>NC_073746.1:266384097-266693739 GCF_029784135.1 Toxorhynchites rutilus septentrionalis
ATATTTACAAGCACTGATGCTGAGTACTAAATCCAAGAAAAATGGTGTACCAGTTTTTGTTCGATGTTTTTTTTGCAAATAGGGACATATATTCCTATTAGGTAAGCATAGTGTAATATAACCACTATTATGCCACAAGTTAACAAATAAAAAACTTTTGGCTTAAGGCAGTATTCTAGTCTAGAAATTTGAAAAAAATCAATTTTTTTCATTCATATTTCTGTAGCTTAGACATTTAAGAACAAACCCTAGAAAGGACTTGTCGAAAATCCCATTATTTACCGAGTTAGGGCCATTTTTTCAGAATCTGTTTGATTTTTTTTTTGTTTCAGTTAACTAGAAGGGGTGGAATCGTGTACGCCATGGTACAATTATTTTTGGAACCCCTTATCTGCAGTTGTTACTTTATAAATCCTAAGGATAATATCGAAGCTCCGGGTACTGCATAACTCTGCGCATCTTGATTTTTCTAAGACCGCTGTGAAAAGTTTAATAATTTTAGTAGTTGTTGGTAAATTGAGTGCAAAAGAATCCGCTAGAGCTTACAGAAGTTTGGGTAATGGTAAATATTCGGATTTGGCAACTTCAGTTA
Source organism: Toxorhynchites rutilus septentrionalis (assembly GCF_029784135.1). Taxonomy (NCBI): domain Eukaryota; kingdom Metazoa; phylum Arthropoda; class Insecta; order Diptera; family Culicidae; genus Toxorhynchites; species Toxorhynchites rutilus. The sequence continues at coordinate 266,384,690 of NC_073746.1, forward strand.
AATGTGATAGCCATGATTCATCGCGGCAAGAAACTATCGAAATGGTTTCGATGAAAATAATTTCTATTGCAGAGGAAAAAGCTCACGATCTATTCACCAGTGTGTAGCCAAAAAAATTCTAAAGCTTTTGACAGCAAGCTACCCGAATTTAGAGAGATAGCGGGTTGTGTCATGGTCGATGCAAATGATGGCCATTCTATACAATATATGACTAACCCTCGTTCCATCATACAATGCAAGGTATCATCGATACATTTCGTAATGCATCACCCCATTTGTTTGCAATCGAAATCTATACTCATGAAGTCTCGCTCGCAAATTAGTGATGACATCATTCACCCGGGGAAGCCTGATCTGCACCCAATGCTAGTGTCCTGTTTGATCTACCGTGTCTTGTTCCCATCAACCAACCTGGGACAACGTGACCGGCGTCGTTATGGGTCATTTAAACTCTGAATCACCCGCTATTGTAGTTACGTTCTGAATAGGTTTTTGTTTGACACATCGTCTTAGTTTTAAGCTCAATTGTCGACTCACTTAAAAATCAATGTTGCCGCGATAATCTGTTGTTTGAATCACCGAAAGTCATTTTTCTCCCTTTCCTACGCCACTCAATTATCGGTAACTCTAAGCAAACCACGAACCAAAAAAAAAGGCGAGAAACAAACAATTAATTTCCCATCATTGTAATCGCGATACGGAAAAAGCCGATAAGGTACACCAACACACACTCAAAAAGCAACGAGCCGCAGCGAACCCTTCCAGCCGGAAATACATAGCTGGTTGTGTGTGGCGAATGATACCCATTTGTTAATGAGCATCTCAATGATAAACAGTATATCATATCGGGTATTGGTGGTTAACAGCGAGTGTTTATTTCGGAAACGTCACGCTAGCCGTGGGAGGCGCTAACGAAAGTCTTTTTTCATCACACGTTGCGCCAATAGGCGTTATATCGACTCCACTTAACGCAAAGTAGCGGAAAACATTTTGTAACTAGTATCGGACAGATCGGATCGCAGGTTATGCTGCTGCTGAGCACCTTGTTGTTCTATCGAAGCAAGGGCTCGCGGCTGAAAATCTCCCACTTGGTGCATATAATTAGAGTTGAAAGCGCAAGCTTCGGCATCGTCGTTTCGGGGTTTTGTAGTATTCCATCCAATGAAAGTCCCTAATGTTGAGGCACAATTCCATCCTGCTTAAAGAGTGTTGCGGAAGGGACCACGGGTACGAGAGGGGAGAATGGATCGGATGAATGAAGCGATGGTGAGAGAGGGAGAGACGGAGAGTAAAAAACAAATTTCCTTTTATACGGTTCAATGTGTACTCCAGAGTCTGTGCTACGGTTTCCACCACAATCAGCGTTTTCTTTCATATATTGGTGCGGCGGTAGCAAAGCCAGCAGTAAACGGTAACAAGTAGAAGATGATAGGAGAGCGATGGAATGCCGCCGAAACGGTGGATTGCTCGTTGCAGAAGGGGCAGCGAAGGGGAAGGGTAGGTGAAAAGCCAGTATGACTATAAAGCACATTGAAACAAGCTTTGAAATTCCGCAGACACCGGACGGTGCGACGGATGTTGCCGGGAATGCTTGGAGTTTGATGAGGATGGGAATGAAACGGGTGCTCGGGGATCGGGAGGCAAATGTGCGAAGGTAAAGAGACCGAAGATTTTTTTTTCGCTGCTGTGAACCCAAAAGCGCCTATATAACCATACCAGCGTTAAGTTGTACCATCAACAGCCGAGTTCGGGGCAGAAGCGAACCAAAGCTGTGCTTCATGAACTGAGTCTGGCGCTCTCCTTTTCTCTCTCTCTCTCTCTCTCTCTCTCTCTCTCTCTCTCTGTCCGCTTTCGACTCCCGCTCGAAAGATCGGTGGAAACTTTGCGAAATAATGAAATGCCGCCAGCGCCACAACGCGCACAGAGCACAAGCGAAAAGATTGAAGATGGGTTTTATGGACATTCGTTTTGTGATGATTAAAATAAATGAGAAGTAGCGAACTCGGGGATGGGAGGAAGTGTGACCATGTCTCGGTTTTGGGGAAATTGCTATTGCTGCCGTTGTATTTGCAAAGCGTTTCTAAGCTGGTGGGGGGAGCGCGAAAATGGGTTAGGATGATTGCATTGGTTGGAATGCAACCGTCAGCGGAAACGCCGGGTCGAATGGTTTCCCTGGTTGGGTAAGTTTGAATTGTAAATTAAAACATACTAAAACTGTACGCTCTTCGAACAAACAGCTTACATTCGCTATTTGTCAAAGAGTCACTTTCAAAATTTACCTAACATTGAGACACCCAGTTTGACACAGAGAACTAAGGCAGTGATATCAATGCCAGAGATGCCAATTCATAAAATGAGAATTAATAAACATTCCCAGCACAAAACATATACACCCACCCACATAAGGATTCAACACAAGTTGTTCTTCAATATCGAAACTTCCATACTGTCATTGAAACAAAAATCGAGCAGGACGATGTTTTTTTATCACGTTTATCGTTCAGCGAGAAAATAAATTCAATTATAATCTTTAAAAAGTCAATCAAAAAATCATGTTTATTTTATAGAATAGTAGCTGACCCGGCAAACTTCGTCCCGCCCAAAATTTATTTTTCGTTATCACATCCACGTTTTCTCGCTAAGCGCACGTTCATGGGTCCAATCCCAGAACTGTTCATTGATTGATCTTCTAATTTACACTTTAAAATTATCTTTTATTAGAAAATTCCTAGTACTTCTACCAAAACTCGTCATTATAATACAGGTCGGATTCGATTATATGTGATTCGATTATATACAATTTTGGACTCGATTATATACAGTTTGGAAAAAAAAAAAATTCCAAGCTGTATATAATCGATTTTTTTATATTCCAAATTTGACTTATTTCAAGGAGAAATTCAACCTTTCAACGTTGAGGTGTAATTTAAGTGGTTATTACATGTACAGTGGGGTAAAAATCGTGATTTTTGAAGGTTTTGCTTGAATTTCTTCAAGAATTGTTTATATCGATATTGCAGCCAAATTAAGAAAGATAGAATTTGGGTGTCAAAGAACAAATTTTAGGGCGGTTAGAGAGCTTCAATTTAATTGATAGAAACAATCTAGTTCGATATACATTTTTATGGCGAAATTAATAATAACACATTAAAAATTGTTAACTTTTAAGTTTTTCACTTCCAAAATATTATTAAAATCCACTAATTTAGATGTTACACCACTATATCCTATACTAAATTTCCTCGTCTTTTGAATGAAAGCAACCGAATCGTATTTCGTAGCGTACTTTGTAATGTAGAGCCAATTTAAGGCAACAAAGTCCGAAACAAAAAAAGGTCAATAACTCTGTCATTGTTGAATTTCGAACATATGCGTAGAAGGATTTTTTTTTCATAAAATTTGATCGTCTATCACTTCCTGAGAGAATTTGGATAAATTTATTTTTTTCATGTGAGAAAGGTGTTTTCTGACTTTAGGGGGATGAATCAAAAATCAAATTCCTCTTTTATATCCAAAAAAGGAAAAATACATGCAAAAAAAACGAATAAAAAATATTTTTTGTGACTCGATTATATACAGGATTCGATTATAAACAGTGAAAAGAAATCAGAAACTGCATTTAATCGAGTCCACGCTGTATCAGATTATTTTCACAATCCTCTTTCAAGTATTTTCAACCACCTGTAACTAATATGTTTCTCCGTTACATGGATTAAATGTTTGGAAATCGGACAATTCCTTTCTCGAGTTTTGCTCTTATCAACACATTCGGCAATCCATTTTTATTTATATAGATAGAAGCAGGGCCCGAAATCTTCGACGGTGAAAAATGAAGACCGACTCTACGCCCAGTAGCTTCGCTTCGACTAGAGCTGCTTCGGCAGTCACCGCCAATAAAAAAAATTACTTGACTAGAAAATGAATTGACTAGCGTTGACTAGCGAGGATGACTGGTGAACTAGTCCAGTCAGTGGTTGTTTTAACTGACTGGACTAATGAATACAAATCTGCCTCTCCATTCAACTGACTTCAATCCACACATCCATTTCCCCTGACACTAATTTTATACCCGCGTACGCAATCTTATTTCACATACATATAAAGAGGAACGAAAACTTGACTCCTGATGCAAAAAGAAGTTACCCCATCAATGGACGGTTTATTTTCTACCCATCGTGAACTCAATCCAACGAACTTGGACATTTATGAAGTACGCTATAAAGGTCCTCGCGATAGTATTAGTTAGTATTAAGCGGGCAAAATAGCTCACACACAGCCCGCTATTTTGTACGTGTGAGTAATTTTCGTGTACGATACAAAAAAATCTAGCTCACCTGTAGCGTTGGTCAAACCACGGTGAACTCAAACATCGATGCATGCATAAAGATACATGGGAAAGAGAGAGAGGATCGAATTCGTTTTGGGGGAAGTCACTTCAAAATGGAATGAGGACAATTTGACTGGGAAGAATGAAGAGATATAGTCGAGTCGGTAGAGGGAGATAGCGACTAAACGCCCGTCTGACTGTTCAGTCGTTTTGGCGGAGAAACTGCGTGAAGAAGCCAAAAGTCATTACTAACTGACTACAGATATAGTCAGTCGGTTAGTCAGCCGACTATCCTCAGTTGACTATGACTATGCCGTGCCCTGGATAGAAGAGTGGAGTGAGTTTCATCACATTAAAATCTATTTCCATTTTCGAACATAAATTTCGTTAGCGCAAATATCAAATGGACTAACAACGCTTGTCACTAAGAAATTGTAGAACATATGGAAATTGAATTTTTTCAACTTTTCCCATTTTCTTCAGAGTTTTCCAAAAATTTTCAATTGTCATGTTTGGTTGAAATAAGTTTTCATTGAAATATGTGTATTATTCTTATGGAACTCTCCCTCCATTCCAGAGGGGGGAGGGATGTCGTACCATCATAGAAACATTTCTCATACCCAAAAATCCTCACATCCCAAATTTGGTTCCATTGGCTTGATTAGTTCTCGAGTTATACAGAAGTTTGTGTTTTATTGTGTGGCAGTAGAGAGAGGATAGGTGTGTCGACCCACCATAGGAACAATTACAGTGAAAGCTCTCTATAGCGACATCGCAAGGGACCGTCGTTATAGAGAATTGTCGCTATAAAAATTTGTCGTTATAGAGAGCTCAGATGTCGCTATAGAAGAGAAACGCCCAAGCTTACGAAAATCAATTAAATTATATTAGGTACAAAAGCAATTGATGTCTAACCATCTTGAAACAAAAAACATTAAACAATGAATATAAAATTCAGCTCATTCGTCCGATATAAATTTTATAGTAAATTGTTAATTGATTTTTTTTTTGTTAATAAACCAGCATAGATAATCTGGAAAGCATCTGCTTGCTGGTTTTAAGACGGTGAGCTTCTAGTTTCTTTGTTGAATGCTCCGTCAGGCCCTGATTTAACAAACATTACATTTACTTGATTAGTTTTCGAGTAATGCAGAAATTTGTGCTTCATTTGTATGGCAACCTCCCCCTTAGAGAAAGGGGAGGGGTCTCGAACTATCATAAGAACCTTCCCCGACCCCAAAAACCCCTACGTACCAATTTTCATGTCGATCGGTTCATTAGTTTCCGAGTCCATAAGAATCAGACAGACAGACAGAAATCCATTTTTATATATGAAGATACTATACAAATTTTCTGCGAACATAAAAACAGGGATCTAACGATCATAATATAAACGCACTGCAGAAATATTTAAAACAAAACCAAACGCCATTCTTTCCTACACACACATTGACAATTTGCAAATATTCACGCCGCTGGCGCAGTGCGATGTGAGTGAATTAAAATACTTCGCCGCGATATATAAGCACGCCACGTTAACGCCCCGCTGCAATGAGAACATGACTTAATGATAATCTTAAAATCAACAATAATGCAGATATCAGAAATTCATTACGTGAGAGTTTAGTGACAATTTGAATTTAGTTTAACAGGGAAAGAGAGCTATTTTCCAGCCCGACTTAATAGTTAAGAGAAGGATCTTCTTTTGGAGGTTTTTTCTCTCTATTTTTTCTAGTTGAAAAAATGTAGAGGAACCACGGGTAAGACGGACAGTGGGGGTATAATGGACAGGTGGTTGATTTCAAATTTCTGTTGATGGAAATCCCTTCTACATGCTATTCTATAATATTTAAACCATCCTATGACAATGAATACTGATCAAAAGTGGAAAGGGAAACAAAAACCGAAAATCAAACATGATTCCGCGTGTGGATGTAATTTTCCCGGCTTCGATATTAAGCATTTTGAGTGGTTTAATTGCAAAATTGAATTCGCTGATGATTATATTTCGGATGGGGGTAAGACGGACATGTTAAGGAAAACTTCAATTGTATATTTGGAAACTAATGTTTTCAAATATTTAAAAGCAGTTTCTTACAGTTCATACTGGTTTTCGAAATAACTGGCCAAATGTTTTATAAAAATGTGTTTTTCCATGTTTTTTTACTGAAATTAAAACAAGCCGAAAAGTACAACATTTTTATCGGTGCGGTTATAATGTACATGTAGTGGGGGGGGAAATATGGACAGGATCATTATATACGAAGCGTAGAGGTTTATCGGAATAGTTTCGCTCTCTCAGCGCGTGTGCGTCCAGTAACTGAAATAGAACAAAAAGAGAAAGCAATATAAAAAAGAGTTCAATATTCTTCCCTTCTCTTTCCGTCATGCATTGGATGTGATTATGGATGTGATTGAAACATAAACTTCCAACGATATAATTGATTTCTCCTTAACTTATCCGTCTTACCCCCCCCCCCCCCCCTTTCCCCTTATTGAGTGATGCGGTAAACAAGAAAAACAGATGATCAAAAAATATCTTATAACCTTTGGATGGCTTGGAAATTTGTTGAACATCACACTGGTTCCTGAAAAATACAGCTCGCAAATGTGTCGAGGATTGAAAACAAAAATGTGCTTTTTCAGGATCAAAAATAGTTCTTCATACTTAGTATATAAACCGTAACATGGTTTTATACCAATTTTCATACCAAGTCCAAGCATCCTGGATAATATTATACTTTAGAAACTAATAAAATAAATTCCACAAGCGATGTTTTGCCACATCTGGAAGGTGTTTCAGCTAGTAGAACATGATTTTATCCGACCCTGGAATCTTCTCTAGAAACAGTGCACTTACAAGAGCAATTTTTACTATCGATTCGTTTTAGAGGGGTCACTTTCCATAAAGTTTTCACTGACATTTCGCTTGATGAACCTCCTAGTGTTTGAACTGATTCTCCAGGCATAAACACATTTTCAAAAAAAAAAAAATCGATGGTCCACATTTCCGAAACTATTTGGAAGCATTAGATTTATTCGCATGAAGCTTGGTGCAACGGTTCTCTCACCATGGTTCAGGAAGCCTCCGACAATAGTGGAACCTGGGAAGAATCATAATAATAGTATTTGTGAGAGAAGAGCAAAGCACACGAGAATAGATCAATTCACTTATCAGACTGTGTAGCGCTTCACTGACACGAGCCTTAGAATACATTTGAAAAAATAACAATTCAATACTGAAGTAAAATGTATGAAAGATGTGTTCCGATGAACAATTGCAAATGTAAATATATATATATATAAAAGGTGTATTTGCATATGAAGTAAAATTCTGATCATACGCGAGCGGAACATGAACAAAGTTATAACACATGCGAATTGGGGCTCTTTTGGTACTAACAAATTCTTCCGCACAGTAACTCGATGTTGATAATTCCTTAATATTTTCCTTCGTTGGTCGTATTTTTTCACATTTTACGTTGGAGACCTTTAACCCTTATCTTTGTTGACCGAGGCATTTTGTTGAAAGTAATACTTTTCCGATTACTATTTTTGGCAGCAGAGGCAGTCGTGGTAGTGTTCCGAGCTCTGCAATACAATTCGCTTAACCAATGTTTAAGTTGCTAAAACTTACATTATAGACCCATTAAACGTAAAAATAATTATTGTATGGATATCGACACAATTTTATTTTATTGATTTTCATGACATGAAACGCTATGACTCAGGAATAACATTTTATTGAGTGGTTTTTATAGCTGTGCCGATGATGTTGTCTGGCATCAGTGTCGAAAAAATAAAGATATTTTCACCAATACAAACAAAACCATTGCGAAAATTCAAACAGAGTGTACCTGTTTTAGTAGGAATGGAGTGGAGCAGGAGTGTTTTCCATATCTTCTAAACTCTTTTATTGTAGCGGTCACAATGTCAAATTTTGAAGACATCGCGTGACATCCAGGGCAACTTTTAGTCATTTCTTCTTCTTCTTCAATGGCACTAACGTTCCTAGAGGAACTTCGCCGTCTCAACGTAGTATTACTTGCGTCATTTTTATTAGTACTTAGTTAAGATTTCTATGCCAAATAACACGCCTTGAATGCATTCTGAGTGGCAAGCTCTAGAATACGCGTGATCACAGTGCAAGTCGGAGGAAATTTCTTTGACGAAAAATTCCCCCGACCAGAACGGGAATCGAACCCGAACACCCGGCATGTTAGTTATGACGCTAACCACTCGGCCACGGGTGCACTTTTAGTCATTTACCATATATAAATTTCTAAGAATCGTCGCGAAACATATCTCTTGCACCTATGCAAACACAGCCAATTTAGAATTCTTTAAAAAAAATTGTCACACTTATTGAAAGCATTATCAACCTCGAGAGGCGATGTTTGCTGATGGAAGATTACTGATAATAATTCGAGCGTAGCATCAGTTGCTCGATTCGCACTCAAGGCAAGCCGGTTCATATGGAATAAAATTGTCACTATTGAATTGAAAATAAATCAAGACTAAATTCGATTCATGTCTTTGATAATCCTATTATATAACATTCCTAATTGATTCTTCCTTTACATAAACGAAATGAAAATAAAAAGTAATGATTTTATCGCGAGGAAATGCTCACCAACTAGGGATCAACCGAAATATCCCACAACCGGATAGTTCTGACCGTTTAGCAAACTCATATAATGAGTCTGAATAACGTCGAATAATGTTGATGAGAGAAGGAAAGAACACAGCCAACGGGGGCGAGAGTTTGTGTGCGATTGGTACTGATAGTGTCACCACCACCGCAACGCTTCGCCAGCCTCTTCTCGATCAAATGATAATCAAGCCAAACAGCGAGGCAAGGCAACAGCAGTATTTCATCAACATGACAACCCACAAACGCGCGTCAGCATGACTGCTTTCCTATCGCCACGTACTAGAAATCGAGAGCATAGGAATATGAAAAGGCCCCAACCATAAAATACCCGTTCCGTCGGCTTCCATTTCGCCGCGCTACCGTTCCATCCCCGTCAACTCCCCCACACTGTGTCATTATAAAGGGTGTGTCACATCAAATTGCATCACGGAAAAAACGCTGTAGAAATTCGCTCAGAAGACCGATCCTTTTGAAAATTTTAGACAGTAAAATAAAAACTATTAAATAACTTTTGGCATTTTCTTTTTATTCATACTTCGAGCCCAAGCCCGTATGCTCGCACCTTCCTCTTTACCCCGTCCATAAGGTTCTGTACAACGTCAGGTTGTAGTTTTTTTTGAACAGAAATCCATTTTCTCTTGAAGTCCGCCTCCGATTTGACAACTTTTGGGTTCTTCCGGAGGGCCTGCTTCATAATCGCCCAATATTTCTCTATTGTGCAAAGCTCCGGCGCGTTGGGCGGGTTCATTTCCTTTGGCACGAAGGTGACCCCGTTGGCTTCGTACCACTCCAACACGTCCTTTGAATAGTGGCACGAAGCGAGATTCGGCCAGAAGATGGTCGGGCCCTCGTGCTGCTTCAATAGTGGTAGTAAGCGCTTCTGTAGGCACTCCTTAAGGTAAATCTGCCTGTTTACCGTGCCGGTCATCACGAAGGGGGCGCTCCGCTTTCCGCAAGAGCAGATCGCTTGCCACACCATGTACTTTTTGGCAAACTTGGATAGTTTCTGCTTGCGAATCTCTTCCGGAACGCTGAATTTGTCCTCTGCGGAGAAGAACAACAGGCCCGGCAGCTGACGAAAGTCCGCTTTGACGTAGGTTTCGTCGTTCATTACCAGGCAATGCGGCTTCGTCAGCATTTCGGTGTACAGCTTCCGGGCTCGCGTCTTCTCCACCATGTTTTGCCTTTCGTCGCGGTTAGAAGCCTTCTGAACCTTGTATGTACGCAGGCCCTCCCGCTGCTTGGTCCGCTGGACGAATGAACTTGACAAATTCAGCTTATTGGCGACATCCCGGACCGAACTTCTCGGATCACGTCTAAACTGCTTAACTACGCGCTTGTGATCTTTTTCACTGACGGAGCATCCATTTTTGCCATTCTTCACCTTCCGGTCGATGGTTAGGTTCTCGAAGTATCGATTTAGTACTCTGCTGACCGTGGATTGGACGATTCCCAGCATCTTACCGATGTCCCGATGTGACAACTCCGGATTCTCGAAATGAGTGTACAAGATTAATTCACGACGCTCTTTTTCGTTCGACGACATTTTTCCAAATTTACGAAAAATTGACAGTGAAGCATGGCCAACGTGATCTATACACTCTTATCTGATTATAAGCGAAAGCTGAAGATATAATTCCTAAAAATTAAATTTCTACAGCGTTTTTTCCGTGATGCAATTTGATGTGACACACCCTTTAATAGCATTATGACGATGAGAGTTTATTTGCTTCGCAATTGATATTCTATTTGGACACGGAACTCAGAAGCGCCGCACCGCCGCAGTCAAGATGAGGCGAGCATTTGCCGTCGTTATTTACTCCCCGAATTTCCTCCCAATCTTTACCCTGGCTGACGGCATCGGATCTTTTGTGGAGCCGCTCGAGATGTGTTCCAGAGGAGAAAAAAAAATCAAGCGGTATGGAAAAAAATCGGCTGACGCTTTTGCGCGCTAGATTTCCACATTTCGTGTCGCTTCTAGCGTACCTTTTCACCATATGTTTTGATTTGCTGATTAGCAGAGCCATTGTACGTTCGGCAAAATAGATTCGAAAGGGATTCTGTTCGAATGATTGTTGCCAAAATTGGCACTTGCAAATGTAGGATTAGCATCTTTGTGAAGCGATCCTCATAACGCGTCAACACCGTCTACAATTGGCGGTGAATTTCGGAATATGATGTACGGATATCGAAATATGGCATTTATTCCAGTCCGTTGTACTTGTTCAGTGGCCCGAAATAGGAATGTTGAAACGGATGTTCTACGCCACCATTGCTACCATTTAAGGCGGCGGAATGAAAGCTAATTGCACCTCTTTCTCGTAATGAAGGTGAACGGAATGACTTGTGTACATAACCAGACACTGCCTATCTCATTAAACTTCACGCGTCCTTCGTTTGATTTTCTGAAACCCAGCACGCGTTTCCTGATGTATTTTTCTTCTCACAACTCCTTTTTTGAGTCATATATACTCCTATTTTATTCGTCAGATTGTTGAATTGTTAATCTTTTACCGCTATTTGTAATGCTAGATACATTTATCTTATTCTTCTTTTTCTTCTTGGCTTTAAGAGGCTTTAAACTTTGGGGTTCATTCGCCTCTAAGATGCATTTCTCGTCTTACGATATATTGAATAACATATATCACAAGAAATCACCCCGATTTTCGATACACGTCTCATTTCCAATTTAGTAAAGTTCCTCCCAGGTGCACTCATCGTAGATAAGCTTCTCAAATGTTTTTCTAAATACCGAAAAAAAAAGATTTCTGAATTTTGATTAAGCTGAAACTTTGCACCGATTATTTTTTAGGCCAATAAACAAAATGTACATAGTTTGTTTTTGAAATTCGATGATGAAATTTTTCCCATACATCCATTGCCACCCTAATGTGCCTGTCATTCCTTTCATAGGAACAGGCAAATCAATTCTTATTATTAATCAATATGTCAAAAAAAAACTAATTGATTGTATCAGAAATATTGTAACTGAATAAAATACAGTGTCAGCAGATCATACTTACAAACTTTAAATCAAATTTTCTGCTATGTCCTCAAATCGTTTCGTGATAAGCTATTCCTTTTGAACCACTGCCTCCATACACTCCTTCGCAAGCTCACTATCCAATGCTTTTGATCGAGCAGCCTTTTTTCCCGCTACAATGTGTCTTGTGCCTCTATGCACAACACGCAAAAAGAAGCGATTTCCAGAAGACAATGAAATGGAAATAAACTCTACTGTTCGTCAATGGCGAAAGCGCATAAAAAATCAACTGAATTCTCTCCAAAACATTATCTCTCTTATGGACTCACACTTTCGTACAGGGCTCGGAAAAGTCATATTCAACTGAGGATAGTCAGGGGAATATGAAGTCATAGTCCTACCGTCAATTCCATTTGGAAATGAGTTTTTGCTTATTCCAGCATTTAGGATTTTCTTCTATGTTTCAAACTAACCGGGCAATCGGTGAAACACAGTTTAGTTTGCGAGAGGCCGCCGCTTCAGACCGGCCAACTCGGATTGCGTCACCTTCGCTACTTGCGCCTCGTTTCCTTATCCTCGTTAGATGGGGACTTCACCCCCATTACATTGACCTCAGAATAAATATTGTTACGAAAACAAAGTAAAGCGCTCCGGTGGCGTTAGTACGTAAGTACCAACATTGGCAGCAGTTACTGTGAGCCGGTGATGTGCTGTTGTAATAGCATAGATAAAATGAAAGAGATAACAGATAATGATACGCTTGGATACACACGGTTAACACGAATTACTCATGATGTTTTTTTACTCAGTTTTCTGATGAAATTTTTAACTATATTCATTCATACCTCTGATAAACAAAAAATTACCATCATTTTTCAAATCAGGCCGTGGGCCGCATAAACAAGGCTAGAGGCGACCAATGATCTAGACAATCAAGCTACGGCCATTTTCGGAAAAAGGGGAAAGAATTGATTTTTCGGATTATCGATTAACATTGAGCTTGAGCTTCGGTAGACTGTACAATTCGTAGTTGCTCTCCGTGATTGACCTGAACCAACCAAATTGCACAAAGAATACACAGAATGACGCTTGGGACTAGCAAATCATTTTCGTTGTGAATTTTTCGGTGATCCGAGCTTTAAATGGTCAATAACGACGCCGGCCACGTCCTTACAGTTACCAAAGGAAGGGAAGGAATGTTAGTATGATATTCGCCGCCCGAAAGCCAGAAGGGTCGCCTCTATAGCGTTGTTTCCTAGCGTTTATCATGGAAGGGATGGTTGTTAGTAGGGAGAGGTAAGAATCAGGATTCACTGAGGTAAGTGATGTGATTATGGAACGCGAACTATCAACCACTCGACGAAACAAAATTCTGAAAATCTCATATGTCTCTCACGGCAGAGAATATATCTAGGTAATCTGAGGAGGAAAAACAATAAAATTAAATGGACCGACTGTTTATTGCACATACATTTTATCGATCTTCAATTGCGATGACGGAGAGTTATCTTTAGGAAACCTGAGAAGGTAACCAATAGAAATTCTTACAGAAACCATGAGACCGAAAATATATATAACGTTATTATTCATCGCGTGTATTCTCTATCAAGCTCCTATTGCGACAACGAAGAATTATCTCCTAGCCCATCTAACCATTCTAAAACCAACGATGTATCGTCGAGTGTACTCTTTATTGAACTCTAACCGCGACGGCGGAAAGTTATCTCTGGGAATCCTGAGAAGGTAACCAAAATAACTCTGGTAAAACTAATAAGATTGGCGATATTTTCGTTATTAATCGCGCGTGCTCTTTATCATATTTTCCGATCACAACGAAATTTCATGCGTAAACCATCTACAATACTATACACATACACAGATATTTACACCCGAGCAACAGTTATATTACCAAGGAAAAAAATATAAATCATGTTCTACTTTAATCTAAGTGCAGATTCTGGAGTCTAGAATATGGATTCTATAATATAGGAACAGAATCTAGCATCCGCTAGTTTAATTTAAAAAAAATTAAAAAGAACTAACGTTATTGAAATAAACGATAAAAAAAAAGAAGATGTATTTATATGTGAGATGAGATATAGTACGATTTTATATTTTTGCTGATACTCAAAACAAAACAAGCTATGTTTGCATTTGGAAGGCTATGAAAACAGATAAACACAATATATTATCTCAGCATACATTTAACATATAACTACGTAAATTATAAATTGGATATGTGTAAAACCTATATCTTAAAATATCTCAAATATTAAAATCTAATAACGACAAATTTAGGATCATGAATCTATCTAGACACAGATACATAACAACAGAAATGTGTACTTACTAGGGGACTGTCTGATCAAGATCCTCTAAAAATATTCGAAACACAAGTCAGACTCTGAGAATCAAAAGTTATTGAACTAAAAATCAGACGTGTACGCAAATTATGATGAGATAAAATTAACACAAGGCAATTAAAATAATATAATATAATAAAAAGTAAACAAATAAAATACACATGTTAACATATATATTTCGCACAATTTCCTAGAAACATTTTGTTTAATAAAGAACGATCTCACCAATGAAGTATATGACCAAATGATTTCCGGCGTGTAGATTTTCATCTCTCCATTCCTTTGCATAAAAGCTTGTATACAACTACAGTTTTTGCAACTGCAGCGACAGAATACACATATTTCCTAACTGCATGTGATCATGTTGACCAAAACGGCATGACGAATCACTACCGCATATATATTCCGAGTATTAGAGTGTCAACATTTAGATTGATTGTACAAGATAGAGATAGAAACCACGACGAAAAAAGAGACACGATGCAGCACGAATACAAACGCGACTGCGAACGCACTAACACTGAAACACGATAGCAAAATGGCTCCGGCAATTTGCTTTTAAAAATAATGTTACGCGAGATACTTCAGCACGTTTAATCAAGCTTCACTGGATTCCAATTAATCGATATAGCAGACACACTTTTACACAAAATATATTAAATTTGTCTATCGCGACGCAAAAAAAACACCGATATTCCGATTGCAAGAACAGAGCCCAAACGGACACGTCTACTCTCCCTAGTCTACTCCTTTTCGGATCATCGATTGACATTGAAAATTAAAACTAAACAACGAAAAAAACACTCTGAAAAAAACTCTGATTTTTGGATATGATATGTAAAACGAACTCAGCTTTCAAAGTATGATATGTAATTTGATTGGATATGATATGAAAAAAAATCGTATGTAGGGGTTTTTGGGATCGGGGAAGGTTCTTATGATCGGAATGTGGAAGTTTTAGGATGCAATAAATGATTCTATGGTGGTTACATACTCCTCCCACCACTCTTAGGTAGGGCTGCCATACAAGTGAAACACAAATTTCTGCATTACTCTAGAATTAGTCAATCAAATGAGACCAAATTTGGCATGTGGAAGTTTTAGGATGCAATAAATGATTCTATGGTAGTTATATACTCCTCCCACCTCTCTTAGGGGGAGCTACCATACAAATTAAATACAAATGTCTGCATAACTCGAGAACTAATCAAGCAAATGGAACCAAAGTTAGCATTTGGAGGTTTTAGGGAACAATAAATGTTTTATGGTAGTTTGACACTACTTTCACCTCTCTAAAGAGAAGGGGGGTAGGGGGGGAGGTTGCTGAGCAACTCGAGAACTAATCAAACAAATGGAATCAAACGTAGCATATACAAGTTTTAGGGACCGATAAACATTTCTATGGTAGTTCGATACTCCTCCCCACTCTTTAAAGGGGGGCTCTCATACAAATGAAACACATATTCCTGCATAACTCGAGAACTATTCAAACAAATTGAGCCATATTTGGCAAGAGTTTTAGGCACGAAACGTTTCTATGGTGGTTTGACACGCCTACCCCCTCTCTAAGGGCATGGGGCCTGCCATACAAATGAAACACAAACTTCTGCATAACTCGAGAACTAAGCAAGCAAATGTAGCCAAATTTGGGATGTGAGGATTTTTGGGTACAAGAAATGTTTCTATGATGGTATGACACCCCTTCCTCCTCTGGAAAAGAGAGGTGGTCCCATAAAAATAATGCACATATTTCAACCAAGCATATTCCAACCAAACATGACAATTGAAAATTTTCGGAAAAAAGTTTCCTTCAGAGTTTTCCGAAAATTGGGAAAATTCGAAAAATTCAATTCGCATGTTTCTACAATTACATATTGACAAGCGTTGTTAGTCCATTCGATGTTTGCGCTAACGAAATTGATCTTCGTTCGAAAGTGGAAATTGATTTTGATGTGTTAAAACGCACTCCTATATCGTCTTCTATCTATATAAATGAAAATGGATCGCCGAATGTGTTGATAAGAGCAAAACTCGAGAAAGGAATTGTCCGATTTGGGGCTGTCTTCATTGTATCAAACATTTATTCCATGTAACGGAGAAACATGTTATTTGCAAGTGGATGAAGAATCTTGCACGAGAATTGTATCTGAAAATAATCTGATATTATAATGTCGAGTTTTGGTGGAAGTAGTGAAATTTCATAGTAAAAAATAATGTTAAAGGGTAGATTAGAATATCAATCATTGAACAGTTCTTCGATTGAACCCATGCGAAAAATAAATTTTGGCGAGACGAAGTTCGCCGGGTCAGCTAGTGTAACAATATAAAACAGAAACAATCAATAAGTACGAAAACAAAATATACGTTATGAATTTTTGAAAGAAGTCATTTTAGGAAAATAATAAAGGGGAACCCTAAAATGGAAATGAGCACCCTGATGACAGAACAACAAAGCATGGTCCTAATATTTTGAGATAAGGAATAAAACCACCACTTTTCACGAAAGTCTGAGAACCACTATACCGATTTCAAATAGAATGGCTGTATATGAAAATCAATCACCACAAATGTTTGTTCACTATATAAACGATTTTTTCGAAGTTCAATTTGAAAGTTATCTTAAAAAATCACTAAATCACTAAAATCAAATCTGTTTGCGGCATAAACAAGTTATGACAGATGCCTTCGATAAAAATAGGTATTCACATATGATGTTTCGAAAAATATCAATTTTTTAAATGTTTAGCTATCATATGCATTGTATCAGCTTGTCATGTAGAGCGGGGTAAATTGAAACGCGGAACTATCATGAGTTTAATGTGCGGTTTTGCATCTCGGATTACCTACAACTGATTTATGAAACACTAAATGGAAAGAATTACATATAAACATTTGGAAAAAAGGGCTTTAGTACACGTGAGATGTGGGGGAGTAGTCTGATATACACAAAGTGGACACTACATACTAGAAAAAATGGTTTGAAATAATATCATCAAGAATACTATTTTAGACGCTTTGATGACAGAGTAGAGTCACTCAAGACGGCCACTAATGAG
Source organism: Toxorhynchites rutilus septentrionalis (assembly GCF_029784135.1). Classification (NCBI taxonomy): domain Eukaryota; kingdom Metazoa; phylum Arthropoda; class Insecta; order Diptera; family Culicidae; genus Toxorhynchites; species Toxorhynchites rutilus. Next base: position 266,402,073 of record NC_073746.1, read on the forward strand.
GTATATGAGATCACATAATATTCAAATATTACGTAACGTACTCAAAAAGGGAGGAGGGGATGCCTAGTGGAAACTTGTTTAGACATAACTTCAACTAAATCTAAAAATGTTTATGCAAATGACCATTTGTTGCATGTTATGTGGGAAAGAGTGAGTCTAAAATACTAAACACATTGCGTTACGTAATATTTAAACGACCTTATAATTGCAAAATAACAAATTTGAGTTATCCCATGTCTGTCTAATCATAAATTATGTAGAACATACTAAGGAACGAAATATGAATGATTCTTATTTTTTTAAATTTATCATCATTCATTCATATAGCAATCACCGACAAATAGTCGATTTTAACTGGTTGCAACTTACCCCAGGGTTGAAGAAAACATGGTGTGAGTTAAAATGCTCAGAGCTATGCGAAAAAAGACCAACCGAACCCCCCCCCCCCTTCCTAAGAGAGGGAGGAGGAGTATCTTACCACCGTTAAAACATTTATTGCGCCCTAAAACATTCACGTGCCAAATTTGGTTTCGTTTGCTTGATTAATTCTCGAGTATTACAGAAATTCGTGTTTCATTTGTATGACAGCCCCTCCATGAAGAGAGGAGTGAAGTGTCTAACCACCACAGAATCATTTATTGCACCCTTAAACCTCCAGATGCCTAATTTGGTTGCATTTGCTTGATTAATTGTAGAGTAATGTAGAAATTCGTGTTTCATTTGTATTACAGCCCCTCCTAAGAGAGTAGGGAGGAGTATCTAACCACCGTGAAAACATGCCTTGCACCCTAAAACATTCACATGCCAAATTTGGTTTTGTTTGTTTGATTAATTCTCGAGTAATGAAAAAATTTGTTTTTCATTTGTATGGCCCTACATACTACAAACCCTACATACCAATTTTCATGTCGATCGGTTCAGTAGTTTCCGAGTCCATAAGAATCAGAAAGACAGACAGACAGACAGAAATCCAGAAATTTATTTTTATATTTTATATTTTTATAGATGCTCCATCCAACGAATAATCGCCATGTTCCTGCCATCATCACTTGATTGCACCATTGATGTAGTGAACAAACAACACGTAATAATCAAACTAACCGGCCCTCTTCATAGGCACACAATTATGAAATATATTTTTTTAATTACAGGTAGGACTCGATTATATACAGTTTGAAAAAAAAATTATTTTTTACATTTTACGTTTTTTCGTTCATAATCGAACATGACTTATTTCAGGCCAAAATGTAACCTTTCAACGTTAAAGTGCGGCTCAAATCGGATTTTTCATAATGTCATTTTCTTTTATTATTGAACCGTATGTAACTAACGTAAAAAAGCTTTGGTAAAATTCGGCAGGTGGAAGGAAACGGTAGCATGAACACAACAAGCACTTTGATTATCAAAAAATGTGAGTTTTCCGATCGTGGTTTTAAGGTTTTTCCCGCTGATTAAACAAACTTTTCGTGTATTGTGCAGTAAAGTGCTGTTCGTCTACAGAAGAGGAACAATTTGATGCAGAGAAATTGTAAATTTGATAACAATGAATGAAATTAATTGCATTTTAATTTTTGCATGTTGTGTGGGGTGACATGGACACGTTTCTGTGGGGTGAATTGGTCCTAGAGATTTGAGACTTTTCTTTGATCTAATTGATTCCAGATGTCATGGAATTACAAAAAGAGTATGGGCAGACAACGTTGGAAGAAGGAGGAGCTTGAAAGAACAACTCAGGCCATCAAGAACCGATTTTCTTTGACCAACAACGAATGTGTTTGAAAATGCTCGAACAACAGTGAAAAGATTCATGCAGAATTCGAGATGTTGTCAATCCAATTTTTCTGGTCTGGAATCTGGCCAAACACCTGCTATCGATCCCAAAACACTGTTACTGATTGTAACATTATCCCAAAATACTTTACATAAACATGAGTATGTTATTTTCGATGAAACACACACTGGACCAAATCACCCCGCATCAAATTTTAATGTCCAAAAATCATCTCTTTTATTCAATGATATTTCATGATGATATATTTCATTTCATGCCGCAAACTACGGCTTGTTATAATGATTAAACATTTTTGATTGAGAAAAAACATGTGTAGCTCAGTATACAATGTGACATTTTTGATTTAGACCGTATTGGTTTGGAAATATGAGGCGATTTGCTTAGATGGTTCAAATTCCCCCTTTTTCCCCTAACGCCCATGGTACCGTTTATAATCGAAGCGCGTGGCTTCCTTTGTCCACAAAAACGAGCTGTGATTCCCATCTATTATTTAATTAATAGAAGTAATTTCCAAAAGTCCTTTCTCCACCAGCTAGTCACTCGGCCACTTTTGAAGTGGTCAATTTCGGAAGTTTCATCTCTCCGGATTGCCTTCATAAGCGCCACATCGAAACATCCGGAACTTTATCGATTACTGCCTGGCCAGGGCGGGAAGGAAAAGACTCGACCCCTTCTTCGCACAAGTAGCCAATCTTTGCCATTCGCCGAGCCGGAGGCAGAAAATAGATTTTATATTTATTGTCGTCACTACATTAGGGATAATGCGTTCCATGCGGGAAAGAGGGAAACCTATATCATGTTGTAGTAAACACACAAATAACTACTTGTAGCGTGTACTGCAGGGTCGCCTCCCGGGGCAAAAAGGGGTTCCGGGTGCTGCCAGAGCAGCAAAGGGGACTTGTGGCATATAAAGCAAAATACCCCCTAGTGTGATGATTTACTTAAAATATGTTTGTAAAATAAATGAAATCCTTCGTCCTCCTCGTCTTAATCTCATCCTTGTCGTGGCCTGCGCTTTCGCTCGGCATTTTTGCTTCGCAGGGTGTGCATAGGCCGTGTTTGCATGTTGGTGTATGTGTTAATGTTTGAACGAGACTTGAAGTCAGTGTCTTATATCCCGTATTATCAGTGATGAAACCAGGGGTAGAAATACACAGGGATGTCAGCTTTGCAGATATACAGAATGTTAGTTAGGTATGAGATATTCGTCATGCAAAGCTATTTAAAAGCAATTTGAAATTTGAAGCTAGAAGGTATAATTGAAATTTGTATATGAAACCTCTATTTTGAATCGGCTATCTAGTTTCTGAAAATATATTTCATTGACAACCTAAATGTGTCTATTTAGTCTACGTTTTGTCTATTCAGATTTATTTGTTGCAACATTTTTATACTCAAATTGCTTACAAACACAAAATTGTAACGAAAACATAACCGCTGGAAAAAAAATCAGCTGGCATCGCTAGTGTATGGTGAGAGTTTGGGAGGAGTGAAGGTCGAGGAACCGACTGAGCGACTGGCTGATGCTGTCGTATCTGTGGCACTCTCTTTAGCACTGGTTTATCTTGTTTATCACGGTATGCTCATCACCCACTTCGCATTCGGTTCGGGTGGTCGATCCGATCGGTTCGGTGGGAGACTTGCATAACAACGATGATAGAAATCTCGATTGAAACAGATCCGAGAAACACCCTAGTGGCATATTTTCACCCAGAGACTATCATCGAGACATTTTTTTTTCGGGGGAATAGCTACGATCGCTTGACGGGGAAAAGCGCTGGAGAACAAAGCGCATAAACAGAGTCCAATTCCTTCATTACTTCTTAGCACGGGGAAAACTTATGCACAGAGTAAAACAAGCACTGAACGTATGGAACGTTATGAAGCGTGAGTTGAACATAATTTCTATGTAAATATTAAAAAAACGAAGCGACTCATGTTTTCCTCTTCGTACATGCTTTCCGATAGCAACAACAAAATTATCCCGCATTATGGGTTGATTTTTTTCAGACGTTTGCTAAGGGATTCAAAAACACGCAAAGCTGATTGCCGAAGCGTCAACACAAATCACATACTACTCGTTTGGAACGTTTTTGAAAAATCAATTATCCTACTTGTCCTTCAACATATGTCCTGATAGTAAATGTACACTACAATTTAGCGGTATCAGAATATTGATTAATCACCCACACCAAACACACACATACACAGGCTAGCGCATTGCATGAAAATTTGATGCAATTTTTGCATTTGGATAGCCATCACCCGTGCCCTTGTCAGTTACGTTTTCCCGGCGGATGACTATTCCGCGAGTCATCGCGAGCCACGCGCATCCACTCCAGTGATTGTGGAAACGTGTGGGAGAAAAGCCCATTTGATTGGAAAACGTGACCTTAATACCGATGTTTTCTCCAACCCCGGCAGCTGGCACGCGAGGGTTCCCGCATTTATCGATGTGTTAAACAAGAAGGAATTAATCGCATTATGGGAACAGCATTTAAATTAATTTCATCTGCTGCCGCCCTCTGCCTCGGCGCCGTTTGCCTGCCATTCTCGAGATGCAATCCTGCAAAGTGCAAGATGTAAAGCAAGCAAGGAGAAACCTTTAATTTGTCTTTCTTTGCCGTTACCAACTTTGCTTCTTCCATAATCGTTAATTTACGTCGTTATGAGAGTTTCTTGGGCTCGTTGATTTATGCATTTTAATTGGAGTTCAATTCAATTGAAGATTTAATTCTTGATATTGCAATAATTGGAAATATCGTCTTTGACTCGAATTCGATCCGAATGCTGTTCATCTATGCAAACGCTCCCTATATAAAGACGATGACAATCCGTTAAGCAGATTGAGAACATTGTATTCAGCAACGTTGCTTTTAGACATAAAACGAAAGAGCCGAAAGTAAATCCTGCTTCGAACCACAATTTGGTGCTCAATAAATATAATTGTTCCACATTAAACTCAGAAACGAAGATTCTATGGATGGTGGATAGGACAATAGGAATGATTTAGCTCAGACAATGCATAGATCAAACAACAAACATCTTATGTTTTCCTGCCTCTTGCTTCCATGTTTTTAATCGCACATCCTAATAACAACATATATTATTATTCGATTCAGTCAAAATCACAAGTCAATCAATTTCGACACGTGCGTTTTTTTTTTTTTTGAGCAAGCAACACAACAGAACGCACCGATAACCGTCTCTTCGTTCCTTCAAGGAACCTAATTGGACGCTGAAACGGAATCTAGTGACCAAAACACGCATAAATAAACTGTACCAAAGATGCTCATTTAAGAACATTCATCAATGAAAGTTCAGAACCAAATTTGTCATGTAGAGGTTTCAGGAGGCAAGAAATGTTTTTATTGTACTAAGACACTCTTAGATAAGGGGGAGGGCTCTCATAAAAACGAAAAATAAATTTCTGCATAACTCCAGAACTAAGCATGCAAACGGAGCCAAACTTGGAATATGGAGGTTGTAAGGGGCAATTAATGTTTCTATGGTGGTTCGACACTCATCCCCCTCTCTAAAGTTGAGGGGGAGGGGCTGCCATACAAATGAAGTACGAGTTTCTGCAAAACGGATATTCGGGAGGAATAAACACGCTTTTTAACCATTTTTTCTATGAAAGTTAATTCTACATATCAAAAATGTGTTCAATGTGAAAAAGCTACACGTTCTTTGCAAATAGGTGATAAATCTTGAACGAAAATTGTGTCTGACGATGATTGTTATGTATGAAGTTTATATGAAGTTGTTATGTATGAAGAAATTTATAAACAAAAAAAGGTAAGTTAGGGTTAGGACTATGTTTTCTATGTATTGAAACGACAGTACTAATTTTTTATTTCGGTAGGATTCATAGTTTTTGAGATATAAATTATCAAAGATTTCTCTTACTAAAATCGAAACGCCCTTTTCAAAAGTTACACTTGTGTCAAAAAATTCCCAAATTCTGTGGAAAACTCATATTTCCTCCAACCCAAACGTAATACGTAACGTAATAGTTTAATTCGAGTCATGTTTTGTCATCTGTCGATTTCATTTGGAATTGCTCGATCACGGAAAAAAACTCTTTCAGAATCTATTAGAGACTCCTACTTTGAAATCAAATATTTTTCTGAGGAATCTAATACTTTTGAGGAAGTAGATGTAGATGTAATAGATGGTGGAGAACCAGATACTGGATGCAATTCAGACTGCGAAATTGAACCTGAAACTATTGAGAACCAGAGCAGAGGGTCCAAAGCCCCTAAGGAGGATGGTTGTAGTAGCTGTTATCCACGGTTCTTATGCAAAGAAAGAAATGGATAAACCCCTGAGTCAGGAATTCCCTCTGTGACCTTCTCAGGTTGAAAAATATATCGTCTATTCGAGGAATATTTTACCTGAAATGAACTCGATCGAGAAAATTGAAAAAAAAATTAATGTAATACGAGAGATGAATAAACATATATAGCTCGACAGTTTTCAAAGGAGTTTTCTCAGTGACCTATTAGGTCTCAGAATCACATCACTCACCACGGTGAATCCTGATTTTTCTTACCCATTCCCACCATTGTTTCCTTCCATGGTAACCGCAACGGAGCCACGCTGTAGAGGTGAACCTTCTGGCCTTCAGGCGGCAAATATCATACTAACATTCCTTCCCTTCCCCTGGTGACTGTAAGGACTGTAAGTGTGGTTTGCTACTCCCATGCGTAATTCGGTGTGTCCTTTTTGCAGCTTATATGAACGGACATGATATAAATTTTATATTGATATAAAATAAACGGATATCACTCATTTTCTGAACACTTCATTTTTAAATGTAAATTTACTAAACTTTTATGTTATAAATAATTGAATAATGAAAACACAGACATTCTTTGGAATATAGGCTTGATTTTGACATAATTTAGAGGTACCGATACAGCCTATAATGTTCAATATTAAACATTTGCAAAAAGGTGACAGTCCGAAGATAAAATGTTTGCGTTAGCAAATTCTGTAAAAAACAAGCACAATTCATTTTTCAATTTTCGTAGTTGTTTCAACTATTTTGTTTGCTAGAGAATGTATAAATCTACAATAAATGGATGAAAAAAAAGATATTTTATACAGAAATCTTCATTAAAATTAGAATTGAAGTAGTGTTCGGAATATGAATCAAGTTTCTACTCATGATTCAAATTCCGAACACTTCATTTTCAAATGTAAATTTACTGAGCTTTAATGTTTTAAATCATTGAATGATCAAAACCCTGACATTCTTTGGGTTACAGCATTCATTTTAACATCTATTACAGGTATCGATACAGCGTATAATTCATGATACTAAGCATTTGCAAATAAAATGTGACTGTCAAAACCAGTGATGAAATGTTTGCGTTAGTAGATTCCGTAAAAAACGATCATCGTTATTTTTTCAATAAAAAGCAAGTACAATCAATAATTACAAAATAAAATACAAATTTTTGTGAGTATAGCATTTTGCTAAAAAAGACTAGCTAATTGGATTGAATTTGATATATCGATCAAATGAGTCCGTTCAGTAGTTCAAAAGTTATGAATTTTTTTAAAAAGGCATTTTCGCTGTTCGGAATTTGAGACAAAAGTGTTCGGAATATGAGTCAGAGGCAAAAGAGGTGTTCGGAATTTGAGCCATTTTTTTAGTTTTTTTTACCATGAATACGTATTTGTAAATCAATTTTTTTTTGCAGTCAAGTGAAAAAGAAGGCTCTATTGTACCCAACAATTAAATTCATTTCGCGAAAAAGTACCATTTTGAGTAATGAGACACTGTTCAATGGCCATAAAAACTTAAGTGTTCGGAATATGAGACAAAACGGTACGTTCTTTCAATTCACCACGAATTATACGTGAATTTAAAGCAATGTGACGACAAGGATGATTATGTAGATTCAATTGTTGGAAGATTTTTTATTTTGATTTTGTTTGATTGAATTAAATTTTGTCGAGAAGTTTTGAGATGGTCGATTAGTTTTGGTAATTAAAATACTGTTTCAAGCTAGAAAACCAGTTTGTTTTATTATTAGAAAATTCTGAGTTTTAAATCCACGTCGATTGCGTATAGGATAAATTATATGATGTCATCATAAAATTGTTCAGTCATAGTTGACCTAGTCTCAGGAAATTTTTTTTTGGTTAAGTCAGAGTGGGCCAAGTACACATAGCTAGTCGTAAAACCCTCTTGATTAAGTTTAATGAGGTATTTTTGTATTAACATAATTACACGTCCTTGTTAAAAAGTAACTAAGAGCTGTAGAAAAACAACTGGGGATAAAGATTGAAAGCTACTAAAACTACATAGCTTCAAACTTTGAGTTCGATTCACTCGAAATCATAATTATGCTACTTAGTCCGGTCTAACTGCACACCAACCAAGTGTGCTCCAGTTTAACCCATTTTCATAGGAGTACCGGTAAGTTTCTTCATTTTTTTTCAAAAATTAATGCTTTATTGTGCAAAAATGGTTACAAATTTAATATTCAAAGTATTGTCCATCGCTAGTCACAACTTTTTCCCATCTTTCTTTGCAATTCACGGATCCCTTTGTGGAAATAATCAGCCGGTTTGTCGGCTAACCACGAATCAATCCAATTTTTGACTTCTTCAAAATTGGAGAAGTGCTGGTCAACCAGGCCATGTTGCATCGATCGAAAAAAGGTAGTAATCGGACGGAGCAATGTCTGGAGAATACGGCGTGTGCGATAGGACCTCCCATTTCAGCGTTTCCAAGCATGTTTTGACCGGTTCGCGACATGCGGCCGAGCATTAATGTGCTGCAAAATAACTTTATCGTGTCTTTGCTCGTATTATGGCCTTTTCCTTCAGTGCACGACTCAAACGCATCAATTGTCGTCGATACAGGTCCCCCGTAATGGTTTCATTCGGTTTTAGCAGCTTATAGTACACCACACCCAGCTGGTCCCATCGAATAGACAGCATATCCTTCTGGCCTTGAATATTCCGCGCGGCTGTCGATGTTGATGCATGGTCGGGGTATCTATACATTGCCCGACGTTTAGGATTGTCGTAATGGACCCACTTTTCATCGCCAGTAACGATTCGATACAAAAAAAACCCTTCTTTTATGTCTTTGGAGCAGTTGTTCGCACGTGAAAAAACGACGTTCGACGTCTCGTGGCTTCAATTCATACGGCACCCAATATCCTATCTTTCGGATCATTCCCATTGCTTTTAAACAATCGGATATGGTTTGCTGAGCTACACCAAGTGTATCTGCAAGTTCTTGTTGCGTTTGTTACGGATCTTGATCGAGTAAAGCCTCTAATTCATTATCTTCAAACTTTTTTTGGCGGTTCAGAATGTTCTTCGTCTTACAAGTCAAAATTACCACTTTTAAACCGTGCCAACCCACGTCTGACACGTTCACTCAGTTGGAGCATGGTCACCATAAACTTCCACCAAATTGCGACGGCTTTTCGAAGCTTTTTTCTTCATATCGAAGCAATGAAGTAAGACGCACCGCAAAAACACTTTCGTTGGTATGGAATTCGACATATTCGAAATGGCAAAAAACTATGCAACTGAAAAAGACCGCAATGACAGTAGCTTTCCAACGAATGTCTGGAAATTTGATTTAGTGGAATAATAATCAAGTTACGCCATCTGTTGTAAAACCGAAGAAACTTACCGGTACACCTAAGTAAACACATTAAATCTGGTTTTAAAAAATCTTCTCATATATTGATATCTGTATTAAAATTTCTAAGTCCAATTTTGAAAAATAATCTTAACTTTAGTATCATTTAGTATCAGTATGTATCACAGCATATAGCCATATGCTTAGGATACGAATAGGTTTTGATAGAATTTTCTCATTATAAATAAATTAATCGGGTATGTTTTTATTCAAATTTTTATTTTTAGTCGAACTTCGTTGTTTAACTGAAGAACCGAAGAAAGTCTAAAAAGTTAGTTCAGTAGCTTCTGTTTCTACAGTTTCAACACCGATGTAGATATATTTGGCTTCTTTAAATGCTGCTCCAAAGTCCAATTATGCTACTTTAGTTTTTTTTTGTATTATTCTAGCCATAAACTGTTCAAAAGAGAAAGAAATTGTTCTGGTTCTCGAATTACTCTGAGTGAGTTCGAGTGTTTCAGTTTGTTTTGCTCAACTCAATAATCAATCGCGAAACGTTGTACAAAAAACAGGTTTGATGATCGAGACGTTCAAATGATTCAAAATTATTTTCACTATTTGATTGCGATCGTTGTTGAGCCCCTCCAGGATACATTTAACGACAAAGCAAGAGCCATCTTTTTGCGGACGTATTCACTATTTTCAATTAATCTTATTTGAACAATATCTTGTTTTTTTATTTGTACTTTCTATATGTTCCCGAAGAAGTTATCCAACGTTGAAACGAATCGTTTGACCTTTCAGATATTCTCAACCCTCTAAACCAGGGGTTTTCAGATTTTTTTATGGCAGAGCACTTTTTATAGCAAAAATATTTGACGGAGCAACTTGATTTTTTAATCAATAAAACAAATCCTATTTGCATTGACATTACCCATCTGGGAACAACTCTATTTCGGTTACGCGTCGCAGTTACACGACATCTGACCCGGAGTAAACAAGATAAATCACTATGTTCACAGGAAATTAAATTAAACAATGTTTTTTAAGGCGGGTTTTCAAATGGGAGTATTTGCTATAACTTCGCGGAGCACCTACTCTAAACAATTTATTGGTGCAGACTTTTGCATCTTCTCTCCTTAGATCGATCATGATGAATTACATATGAATTTAATGACCCATTTAACTTCTGAAACTGATTCAAATGTTATATGAATAAAATAGGTGAAATGGGAATAAAATATTATTCACATCCAGCCACAACTAATATTGGAAGGTTATTCAAAAAAAAGTCTGTGAACTCTGTATGAATCCCAAAAAAGAACTGTAATCTGTAACTACAGTAACTAGAGGAACCAAATCTTTAGGAACAGGTTATCATGTAGATATTGTAATCCTGATCCCTCCCTCATCCTTTCTTTCTCTTTCTTGTCCAATTTGTTTATTTATTTAGGCCTATTAGCATTTTAGTTGTAATGGAGCCGGATTTCAATCGTGTTCATGTTACATGTTTTTTATCGCTTCTATAAATTGTCAATTACACAGTAGCCATTTAGGCGTAAGAGGATTTCTGCTCTCCCATTGTCTAGTTAGACCGGATAGCGGAGACAGATCATATGGTCATTATTGTGCTCGTAATAACACAACAGATAATATAAGATCCAGATAAATATAGATAAGTCCCTATTGTGAAACAGAAGGTAAGGTTAGGCGCTGTGCATTAATTTATTAGCTTATTGAGTGCGAACGAAATGGAAACGAAGACGGTCAAATGAAAACACTACAGAAATGTTAAAATTTGCCTCAGAAGAGATCGAACAGAGAATTGAGGTTAGATTCGATGCAGTGATCTATAACCAGAAACCGTGTCCCATGCACCTCAATTATTCACATTGTCGAACAGTTTTGCGACTATCTTCTACCAGCGATTGTATGGTCATGGAGCAATAAATACAAGATCTTTCAACTTTTACCCAAACAAAACCGTATTTTTTGAGGTGCTAGATAGAAAGATTCTAAAATATTGCTTCACAATAATGTTAATGTTCGAGTGGTGGAAAATATAATTTTGATCTGCCCGAATGATATGAATAATTAAAGGTTTATTTCACCATTCTATGAACTACATATAATTCCTAAACAAAGCTTCGAAGAAAATTCTATTTCTCAACTATTGGAATGGGTAAAAAAACATTTTAGATAAATCGAAGCCGATCTTATTCAAGTAAAACGGTTTTACAGGATCCAGTTTTCTTCTAATTTTTAAGAGTAAACAAATCTATCTTGTACACAGCTTCCATTCGAATAACGGAGAAGTTTAACAGATTTTAAACTTTCCCCCTCTCTCGAACATCTATCCAACATTCTTCCCGACTAAAGTAACCAACGATTCATCGTTATAGCAACATTTAATTTATCTGAAAAGCCAAAAATCAGAAGTACCCCTTGAATATTTTTTCATCAGAACATTTAAAGTTACGTTTTTTGGTAGCGAACCCTGCAAATTGAGTTCTCCAATAAACCGTGCGTGTTTCGATTCAATTCGAGAACCGTTCTAATTTGTGAATGCATCGCCTCATGCATTCAATACAGCAGAAACAGTAAAAAAAAAACTTCCCAGAACTGTGGGATAGTGATCAAATTCCTCGTATCAAACACACAATTTCCTCCAGCATCACATTAAACCACTGAGGTGTCAGAATCAATTCAATCCATATCACCGTATCGCCGATCGGGTAGCCAAGGAACGCATAACATCACCGAAAAAATACCATCGCTCAGTGGCGCAGGGCGAGGGCGAAAACTGCGATGGACTATAAATAACAGCATCAGGCAGGAAACATTAATCTCTGTCGTTTCTCGCTCCACTATCGACAATTCAAATCCAATGTACAAAAACCGAGTGCGTACAGATGTGTACTGCTCCGCTCTGCTCTGCTGGGATGAAGCAGTAAACGTACGAACGTAACTTGGAGGAATCATATTGTTTGGCTGAACATTTCGTTCTGACGTGACCTCCAGAAGAGAGGAGTCATGCTCTAGCAACGTGTCCCTCGCTCGACAAATTGTATCGGAAAACACTCGTGTCACACCGAAGAAGCAAATCCTCGAGGAAATGAATAAACTATTAACATATTAGTTTACCCTCGCGAGTCGCTACTTCCACGCTAGCTCAAATGGACGCTGTAGAATGGGTCATACGACAGGCGCGAGGGAGTTTGTCAACATCTACGAGCAACGCCACTAATCCAAGTGTAGGGCAACGCGGGGAGCCCTTTGCGATGGGTAATCATAATCTCGTATCCCATCTTGTTGTTACACAGGAAAAGAGAAAACGAAAAAAAAGAGTGTACGACACGCTGTTTACGCTTACCAGCTTCTCCGTTTCCACTTTCAACTCGCTGGGAAAGGCTTTCCCCCGGTTGAAGCGCTTCGGTTTTATGAATTTCCACCGCTTACTGAAACGAGCGACAGTTCAAAAGGTTCATTTTATTACTGTAACGAAGTGTGGATGCTCAAGAAAGTTTTCACTGCCATGATAGCTTATTTGTCAGTAGAGTGAATTATCTTTCTACTGAGCGGCACGGGTTGTCGAGCTTACGCAGAGATGCATTGAATCGTAGTGTTTGCATAATTTGGAGAATTATTACACTTTCATTTATTTCATTTTACACTTTCAGTTTCGTATATTTGTCTCTTTATTTCTACGGATTTTTTACGCAGATGAAATCATGATGAGATTAAATGTATGCTCAAGACCAATAGTGATCAATCAATAGCTGGCCTTGATTACTCCGATTTTTAAAGCTGGCAACAATCAGGCAGTTGAGAATTACAGAGGTGCTCTCTGTCGAAAATTTTTGAGCATTTGATTCACGATGCTCGCTATGCCGTTTTCCGACCTTTGATATCAGACCTCCAGCATGGTTTCGTAAAAAAGCGATCCGCAACAGCCAACCAGATGTCCTACGTGAGTTTCCCGTGTTCGAAAATTGAGGAACGATACCAGATTGATGCGATATACTTCGACTTCTCTAAGGCCGTTCGACAAGGTACCTCTAGGTTTGGTAATTGTTAAACTTGAATATTTTTCGCTTCCCTGATTGGATCACCGCTCGTACCTATCTGACCAGAGAGCTTTTGTCGAATTGAATGGATTTTTATCGCGCGTTTTCTCTATCACGTCAGGCGTTCCTCAAGGTAGCGTTATTGGACCGCTGTTATTCATACTGTTTTTCAATGATCTCTGCTTCGCACTTCAAGATGACGTCAATGAGCTATATATGGAACTTACCACCAAAAAGTGCAAATTTATTTCCTTTCCCGCCGGCAATACCGATCAGATTTTCAATATTCCATCCATTCAGAGGTTTTGGAACGTGTGGAAACAATCCGTGATCTAGGGATCACGGTTGATAGCAAACTCCGGTTCAAAGAACATGTAAACGCGACAACTGCGAATGCAGCCCTTGGATTAATCCAACGCAAAACAAGTGGCTTCACCGATGCATACGCTCTTAAGGCACTATACTGTTCGACTATGCGACTAGACTGGATGTATGTGACTATAATCCAATTAATTGGTAAGTGTGTTATTTTTTCAAGAAAGCTAATAGGCTTCTATTTGATATGTCGATCATTTGAATCGGTCCAGTAGTTCAAAAGTAATATTTTTTTGAAAAAAGGCATTTTTGGGAAAAAAGGAAAAATTATTTTTTGAACCATCGGGTAACTTTGAAAAAATGTCAAACACAAAAACGAATAAAACGCCCTTGGTCCCGAGACCATGAAAACTATAAAAAACAAATACAATTAATAATGACAAAACCGAAATGTAATTTTTGCGAGCGTAGCATTTTTCCAAGAATGACTAGCTTATAAGCTTTAATTTGATATGTCGATCGTCTGAATCGGTTCAATAGTTCACAAGTTATAAATTTTTGAAAAGTGTCATTTTTGGAAAAAAAAGGGGAAAAATCGATATTTCGGATCAGCCTAAAATGAAAATATGCACCATAACAAAAAAAAATAAAAAAATACGGGTCTAAAAGTTTGCAATAAACAACGAAACTACCACTTTTGACGAAAATCGGAGAACTACTATTATCGGTTTGACATGGAATGACTGTATAGATTATTGTAATGCTAACATAAACGAAAACAAATACTCCAGTTTTTACCGGGTTTTTTCGGATTGTTCCATCTTTTCCAAAAAATTGTGGGTATTTCTGAGGACAGCACGAATAATTATGTGAGCACTTAAAAATGGAATTCATTTACCCTAATAGCAGACGAGTCTACTGACGTTTCATCGAAGAAGTCGTTAGCGTTGATCGCATGCACATTATTTTGAAGGAAGGTACACTCCATGTTAACCATGTTAACACTCCTGCTTCTACGACTTGTTTGAGGTTATCGAAACTGACTCAGAAACGTTTTACGAGACTGTGGTTGCCTGTTTTAATAGAGACGGAATACCATACAAGCATAATATTCTTGTAGGATATTCTGCCGATGGAGCTAATAACATGACCGAGAAGCCATTAGGAGCGTATCTAAGGAAAGACTGTCCAGATTTGAACGCTCCGGTGGCAATAATACGTAACTACCAATACTAAATACTGGCACTGTCTCTGTATACCCTAATTTGGATTGTTAATATAAAAAATTGAGAAAAAATGAAAAAAATCATTCTTCCAGCTCTTCTTCAGTTTTTCAATTTTTGTTCCAGCTTTCTCCAACTTTTTTTTCAAAATTTTCCAGCTCTTTAAAAAAAATTGTTGGCATCTCTGCTTACGTGTGAAGTTTCATGACATTTCGTTTATATGTTCAAATCTATAGTTGTTTAAGTATCACTACCTGAGCATTCGTATAGGAAATGGAAAAAAAAGGAATATCGTATTTCGATCAAACATTATTTTTTGATGGAAAAAACTCCTGAATCAATGCTGTGGTTTACGAAATATTATTCTACTCCTGCTCCTTCGAGAACAACAGTTTATCGGTGGGTTAGTGAATTTAAAATGGGCCGTACAAGCACCGCAGATGTACCTCGCTCTGGAAGACCAAAAGAGGCTACGAATCCAGGAATCGTCAAACAAGTGCATCGACTAGTTTTGAGCGATCGTAAAGTGAAGTTACGCGTGTTAGCTGAGATCGTAGGCTTTTCAAAAGAACGAGTAGGATACATCTTGCACTACATTTTGGATATTTTTTGCATGGCTAGAAGGAAGAGATTAGAAATTAGAAATTTAAAAGAAAATAATTATATACTAATTCTAATCCAAAATTTAAGATGTGGTTGTATAAAATCCGATTGCAAAATTTAAAGAGGAAAAGTCCTTACTCAGCAAATATATATCAATGAATAAATGAAATGAAATGAATGAAAGAGATATTCGCGCGATGGGTGACGTGTTTGCTGACCGTCGACGAAAAACAGCGACGCGTTGATGAATCAACAGCTGGTCTGGCGTTGTTGAAGCTTAATCGAGGGGACTTCTTTCGACGTTGGATGAAACGTGGATCCATTACCACACTCCTGAGTCCAATAGGCAGTCTGCAGAGTGGCACTGAGGCATATTTCGAAGACTTAGACGATTCGTACCACAGAAAGGCATGAATTGCATGAGTTCTCTGTACTTCGTCAAGACCTTGTTGTACAACTTTCAAGCGTGGCTTTTGATCACCATATTTTGTTACAGCATCCTGTTTGGTTGCTTACAGGCATGTAAATTGCGATAACCTTCTCGCACACAGATTCTCCAGATGGTACTTTGGCTAGAGTTGTGTTTTTTGGCCATATCGTAGTCCGAGAGCCCCTGATTTCTGAGGTGTTTTGACTTGATTGGGACATTATAGAGCAGGCATTCCCGCACAACGAAGTCAGTTTGTTTCGGGTCATTATTCTGTTGAAAGTAGTAATTACGAGGGAGACCGAATTTCTGAACGGGAGATGACAGGTTAAGTTTCAGGAAGATCAATTAAGCCACCTAGTCCATCGCCGAATCGATAAACTCTATGGTTCCAGTTCCAGAAGCCGCCCTCGTACCATACATCATCTGACTGCCGCCGCCGTGTTTTACTGTGGTAACCAAATGCTGAATCTGAAGCACCGATCCTGGTTTCCTTCACGTCATCTGTCTTCCTTTCGATTCAAAGATGTTGGTTTTCGGCTCATCCGTATAAAAGACCTTGTTCCAGAACTCCTTAGATCTGTTTACATATGCCTTAGCAAATTGTAGTCGTATTTTTCATAATCACTTTTGAGATGAAATACTTTTCACGGCCAGCACGACCTCTCAAATTGTTCCTGTATGCTGCTCTCCGGACTGTGTCTGTGCAGACAGGTCTCCCAATGATGCCGGCCACTTCGGTAGTCAATTCAGGAATGTTTGTTTTAAGGTTCTTTCGCAATGTTCGAACAATCCGTTTGCGTTCTCTACCAGGAGATTTTTCATGGTTCCTACATGTTTCCACTTGGTTTTGATTTTCTTTACTGTAGAGTGGGTTGTTCCGACAGCAGCAGCTGCTATTGACCCATTCCATAAGGTTATGCACCAATGAACCAAATTTCAAATTTAGTTTTAGGAAAAAAATGAAAAAGTTATTTGAATAAGCACTAGTTATATCATAAATTCCTTGAAACGAATTTGTTTTTCATGCGCCAACCTTTGAGAGGGGCGAGCTTAAAAAAAACTACATAATTATTTTTAAAATATTTTAGTTTTCAGTGTGTTTTTGTTTCTTGAGATATCTCTGCACTTGCCTAACCTAAGTTCAATGTCTATATACCATTAAATGGATAATTAAATACTTGTTTGAAGAGCCGGGGGTAGATCTAGATTTCCTTTTGTAATTTATGAGAAACAAGCATTTGAAAAACAGGTATTTTAAAGCGTTGTCACGTCACAAAAATAAAGCTTTTTTTAAATTTATCAGCTGAACCTAAAATCAAACCTTTTTATACTTGGGTTTCTCTGAGCAAACAATGAGAATCAACAACCCACAAAATTTGGTTAAGATCGGTCCACAAATATAAGAGTATCAACTGTCTCAAGAAGATGTTGTCACGTCACGCAAAGTATACGATCCATTCCAGCGTGACGTGGTAATATTTTGACTCAAAACCAAAAATTATGTTTGTCTTTTTTATGTACGAAACACACAAAATCAAACGATGTTTTAGTGTAATTGAGAAAATTTACTACAAGAATCATCAGTTGTCTGTCAAATACTTTTTGTGACGAAACAACACCTGACTTTGTTTCGGACTGTTGAACATTAATGTTTGAAACGGAACTGAAACCATTTCAAAACATACAAATGAACTTTCTTCTATATTTTGTCGACAATAAATGAACGTAGATTCCACAATATAGAATTGGTTCTTGTTTCGACTTCCAGTTTGCTGATAATAGTATTGAATGACAAAAAATATGGGAACCCCATACGATTTGGGTATTTCGTTGCAGGTGTCTTACCATCGGAAGTAGAATGTCGTATTCCGATGTCATTTTAAAATCGAGAATGGTGACTTCTGGTTCGTAAGAATTTAGCCTTAGAGCGACGCGTGTGGAGTTAGACAAAGAAAGTACACACACGCAAACGTCAACGGTTAACGATCAAAGTCAACGTCCAAGTCGAAGTCAAAGACATCTTCAACACGCAAACATAAATTCCCTTGCACAGGTACGTGCACATGCACAAATATACATACAAAGAGTTTATCAAAAATTTCTGATAGAAAAATCAAATGCGTTTCTCCTATAGTGAGCGCCACTCGATGAACCAGGATTGTACCAGCCATTGATGGCAAGTGCCAGAGCGAACGTGTTAAACAATCACGATGTAAAAATTGGAGGTCGGTTTAGGATCACCCCGAATTTTCCCAAACAACGGCATACCGTGTATTACAGGTAACTGGTAGATTCAATTTATATAGTTTTTTTTTTATGAACATACCATAAGCAATTATAATCGTCTTGTGCGAACTTCACAATCTAAAAGAATATTGAACTCATTTTGCATACAGGTCAACAACATTCACAGGCTGTATCGATGCCTGTAAATGATGTTAGAATGAAGGCTAAAAGCCAAAGAATTTCAGGGGTTTGGTTTGTTTTTGAAGTAATGAAAACGCAAAATGGCGCTAAAACGGTAGAATGAAGAGAACCAGAAAAAAGTCACCATGTTATCAAATTGTCAGCGTTATAACAATTTTCATTTGACACTACTGAAAATTCGGTAGGAAGTACCGTTCCTGAGATACAAAGAGGAGTAGGTTCAGTATCACCGGTCGCGTTAGGAACACATTCCCCTATAGGATGGATCTTCAGGAGGGGAAGAGGAGATCTCAGAGGAAAGAGGAAAGTGAGAAGTATTCAGAGTAATAAAAAACATAAAAAATAGTATATAGCTTGCTACAATACGGTGACATTCTAATTCAATACAACTTATCGATTGTGTGACGTGACAACGGTTCGTGGAGACTGTTTATCCGCTTAGAGCGCGTTGTCATGTCACAAAATGAATGCCGATTTTGCAATGTTCTTGCGAGTTTTTTTAAAAACTGAATATACAGGAATCACAAAAATCACAAAAGTATTCGGCTGGCAACAAGCGAATGGATCTATAAAATTTTCTCCAACTAAAGATACTTGTAGGAAATTTTCTCTATTTTACTTTCATATCGTTTACTATTTGAAAATCGTATGATTTATACATGAAAGAAAGAAAAAAACTGTTTTTAGTGAATCAAAACGTTGTCACGTCACGCTGGAATGGGTCTATTTTCCGCAATATCTTTCGTCGACAAGTCTTACTTATTATCATTGTACGTGTAACAATGTCTATTTCGTTCTTCTTACTTCACATTTTGATAAAAACTTTTCAAACATCTACAAAAAACAAAAACCCACACTTCCCAAGCAGTGATTTGGTGTT
Organism: Toxorhynchites rutilus septentrionalis; assembly: GCF_029784135.1. Taxonomy (NCBI): domain Eukaryota; kingdom Metazoa; phylum Arthropoda; class Insecta; order Diptera; family Culicidae; genus Toxorhynchites; species Toxorhynchites rutilus. The sequence continues at coordinate 266,421,428 of NC_073746.1, forward strand.
GGCATCACCCACTGACGAAAAAAAGTACCGTCTTGTCTCAAATTCCCAACACTTAAGCTTTGATGGCCATTAAACAGTGTCTCATTACTTAAAATAGTACTCTTTCGCGAAATTAAATTGATTCTTGGATACAATAGAGTCTTCTTCTTTATTTGACTACAATAAAATTGATTTACCAATACATATTCGTGGTGAAAAACTAAAAATATGTTTAATCACTTTTGTCTCAAATTTCGAACACCATTTTTGTCACTCACTCATATTCCGAACACTTTTGTCTCAAATTCCGAACAGCAAAAATGCATTATTTTTTTAAAAATCATATATTTTGAACTACTGGACCGATTCATATGATCGATATATCTATCAAATCAAAGTCAATTAGCTAGTCTTTTTTGGAAAAATGTTATACTCGCAAAAAAAATGGATTTTGCTTTCGTAATTATTGATTGTATTTGTTTTTCATAGTTTACATAGTTTCTGGACCAAGGGCGCTATATCGGTATCAATACCTATAAATGATGTTGAAATGAAGTCTATAACCAAAATAATGTCAAGGTTTTGATTATTAAATTATTTATAACATTAAAGTTCAGTAAATTCACATTGAAAAATGAAGTGTTCGCAATTTGAATCATGCACAGAAACTTGATTCATATTATGAACACTAATTTTAATGAAGATTTCTGCATAAAATATCGTTTTTTCATCCATTTATTGTAGATTCGTACAAATTCTAGCAATTAACATGAAACTACCAAACAAAATAGTTGAAAAAAATATGAAAAATTAACGATGCTTGTTTGTTATAGAGTTTGCAAACGTAAAATTTAATCATTGGTTTTGACTGTCACTTTTTTTTATGCTCAATATTATATATTTCATATTATAGGCTGTATCGATGCCTGTAAATGATGTTAGAATGAAGGCTAAAAGCCAAAAAATTTCAGGGTTTTGGTTATTCCATTATTTATAACATTAAAGTTCAGTAAATTTACATTTGAAAATGAAGTGTTCGGAATTTGAATCATGCGTAGAAATTTGATTCATATTCCGAACACTACCTCAATATTCATTTTAATTAAGATTTCTGCATAAAATAACATTTCTTTTACCCAGTTATCGTAGGTTCTTACATTTTCTAGCACTTAACATGAAAACAACAATCAAAATAGTTGAAACAACAATAAAAACTGAAAAATGAACGATGCTTGTTTTTTTCACGGAATTTGCTAACGCAAACATTTTATCATTGTTTTTGACTGTCACTTTTTTGAAAATGTCTAATATTATAAATTATAGGCTGTATTGATATTTGTAAATGATGCCAAAATAAAGCCTATACCTCAAAGAATGTCTATGTTTTCATTATTCAATTATTCATAACATAAAATTTTAGTAAATTTATATTTCAAAATGAAGTGTTCGGAATTTGAGACTGTTCGGAATATGAGACAAAACGGTACACTAATTCACAAAGGTCTTACTCAAAAGGATAATTCTTTGCAGAATATTAATATGTACACTGAATTTTGTGATGATTAAAAAAGAGATTGTTTTCAATTTGTTGGAATAAATAATTAGCAAAAAACTTTTCGCGAAATTTTCTTGCGCGCATAGTTAAAGAAATTTCACGTGAAATTTTTACCGTCGAAAGATACGGTTCCCGGAATAAATCGCCACAGAAAACGACTGCAACAGAAACCACCGCTTATAAAATGTGTAGTAGGCTATAAATATTGTGGCGCGGTATTGTATTTCAAAACAAGAATTAACCGGGCAAACGTATCGCCCCAGGCAAACGTAACGCCCCGGGCAGACGTATACCGTCCGACGCTCGCTAGAGCTCGGTCGGACATTGCTAAAGGATCGTATCCTATGTTTCAAACTAACCGGGCAATCAGTGGATCCCAGGTTTGCGTGCGAGACACCGCCGCTTCCGACGGCGGGTCGGCGGTGGACTCGGATTGCGTCATCTTGGCGGCATGGGCCGCCTCGATTCCTTATCCTCGCCAAATGGGGACTTCGTCCCCATTACATTGTCCTCAGAATAAATTTCGAAAAACGAGAACAAGAGAATAAATTTATAATAGAAATGTGAGGCACATGATGTTTTTCCCGCGCCAAATATTTCTAGCCTACTACACTTTTTCTAAGCGGTTGTTTCTGTTGCAGTTGTTTACTGTGGCGATTTATTCCGGTCACCGAAAGATACAGGTTTTCCAAACAATTTGCTGTCAAAAGATCTCTCTCAAATACGCCTACTACGACCGTTTCTATAGAATGAACATTGATTCCGAGTTCCAAGAAATGTTTCTATCCTTATTCCTTACATTCATGTACTTCTACAGTGTGTTTGAACTGTTTTCGTTGAGTCACTTTTACAAAGTGAGAATATAGGATATTGTAAATATAATTTCATTTCTGTCCGAATTTGTATTTCCAAAAAAAAATTGAACATTCCTACCCAACGCTAAGCAGAACCATAAAAAAGTACATCTCATGAACTCCAGTCATTGCGACTGAAGGGAATTTTTACAGCTAGTCACCCTCCCTTACCTGCTCTTTCCCACGAGAATGGTTTTGTTCTCTCAATCGTGTGGTCCACCGGTCTCTACAGTCGCGTGTAAACATACCAATAAGTGCAATAGCACATCACAAGCACTACCACACTCTTGCCCCTCTGCTGCTGCGGACTCGGCGTCAAACTGAAAAACATCTTTTGAAACGCGTTGACGACGCGAAGCGGAGGTGATCATATTTTCCGCTTTAACTAGCTTGTTTCGAAAATATACAAATCGTCGAATAAGTGAGATATGGAATGTAAACAAAGCCAGCAGACCGCAATAAACGCAATGCCGAAATAGTTTCCACTCGTTCTTCATTAATCGTTAAATCGGGTCGGGCAAGCGGAGGCACATTTTAGGAGCTCCCTGCTCTATTCTTTTGGAGGCGTTTTGGGATGGGACATATTTTTAGAACTATTGGAAGCAGCTTGCGCGAGTAGCGTTCTAAATTAGCGCCTTTTAATCGTCTGTCTTTGTTTATGGAATGTTGGTAGTTTTTTGCTCTTGCTCAAATGCAGAAATTAAAACCGAAATAGTGCTGCCAATAGAAGATGTGCTCTGGAATTATGGATTTCACACGGGGTAATCAATTTTCCCCAGCTTTCATTAATCACATGAGTGAAACATGGAATAATTGTTAAAATAATCCCCGTTTTAAGTTTGCATCCGAGTGTGTTTAATAATAACTCAAGTGATTCACGTACTGCTGTAAACATCATCCCCACAACCGAGAAAACAACGTTTTATGGCGAAAAAAATTCATCTCTGCCTAAAAATTACATCGCTTCGCTTCGTGATTCCCATAAATTACGTTAAGCGGATAAACAAGACGAGCCAAATTTTCATAATTTCTGCTCGAAATTCAACCTCCGTTACGCATAATTTTTCATCTCCCGCGTCACATCTGGAAGAAAAATGATGCTGTTTTCTCCTGGCTGAAGTTTTATTTCTCACTTCCCCTAGCGTTCCGCCCCTCCGGCACACTAAACATTAGTTACTCATTTACTCAAAGGCGGCGGCGTTTGGAGCCAATGGGAAATAAAAGTGGAACAAGCTGGGATCAATTTGTAGCGATATAATTTAGGGGGCAAGTGATGCTGAACGATTACCGTGATTTCTAGGTGTGTGGTGGAGTTCCGGTACATCATCATACCTCCATTGTTTATTTGTTGTTTATTGCGCAACTTTTTTTTGTTTGGTTTTCCACACAAACATGATTTTACATCACAGGTGAATCCCTCGCGTGGCTTCCGTCTTAGTTCAAGACAATTTTGAATTAAAAAATGAAAGCTTAACGCTGAACATGTAAAAAATAATGAATGATTTCAAATGCTTATAACTCGACCATTTCATGATATATTCCAAGCACTGCCTAAACGTGCTAAATTCCATGTTTCAATAGGTCTAGTTTTTGCTCCTCAAATTGTATCGACCAAAAGGAGCGACTAGTGAGTCACACTAGTCAACTGCTAGAGGTGAATTAACTGCAAAGTTTAAGGTCTCTTGAATACAAACGTAGATTAAATCTCAAGTCATCTTCAGTCTTGCACCAACCAGAGAGCAAGTAACAGTCTTTCCTAATGCTAATGTCATATACAATGATTTTGCCTGATACAATGTAAAAAATCGCACATAAAAGAAAAAATATTGCGTCGCAAGCCCCCGTCGCAAGTGTAATTCTCCTGTCAGTGAGTGTCAAATTAGTTTCCCCCTGCATCATTAACCAAAATAAAGAATCCGATACTGGGCGGCAACAAACGAGTTTCAATTTTTCTGTCACAACCTGAACGAAAATACATGTTGTTTTATTCCACCGTTTACCAAGCAGAAGCAAATAATTTATCAGTTCTTTTCAGAACTATTTTACCGGAAAAGTTTCCGCTGTGGACTTGCAAGTACAAGCGTCCAGAGAAGGGATTGCATTACCGTGCCAAAATTTCAATAACCGGTTATTCGGTAATGAAAATTTCATCAGCGGTAAAACCGGTAAATTACCGGTAAAAAACATACTTTAAAATAATCCATTTTCTTGTAGAAACGGCTTTTATTTATAATGATTAGTTCACAAAAAACATTTTGCAAGTTTTTGCTGATTTAAGTTATACTTAAGGGCACAGTAAATATTAATTTTGTCGTAGATCGGATCTCATTAACAAAGTTTCCAGAAGAGGAAAACACCAGGGTCCAATTATGTTGGGTAGAAGAGTATCGAATACCATTGTCATGTATTTGCCTCTGATGCCCTCTGTACGAAAACTCTTGTCTGAGGGTTTTCATCAATCCGTTTATAGACGTTGAGTTTGGGCTGGACGTTGATACCTCAGACTGTTGCAATCGTTGTTCAAGTTTGATGCTCCTTGATGCTCAACTGTTCTGCAGGTTTCGCATCGTCCAGTGGATTTTTTCCTCCTGTTGTCTAGCTACTGAATCAATATCATCATTGTCAAAGTTGATAAAGTCAGGAACAATTTCGAATGCCTGCTTGATCAATGCAGTCCGTGACTTTGATAGAAAACGCCAAAGTCTCCATAATTGTGTCACGACCACGAGCAGAATGATATACGGGAACAAATCTGTATATACGTAACGTCCTTCTGCAATCCTTCCAATCAGGGCTTAACCCATTAACGACCAAGCTGTAAAAAATATTTTTTCAACAAAAGCCTTTGGTGTAATTTTGATTATTGGCCTTACAGAAACTCCAATCTTCGAGAATTATATTTTTTCTGTTCTTCGGTTTTCCGGAAAATGACAAAAAATCAAAAAGCGCCAAACAAAATCATTGGCCAAAACCTACTTTTTTGTTCCTGTAGAAGGTTCATCATTTCTAAATTTTGTAAGGTATTGTTTTTTTGTTTGGTTATGTACTTTCCGCACATAGTTGATTTAAACCGATTTTCATGCCCAATAAAGTGGTACAAATTTGAATGAACTTGATAGTAAGTGGTGGCTAATAGATTAGGCTATCATTTGATGCCAAACCCTTACCATATGGTTGCTTTCCAAAGCCATGAAAAATTATCGAAGGCGCTGTTCGATTTTTCGAACGCTTGGCATCAAACGGGTTAAAGCAGCTGCTTAGAAATGTTTGATGGTTACTTTGATACCTGTTCTAGCTTCAAAAGGTTGCATTTCTTTCGCAATAGCAGTTCAATAGCGACCAGAACTGGTTTTTGGGCATCAACCAAATCCTTTATCGCTGTCAGTTCTTAAACGCTGAAGCTTATCTTTTGTTTCGTTTTCAGATCTAGCAACGATTTTTTAACTGAAGGTCGGAGGTCGTAGAATCGAAGCAACATTGCTAGTTGTGTTTTTTTTTCGATCTTAATTGATTCTCGAGCAATATTTCAAAGCGGCATAAAGGCAAATTTATAAGTCATGGTGTGAAAAAAAAAATAACCGAAATAACCGGTTATTGATTGTAAAATTACCGGTAATTCGGTAATGGAAAATGATCCGGTATTACCGGTAAAACCGGTAACGGTAAAACCGGTTAACAATCCCTAGTCCAGAGACACGTTTCCACTGGAGAACCGTGAGCCTCCGTTCTCGTGCTATCGATCGAAAACACACACAATGTGATGCAATTTTGTTCAGTTGAGGCACGGCGTCGATTCACATTCCGTCTGGTGGAGAGTGTTTTCGTATTTTTGCATCACACGCACACATTGGCGTTGTTTTCATGCATTACCAAAGGTAGATTAAGATGGTTAAGGAATGTGGAATAATGGTTCTGGAGAAACAAAACACATTCACCTTATTCACGCTGCTAGCGAACAGACGAAAGCGGCGACTCGATGAAAGGATAGAGTGTACTGAGTCGATTTTCCTACCGTTAGGTAGAAAGTGTTTGTGTACGATTGAATCACGGAACGCAAGCGTTTTCTATTTTTTTAACTTCGTCCCGCCCACGATTGATATTTTGGTTTGAATAATTTCGAGCACTCACGTTTCCTCTGAAATAGTATTTCTGAATGCGTTCTTTATTCGCGATCAACAATAGAGAACGGCACTCTAATTCCAATTAGTGATTGGATGAAACTCTTTTCAAAAGCAATTGAATTCAACACTTTCCCTTTGATTCTCATAATGTATTTTTTTTTAAATTTTTTAAATAATTATTTTAAAACGTTGTTTTGACCGCGAGTTAGATTGTGACGTGTTGTCCGTTAGTCACACTTCAACTTGAGAATGGAACAGCAAATTTAATTATTTTGGAAAATTCGATACTTTTTATAATTCATCTTAGATCAATTTTCAGTATAATTTGTGATACAGAATGTGGTTTTGTTACATATCGATGCTCAAAAACTGTGTTTTGAAATTGACCGTGCAGAGCACGAATTTAAGGACGAATGACCCTCGGATTAGAGCTCTCTAAAAAACATCATTCGCGTCGAACGAGTTTTCATCCAACCATCCAGTAGTTTCAATACAACGGCAATAATGACAGCAGTGGTAGAAGTCAGCAATTATAAGTGATGTGTCAATAATATGAAAAGTATAAATAGAAAATGATGAGATCTCAACGCGCTGTGTTAGTTTCGCAATTATGAATATGTAATGTAAACCAGCAAAATAATGCGGTCTTTTTGACATGGTAAAATATTCTCCGTTCCGTGATCAAACATTCGGTATTGAACGCTATTTATCTCATCGCTATCCATCTCGAACTATTATTCAAACATCGTTTTCCCTAGTTTATGCTTCATTCAGATCGGTAGCAAAAAAAAACCGAAATGGTCTGGGGGAGCGCATTGCTTTGGTTGGCAGCCAGAATACGCTCCATCCTCAGCGAAATTATGACTAAATGGATTTCCCAGAAAGCACCGGTTTATATACAGATTTGGTGATTGCAAAAGCCTGTTTTCATAACAATTTTTAAGCTATTGAAACAAGTTTTTGAATCAATAAGTAACAATTATATAACTCTTGGACATTTTATCTTTCGAATGAAGTGGTTATAATACCCCTCCGTTCAGCCGGCAAAGAGGTACTAACGTTCAAAACCTTGCACTCCAAGTGTAACGCTCTCGATTTCGAAACTTTGAACATACACCCGGTACAGAAATGAAAGACGTAGTGCTACGTCAAAACACCATTTTTGTATTCTATCAAATTCGAGTTCTACTCAAAAAATGATCAACAGATACTGTAGCATGGTTCGTGTTGAGTTATTCTAGTGTAGAAATTCTAAAAAAAAATGATTTTTTCCATGTTTCTGAAGTTTAGAATATATTCTAGAAAGATATTTTCGAAAATCCCATTTTTTACCGAGTTTTATTATAAAACGATTATTTATATATATTTATATATATCTAATTATTTATTATAAAATATTAGAAAACATCAAACGTTTTTCTCGAAACTAGTTTTTTCAAACTGGCGAACAAGATATCTCAAATTATACAAAACCGATTTCTTCCATACTTGATATAAATAAATCTCTATGCATATCTCTACCGCATGAACCGATAAAAAACATAATTTTTTAGTTTTACTATTTAAAAAAAATCAAGGTGCCCATTTAAATGTACTAAAAAGCATTTCTTTATTTCAAACTCCTACCATTTTGTCAAAAACATTTTTTAGACTTATCCGAGGTTCATACCAGAGCGGCATTTGTACTGATTCAGAATCTGTATTGAAAAGAAGAAAAAAAAACTACAAAACAATATTCATAAAAAAAGCTCACAAGGCTCCGGCGAGATTCGAACTCACGATCTCCTGTTTACTAGACAGGCGCTTTAACCAACTAAGCCACGGCGCCGCTTGTGTCCGTGGTTTGCATATGCCATTTATTACTCACATTCATTAACCTAATGTAAAACACGTTCAAATACACATTCTGCTCAGACGCCGAAATATTGTGTTTTCCTGGTTCAACACACAAAACCCCCTCCAGAGGCAACTTTCATCATCAATAATAGTGAACGTTATTGAAACTTTTCGATCGGCGTATTCGCTTTGTTTGCACGGCTTTTGTTCCTCAGTTCACGCCATGATATTGATTAATCGTTCGATACTGTGTTGTCGTATAATTTGATAGATAAATGAAAGCAGATAGCAGGGCGACAAATAGCAGACAATACATCATTAACAGATTCCTGGAAGAATACTTTGGCTCTGCTATGGGGACCAGCTTCATGGAATGACCATAATGATACACCATGGGCAAGGTTGCCAACAATATTTTCCAAAAATCAGAAAGAACGAAAATGAAAATCAGGAAGAAATCAGGATAGTTCATATTGGATTGTACGGAAAGTTAATGTCGATTTTTGGGAAAATATAAGCATCACTTTTATAGGCAGATATACATCTTAGTGATGAAAGGGATAGAATAGCTGGCCGGATATCCGGTATCCGGTCAAACACCGGATATCCGGCAAGCTATTCGGCTCTTTTTTTACGAATAAGAAACTAGAAGAAACTGAATATCCCTTAATAGAGTATCATATTTTCTGCAAGCAATATTAATCAGATTTTTTTCTGTTAAGGATTCAATAACAGAAAAGGTTACAATGATAAAATTTTCGTGTATATATTTAAATATTTGAACATTTGAATAATTATAATACAGTAGAACTCCGATTATCCACGAGCGGATGGATGGCAGTGCTGATTATTCGCAACGGTGAGTTCCATTGTAAATCTATGGGCCTTCCTGGAATTTTTCAGCAAATGGTAGGTATATGCTCTTTTGTTTTGGTCATGGCTTTCACATTATCTGGCTACTGGGGTGCACGATGGATGGATTTTATTATATTTATAAAACATAGTTTTCTTGCTGAAATAATTTTTTTCCCTGTTTGCATCTCATTTTTAGTCCTAAATCGCGTTTTCCGCGATTTTCTTTATACGCGGTGACCTTGCCAGACTATTCCGTGGATAATCGGGGTTCTACTGTACTAGTCGAAAATGGGTGAGTACTACGAATTCAAATACGCAAATAACATCAATCATTTATTTTCATTCAAGATTACAAAACTTGGAACTACACTCGACAAAAAAAATTAGAGGATCAGAATGCGAAGTCGGAAATTTTAAGTGATTTTTGACATGCTGTAACTTCGTTGAAAATCAACGCATATCGATGGAATGCGCATCATTTTGAAGCTACAACTTATTAGAGTATTTTACATACATATTTTTATCTTGATATGTGTAGCTGTAGTAGGCAACAATATCGGAAAGAAATGAAAAATCGACTTTTCTTTGTTTTTTCAAGAATATTCTGGACTAACACAATTTTTTGCTAACCAACTCTACAACAAATCCAAGCATAAATCTTTTCAATCAGCTTTCATTTGGTTCCATGAATCTTCCTGTAGGACCTTCCCACACAAAGATAATTCAGTTTGAATGAAAACTTACCCCTTCGTCTTTAATGATGAATAATTCAATAAACAACCATCGCACCGCAAATCGAAAGTCAGTTTTGAAAACTTCAACAAATTCCGCACAAAGATAATTTGTTACTTTGACGAAAAAAAAGTATTTTAATTTTTCAAAAGTAATTGAAGTAGTAATTTCAAAAAAGTGCCAAGAAAACAGGATTTTTATAGTGCTCTACAAAATCCACTGTAATTCTGCAAATACCGCAGTAAGTTCTAATGTTTGCAGGAATTTTCAAAGTTTAGAGTAAATTAGAGGAGCTTTTAATCGCAAATCGTATCAGAAGTACAAAATCCTACGCGACTCTCAGAGTGAACGATTCGTAACTTTCGTCTTTATGAGTTTATGGGTGAAGAGTGCGTGTATGTGTGGAAATGTGTATGTATATGTTTCAGTATCATTACACCATACAATATTTGAAGCTATGAAAACCAGGTCATGGTGATAATGAATTAATGGTCTGAGTTAATATTAGTTTAATTTAAAAAAAATATGATTTATCTTGTGTTAATGAAAAGCTCTTAATCTTTTTCTAATATCCGGCCGGATAGACCGGATACAGGTTAGTTACCGGATATCCGTTTCATCTGTAATACATTCATTTAATTTTATATGCACAATTTTGTTCCACAATCTTTCGCCATCTTTCATGCAGCTTGAAAACTCTATCCTCCCAAAACATTTTCGCATGGCTGGAACCAGAGATGCCAACCTTCCTGATTTTTCAGGATTTCCAGACTTTTTGGCATGTTTCATATTATCCAGATAAACACTCAATTTTGCCTGATTCTTCTGAAATGATCCTGATTTAACTTGTTTTTTATACTTTTTATATGATCAGAATAAAATAATCAATAATGAATACATAGGAATCCCTTTCAAAGCTCTGCTGGTTGGAAATTAGAACTGTCAAAATATTGGGTTGGGGAAAAAGAAATGTCGTATATTGTCAATATATGGCAACACTTAAACATATCTTGTGTTGTACTTATCGCATCGGGTCATACTATACGGCTATTTAAAGACGACAATCTGTGCTACAAGTGTAATTTTGACAGTGTTGTGATTGTCCTTTTCGGTCTTATGTTATAGTGTGTCAAAGATGGAGTCCACAAGCAAGAAATTCGCCGTATTTTACGTTTTTACTACCTGCGAGGTAAAACTGCAACGAAGGCGGCCGAAAAAATTCGTGTAGGTTATGGACGATACTGTAACGATTCGCACAGCACAGCGTTGGTTTGATCGATTTCGTTCTGGTGTAGTGGCTGTCGAAGATACACCCCGTACTGGTAGGCCAATCGTCGTGGAAACCGATAAAATCGTTGAAATCATCCAAGTAGACCTCCTTATACCCTCCTTTCCTTCCTTTGCGGGTAATTCGTCCCCTTGCTATAAATAGTAGAATAAGTTGAAATGTAAATACACTATAGATATACGAATAGATTTATAAATTGAGTGTTCATCAACATTGTTACAATTTCCTTATATCCCATCCTTCTCCTAAAAATATGTCACCCTCCTAAACTCGAGTACACCGCGAGAAATCGGTTTTCCACCTTACTAACCATAGATGTAAGAAAATTGTTTATATATATAGTTTTAAAATTATATTTAAGAATTCGGCTCCTTTAAACTTAAGTAACTGAGCCTGTAAAAATGAACGAATAAAAAAAAAAAAAAATCCAAGTAGACCGGCATGTGAGCACTCGCTCGATTGGCCAGGAACTGGGTATAGACCATAAAACCATTTGGAACCCTTTGCAGAAGATAGGATTCTAAAAAAAGCTGGATGTATGGGTGCCACAGGAGTTGACGCAAAAAAAATCTTTAGGCCGAATCAACGCCTGCGATGCACTGCTGAAACGGAGCGAACTCGACCCATTTTTGAAGAAAATGGTAACTGGTGATGAAAAGTGGATCACGTACGACAACTAAAAGCGAAAAAAAGTCGTGGTCGAAGCGCGGTGGGCCGGCCCAAACCATCGCCAAGCCCGAATTGACGGCCAGGAAGGTTTTGCTGTGTGTTTGGTGGGATTAGAAGGGAATCATCCACTATGAGCTGCTGAACTATGGCCAGACCCTCAACTCGGTTCTCTACTGTGAGCAGTTTGACCGTTTGAAGCAGGCGATTGACCAGAAGCGGCCAGAAATGATCAATAGGAATGGTGTTGTTTTCCACCAGGACAACGCTCGGCCTCACACATCTTTGATGACCCGCCAGAAGCTACGGGAGCTCGGATGGGATGTCCTATTGCACCCACCGTATAGTCCGAACCTGGCTACAAGTGATTATCATCTCTTCCGATCCATGTAAAACGCTCTTGGTGATACTAAGTTGACCTCAAAAGAGGCTTGCGAAAACTGGCTGTCTGAGTTTTTTGCAAATAAGGAGGGGGGTTTTATAAGGGGAGGATAATGAAGTTGCCTTCTAAATGGCAACAAGTTTGCAAACAAAACGGTGCATATTTGACTTAAGTTGGATAATTTTAGGTATGTTAAATAAAGCGTCAAATTTCGATCAGAAATACGACATTCTTCAAGTAAGAAGGAATCTCTGATCATAGGAAAGCACATGACTGGAACCAGAGATGCTAACCTTCCTGATTTTTCAGGATTTTCCAGACTTTTTGGCGTGTTTCCTAATATCCTGACAAACACTCAATTTTGCCTGATTCTTCTGAAATTATCCTGATCTAACCAGATTTTTTTACTTTTTATATGATCAGAAAAAAATAATCAAAAACAAATACAAATAAACAAATAATCGTGATTTTTTAAAATTTTGCTTGAATTTTCACCAGCAATTGTTATTAGATATTGCAGCCAAATTATGAAAGATAGAAGGTGGGCGTCAAAAAACAAATTGTAGAGCGGTTAAAGAACTTTAATTTGATTGATAGAAACAATCTAGTTTAATATAAATTTTCAGGATAAATAAAATAATTAATAATAACACATTAAAAAATTATTAACTCTTAAGTTTTTCACTTTCAAAACGTTATTAAAATCCACTAATTTTGTTGTTCCACTACTATATCCCGTACTAAATTTTCTCATCTTTCAAAAGCATCAGAATCGTCTTCCGTAGCATACTTTTGAATGTATAGCCAGTTTGAGGCAACAGAGTCCAAAACAAAAAAAAAGTTCTATAACTCTGTCATTGTTGAAATTCGAACATGAACATAGGAGGATTTTTTTCATCAAATATGATCGTCTATCACCTCCTGAGATGATCTGGATAAATTAATTTTTTTCATGTGAGGAAGTTGTTTTCTGATTTTAAGGGGATGAATCAAAAATCAAATTCCTCTTTAATTTTCAAAAACAGGAAGTGGGTTATATCTATGGTATAACCGCAAGGGTGACATAGGACAATCGTTGATTTAGAGATCATTTGTTTGAAGTTGAATCTAAATCCATTCTGAATGAATGAATAAATGAATATTTGGGGGACTTCGAAAACGAGAGCGTTACGTTGGAGGCACAAGGTTTTATGCATCCAATATAGGATACGAAAAACCTTGTTCTGAAGAATAATCTTCAGAAACTTTCCTGCTAAACTGCACTTGATTGACAAATCACAAACCCAAATGTATTATATGGATATTTTATGGATAGAAAACATTAAAATAAACTCTTTCACATGAATGTAATTTTAAATTCTCAGAGGAACTAGCAGATTATTTTCAGTAACGATTAGATATTTCCACATTTTCCTCGATACTGGAAGCCCACCAGTGGTTAATGCTAATTCGATAACCCCCTGTTAATAGCACTTGATTGAAAAATATTTGATCACAGTGTTACATGGATAGAAAACATTAAAATAAACTCTTTCACATGAATGTAATTTTAAATTCCCAGAGGAACTGGCAGATAATTTTCCGGATCTTTCTCGATGCTGAATGGCATCCAAACGGAAAGAATTCCGCGCGGGTATGTGTGTGTGTAGCGATGTCTTCCCGGGGAACCGTTTGTGGCATCACTCTCCTCCTGATGGATTCCCTTCTGGCCTAAGGTGCACAAACAGGCTCTTGGTGACACCGTTCATCCGCGCTTTCATGATAAACGAAGAGCTTCACCACAACAACGACAACATGCTCCAATCGCTGTTCAATTAGAACTGAGTGGATTTCCGAGCGGCGCTCGCTTTTATACCGATTGGTGATTTTAATAGCCTGTTTTGAAAGCAATTTTAAGACTATTGAAACAAGTTTTTGGATCAAAAAGTAACAACTATAGAACGCGTAGACATTTTATCTTTCGAATGAAGTGTCTATCATACAATTTCGTTCAGTTGTTTAGAAGCTATTAACGCTCAAAATCTCGGTCTCCGGCGTAACGCTTTCGTTTTCGAAACTTTGATTTTACACCCCTGTATAGAAATGAAAGACGTAGTCCTACGTCAAAAACGAAAAATACATGCAAAAAAAACAATGAAAAATTTTTTTTCGACTCGATTATATACAGTGGAAAGAAATCAAAAACTGTATATAATCGAGTCCGCGCTGTATATAGGAATCCCTTTCAAAGTTTTGCTGGTTGAAAATTAGAACTGTCAGAATATGTTGCCTAAAAAAAGCTCTTCGGTCTATACTTTTATAATATTTTCTCTTTTTTCGTTTATTATTTTCGTTTTGTTTTATTTCTTATTTATTTTTTATTATTTTTTCGTTATAATTGAAGCGATTTGAGTTATCGGTGGCAAGGTGTCGACTTTGAAATTGGCTTTAAAGATAGATGCTATATCAGATTCCCACGCCTGAAGGCAGCTTCCAATGGTTATTGATAGATCCACTACAGATATCTAAAATCATCTTTCACCAGCATCTTGTACATTTCGATGTACAGCTGCTACACAATTCGAACGAAAAATCATTAATGCCGTTTCGAAGCAAATTATGACGGGTGATCAGGGAAATGTAAAAGAACCCAACAATATATAACCCCAAAGCAGGTCTCCACTTGAAGAAAGTCATACTCTGTGTCTAATGGGATTAGAAAGTAATTCTGTATTATAAACTTCTACCAAGCAATCATTCGATAAAATTCTCACAAGTACCGCTCGCAACTGGACAAATTAAATTAAATGCAGCGATCCAGGAAAAAAAATCCAGAATTAGTCAATGTGATAGGCGTCTAGTTTCATCATGGCAACGCAAAATTTCATGTCTGACAACACGACCAATTATTTTGAAGTCTGGCTGGGAGATTTTATCCTACCAGCTAAATGTCTATTATCAGCACTTCTTTCTTATTTTTATCGTAGACCACAATATCAGGGCAATTAGCTGGTATTCGAACATCCGTAATAATCTCGCGATCCCAGTACAACTTGTAGCAGCTATATTCCAAAACCGGATCCGGAATATACTTGTAGTAGGGTACCAACTGATTTACCAAGTTGCGTTTTGATGCTAGCTGTTGATGAACAATCTTGGCAACCGAGTTGTGACGATTGAGATAAGCTGATTCGGCTAGCGCTCCACAGCCGGCTATGACGTGTTCTATCGTCTCTCCTACTTTATTGCACTTTCTGCAACAGTCATGGCTACCATAAACCCTTCTGTTTCAGAAAAGAGTTCACCTCGCACCAGCCACGTATTCGATAATACTTTGTCTATATGCGCTTGCTCTAAACGATGGGGGTGTGTCCCATGAAGTTCCTTTTGCTTCCATGATGTTGTTTTTTCTTCTATGGTCTGCAAATTGCAGCTAAGTTCGTACTGCTCCTGCGCCAGATGCAGGGCACTGAATCCACGGTCCGCTTCACAGACAGCGCGATAGATATCGTGACGGGTCTGACTTTCCACGAAGTAACTCCGCAACTGCTGGATCTGGGAACTGCAAAGCGCTCTAATGTCAGTGACACCTCTTCCTCCTTCAACACGTGGCAAGGTGAATCTTTCTATGGACGACTTTGGATGGTGCATACGGTGCTTTGTGAACGTCACTCTCATTGCTCTTTCTATTGTTTCTAAATCGGTTTTCGTCCACTTCAGCACCCCGAAACTGTACGTGAGTAAAGGAACGGCAAACGTATTGACGGCTTTGATTTTTTTGCCGCCGCAGAGGTTTGTTTTCAAAACCTGGTTGATTCTGATCAAGAATTGTTCCTGGAGTTCCTTCTTGATTTTTGTGTGACAAATCCCTTTCAATTGCAGAAATCCCAGGTACTTATAGGATTCGCCTTCCACCAAATCTTGAATCACTTCACTCTCGTTAATGCGGAATCCTTCAGTCTCCACCAATCGTCCACGGTGGAGCTGTACTGCCTTACACTTTTCGATTCCGAGTTCCATCCGCACATCGGAACTAAAGTCGCTAACACACTGTAGAAGACTATGTAGCGCTTCTGTTGATTCCGCAAACAGTTTCAAGTCGTCCATATAGAAGGTATGGTTTATTGTCGTTGTTCTGTTGATATGGTAGCCATGGCTGCTTCGGTTGAGTGCTCTGCTCAAGGGGTTCATCGCAAGGCAAAACCACAAAGGACTGAATGTGTCACCTTGGAATATTCCCCTGCGAATATTGAGAGTTCTGGATCTCAACATAGTTGTTCCGTCGGTGATACTAAGCGAGGTGCTCCAGTTTACCATTGCGTGTTCCATAAACCTGATGACGCCATCATGTATCTTGTACATTTTTAGTACCTTTATCAGGTACGTATGCGGTACTGAGTCGTATGCTTTTTTATAGTCAATGTACGCCATACTCAGGTTCCTTCTGTTTCGGCTTGCTTGTCCGACGATGACTGCATCGATAACGACTTGATCTTTGCAGCCCCGCGTGTTCTGTTTACAGCCTTTCTGTTCTTCTGTTAATATTTCGTTAACTTCGCAATGGTTTTGTATCTTTTTATTAATCACCGACGTAAGTAGCTTGTACAGGCTCGTTAGACATGTTATTGGCCTGTACTTCGCCGCATTCGCTGTGTCTTGATCCTTTGGCATCAGATGAGTAATTCCCCTGGTCACGAACTCCGGTGTTGTTTGGGGATTTTCTAATACCTTATTGAAGCACTCTGCCATTCGCCCATGAGTTGAAGAAAACTTTTTGTACCAGAAATTGTGCACGAAATCTGGTCCTGGCGCAGCCCAATTCCTGGAATATCGAATGGCTTCGTTGATATCATGGGCGGTTACCATAACGGCAGGCATTGCTTCAAGTCCGTTTCCATATTCCTCTTCTTCTGCCAGCCACATCCTGTTACTTCGGTGTTGAATAGGGTTCTCCCATAAGCCTGACCAAAACTGGGTAACTTCGTCAATCTCAGGAAGACCACCATCGTAATTATTGCGTTTCTTTTTGATGCGGCTGTAGAACTCCCTTTCGTTCATACTGAACATACGATTATCCGCATGCCTTTTCGTACATTCCGTATAACGTCTTAACCTTTTTGATAGAGCACTCAACCGTTGTACATGGGTGTCGAGGATCTCAATGATGCGGTTTTCATTAAGATCAGAGAGCTCTGCCGGCTTCACAATTTCAGCAACTCCACGAATCAGCTTTCGCGATCGACTTCCCCTCTTGTACTGCGTTAGTCGACCGATTTTTACTCGGAGCGTTTGGATACGACCTTCCAGGCGTCTCATCCAAGCAGGTTTCGGTTTTTTGGAGAGTACGCGGTTCTGTCTATCGTCTTGGTGAAAGGTGCGCATTCCTAACGTCCGTACAACAGCTACAGTTCCACAATAAACGATAAATTGCAGCTCCTCTAGATTCTCTACCACTTCCAGGTACACAGGTAGTACTTCCTGGTCGAGTACTTGGACGGCACTCGTTAGTCGGTGGGAATACTGCAACTTCGGAATCTTGTGTCGGGTTAAGGGGTCCGTTCCGTAAAACTGGGTCACTGCTGCATCCATGTGGAAAGCCAATTCGTTCTTTAATTGACCTCGTTGTTGATCCTCTGCCGGCTCTTGTCCTCTAGGCTCATCCACTGGATCCGGTGGTGGTGCAATAGATTCGCGCCTTTCACTAGCGAACGATGCACTCAGCCTAGCAGAGCTCCTTCTCGACATATCGCTCGATCTTCCACTCTCTCTACGCAGTTCTCGTTGCACTTCCAACTTGATGGCCTCTATTTCAGCCGGGGACAGCATGTTGTGTGACAAAATCGCTCGTCTCCGTGTGTAGAGCTTATTCCGATCTAGTTGGCCGGCAAATCGTGGGAACTGCTCGTTGAACATTTCCAGCATTCTTGGTCTGCCGGACATGTCCGTCTCCAATCTTGTGCAGACATAATAGCAACGAATCACGAATTCATTCATCTCTCTCGTCCACATGATTCGTTGCCGTTGGCGGCCTGTCAATGTGAGCGACTGACGTCGTCCAATCGCAGCATCATTTGCAGGTGCAGCATTGCCATTGTGATTTCTTGTGCTGCGGGTTCTGTTTAGCGTTCGGTTTACGGGCTGAGCCCGATGACTAGGGGTCCGCTCTTGCACCAATTCCTCTAGCCGCTGGCCGCTCGCATGTACGCCCGTTCCAGGACCAGCTCCAGTCCGGGGGCCCTCCTCAGGCGATCGCATTACTATAATTCTCCGATTTCTCAATTGCATTATTGGTAGTTTTCCTTTTCCCGGGAAAACACGGGTTGGCACAGGTTGCTTCTTAGAGTCCTCAACCTGCCTGAAGGAAAAATTATTATAAATTATTATTATAATTTGGGATGAATACAGTATAATAAAAATTATTATAAAAAAAAATATTTGCGCTAGAGTATTAGTAATAAATCTCTGCTGAGGCAAATATTCAGCCTTTTTCCAAGCAGTTGACATTGTTTGTTTTGTATTATTGCATTGAACTGACGCTATGGTAAAGCAGGTGTTAGGGTGGTGCACCAAAAAACTAACTAAAATTTATTTGGGTTCGAGTGCCAGTTGCCAAACTCCCTTCAACTAGGATTGTATTTGCGCTAATCTTGATCATAATGAAGCAGTGCTTCTCTTTTCGAGGTTGTTGAGATTAACTGGAAGAGTTTATTTCGTTTATTTAGTCACCAGGAAAGTAAATGTCGTTCTGGAATTTTGTATGTGATTTGGTTTCGCTTATCAGTAGCAAAACTTTCTCCACTAAGGATGATAACTGCGCTTATCTCGAGCATGTATTGTTCTGGGAGGACAAGAATGAATTATCAAACAATAATCGTCAAATGATTCTACAAGAAAAAGAATATTTCAGGGCGACCAAACTGGTAGAATGGTTATTTCTAAAATTTCGTATAAGCGACTTGAATTAAACTATTGCGTAGTTCTACGTCAACAATGCAGTCGTGTCTTGGACACAACCTCCTATAATTTTTTTTCGAAAATTTAAAATTTTACCCCCTCTCCCAGCCCTTACTTCGGAGTTCATAACCAAAATGACTCGAAAATAGATTCAGCACCTTCGAAAATCCCCGTACACCAAATTTTAAGGCATTTCCATTCATTTTCGATTTAATGCCACCTAGAATTTCTGAGGGACCACTGTGCGGCAGAGCTCTCCGGACTACCCCGTATGAGCGTTTGTTATTTCTACCTGATTTTTATTTTCATTGTTTCCTATTTTTGAAAATTATAGTTGGCAACCGTGGTTGGAACATTGAGAATTTTCATCTCTTGTGTGTAAAAAACAATGAAAAAAAAGAATTTCGCTGTAGACAGGATTCGAACCTGTGCGGGTAGAACCCAATGGATTTCAAGTCCATCTCCTTAACCGCTCGGACACCACAGCACGATGAAAATCATTTGCTGTCTACTGATGGGCTAATACCGTTGAACTGTGGCAGTAATTCAACTCGTTGCACGTGTGTAGGCGTGTGCACATGGGATACTGTATTCATCCCAGCCGAGCGTTCGAATACGGTTATATTAGTTAATTGGACGAATTTGAGGAAGTGTGAGCTTTTGCATTTTGTTTTTGTTCTGTTTTGTCCCGTAATGATTTGCTGATTGGTTTATGTTTCGTTTGGTGAAATATATTTTGGATCGCTTCGTTTGGTAGAATTTCTACGTACTCTGCGCTTTCCGGATTAATGGAATTGATAGTTTGCACCAAATTGACGGGTTTTGCGCGTGTTATTATGAAAATATTTTTGCATTTTAATCCGGATTGTCGGACTGTCCCGAAGCGAATGATTGCGAATCATTTTCATTTATTCCATAGCAAGCGAGCCTGCGATGATTATACGTAACACAGTCGGAGTCACGTATACTTCTTATTTCAGTGTCGGAGGGGTGTCTTTGATGTCTGGATGGTTAGTTGGTGGCAATGGTTGAACTGCAAAACATGAAACTTCACCCCATTTCACCAGGGGATCGAAGGGATGAGCAGTCAAATTATGTGTGTCTTTGCTCGGCTTCTCAGTTTTTGGTTTTTTCCTCCACCGACATACCGCTTCTCTCGTTTGTTCGTCCATTCAATGAAAAAAAAAATAAAGAAAATAATCCACAGGGGATAAGTTGAAAGGCGGAAAGAAAGGGAAAAATTATTCCTTTTCTATGTTTTTTCATCTTCTCTTGTGCCCACAGTTCACTTAACATGCACACATTGGCGAAGCGAAGAATCCCCAACAACGGGATTTTCTTCAGGATAAGTAAGAGAATCATAGCGGTAGGCAGCAAATATTGAGTGAATTTCGTCGGAAATCCTCTTGTGAAATGTGCTTTCAGAGGCGCTATTCTGAAGCAGGGAGAAAAAATCAATGAATACCGATGGATTCGGAGAGTGTGGAAGCGGCGCTTCGCTCTGCTATATGCAAACCAAAAATGATGAGATGGAACGTTCAGCGTGTAGAAAATGCTTGTTTGGTAATCAGATAATTTGACTTGATAGCATTGAAGCGTGTTGAATGCGATAAGGTTATGTAACAGGTGCAGGCACCTAGCAGTTGTGTATATCGAGGGTATATTTGGTTGGACAATGTATGTTCTGATTGTTTCGTTGTAAAGAATCTACCGTTGATATTGCACTAACCCAATGTTATTTGCTTTTATGTAATACTTGAAAACAGTGAACAGCAAGTCCCACTGATCTGTCGGGTGTCGGATAGAAGACGACACTATTCGACACGTCAATTATGTAGAAGGACTGGAGCTGTCACTTTCGGGGCATAGCGTCTCAATTTGAATATCCGAATTATGAATCGCTCCAGATAGCCTTAATGTAGTACCAGTTAGCAAAACATGAAAAAAAGTGTGCTCAACTATTCCTATGCTGACGACGGAATAAACAAATAGTTACGATAATGGTCTAAAATTCTTCTGAGAAGTACGGGCGAAGAAAAACAAAATAGCCATGTCATTATAAACACATAACTTCATCTCCCCCCATCCCCGCTCAATATGCGCTATCTCGATCCGATGAACTCTATCGTTCATCGAAGCTGCCTCCTGTTTGACTTCATCCGCACGAACAACTTCGGTCCTGCTCATCAAAAATAATAATAAAAATAAAAAAAAACAGAGCGACATTAACGGATCGAACAATGGGGGAGGGAGAAGCAGAACGAGAGAACCCTGTGGTACAAATTATAAAACTCTGCTGCGCGCTGATGCTGTGAGTTCGCTTCCTCCTCTCGGCCATCAAACGGCAGTCAACGGGCGCAATGAGCAGAATAAACGCTTACTAGTCGAGAGGCCATGATAAATGAAATATTTCTTCGCTCTCGGCACAAAACATAAATATATGCATACCTCATAAAGTGTAATCTCGTTCAGAATATCAAACGTGTGGTAGCACACACACTCTTTTTTTCCGGATCTTTTCTCACTGCCTTCCCCTCGCCGATTTCGCTGATGCTCTCGGAATAAGTTTCATTCGTTCTTTGTGTCCGGGACTTCGATTTGAAAGTGATTTTTCCCGCGTGCCGCCTTCCCACCGTCAGCATCAGCAGCAGCAACAGCAATTCCCGGTGAGTGGTTGGGTGGTGGTGGATAACGAGGGAGAATTTGACTTCTTTTTTTTTTGTTCATTCTTTGTTAAAATTCTAAGGAATTGTATAATTCGTCATCGCATCTTAATCATTCCAGGGATATGTGCGTACCGCATCGAAAGTGTGCAAGTATATGTTTATGGGTATATTTGGAAAAGGGGACCGCATTCCCATTTCCATGGCAAGTTCGATGACTTCGACGATGTGATGTGACGTTGTGCATTACGGCGGCTCGGTGGTCGGGTCAAGGTGATGAATGCCGGAGTTGAAAGTCTCCAGAAGATGTATCTCAACATTTGTCAACAAGATAAACTAGACTACGTGCGAGGCGTGTTTGATCTCAACTTCACATAAATTACTGGGGCATTTCATTGTGAATAATCTCCCTTTGTCCTGCATTGGCACAAACTCATCTGTGACTGCCCAAAACTGAGTCTGAGCTTGAGCCTGGGTAGACTGTACACATTGTAGTTGCTCTCCGTGATTGACCTGAGCCAGCGAAATTGCACAAAGAACACACCGAATGACGCTCGGAAGTAGCAAATCACTCTCATTGTGCAGGTTTCGGTGAATCGAGCTTTAAATAGTTAATAACGACGCCGGCCACGTCCTTACAGTCACCAGGGGAAGGGAAGGAATGTTAGTATGATATTCGCCGCCCGAAGGCCAGAAGGGTAGCTTCTATAGCGTGGCTCCCCTGGCGATTATCGGGGAAGGGATAGTTGTTAGTGGGGGGGAGGTATGAATTCAGTATGGATTCACTGTGGTGAATGATAAGATGTTTATCTATTTCTTTCTTCGCATAATATCCTCTTCAAAGATACCTGACTTCAGGTACAATCTAAGCATAACGTAAACAAGTTAATTATTTTTGTAAAGGTACAATCAACGGTTGAATCAACGAGGTGTATTTGTGTTGTTGGGATTTCAATTCTGCTTTGAAAACTGTTGGTGTTTTTGTTGTGCATCACGGATAATATGTTAAAAGTTTGTATTAAGATTAGAAACGATTTTTGAATGTCGCTTCGTTTCGAATTAACCCACACGTCTTCAAATGTTTTTAAAACGTAACTCCTAAACAAATATTTTACCATGTATTTGGAAAAGTTGTTTGGAATTATAAGCAAATTCATAAAATTTCCTGAACATGATGGTATAACACGACGAATATATTAAAAGGGTCTATTTACTATAAAAAAGACAATAAATTAGAAATATTTTTTTAAATATCTTAAGAATGGCTGCATTCAGAAGGAAATTGATAATGAGCTTTTTTGTTTTAAATCATATTAGGATTCATAAACTATGGCTAAAATTTTATGTTAGCTTGCGAAATTCGATGTTTCAAAAATTCATTATAATTCGATGTTCCACGAAGTTCGTCAAAAATAGTTCCACCATCTTGGGCTCATTTTCTGGATTTTCTACATGACTTCTATTTTATATGAAAAAAAATAAAAAAAATACATATTTTAGATATAGCAAATTGAAGTGTTTTTCATAAATAAAAGAAAGAGCGCAATTTTTTTCTCAGTGTATATTTTTTCACGTTTAAACATTAATACTCTATAACTCTTTCTAAGACACTATTTCGGTACGACTCATAGTTTTTGAGATGTAAATTATTAAAGATTTATCTATCTTGAAAAGTTACACTTGAGTCGTAAAATTCCCAAGTTCTGTGGAAAACTCATATTTCCTCCAACTCAAACGGAATACAAACTTTCATTCGAATCAAAAATACATGTTTTAAAAATCTGCATTTTCAAGACGATTTCATCTGGAGTTGCTTTATACGGACATGGTCCACTCTGACTGAAGCAATGAAGCATTTTTTAAGACTGGGTTCACTATGACTGAACAATTTCGAAATATTTTTCAATAAATCAACAGTTGTGAGCAGTGCCACAAATTATCAAAATTTATTCACGCATGGAAAATTAACTTTTTCTAAGTTTCGGATGAATTCTCTTCTGTTGAAACTCAAAACCATATCTCTCATAATGTGTATGAAACAAGAGACGAGACGCGTGAACGTGATTTAGTACAGGCAAACCTGTTTTTGTGCGGTGGATAGGGACCGCACATAAAAAACTCGCATAAAAAAAATCGAACTAAACTTCACCAGTAGCTTTATAAAATAATGTTCGCTACATCATTTGATAGAAACTTTTTTTTTGTGGTGGATAGGGACCGCATAAACAAAAGGTTATCATTACAAATTAACCCAAATCCTTTAGATTCCATTCGTGGTCAACATTTGATTTCCTTTTTTTCACTCTGATAAGCTGCCAACTCACTTGCGCAGATCATAAAATCCACTCTTTGCTCCTTTCAGTAAGCTCCTACTGACACCTTGAAACAAACAAAACAAAACACGAGAATGGGAATTAGCTGACACAGTCCCTATGCAGAGCGATGAAATACATATCAAAGATTAAAAAAAAATAAATGACCGATGTCTTTTTTTTCAAATACCGCACAAAAACAAATTCACATAAAAAACCGCACAAAAACAGGTTTTACTGTAGTAGTAAGTAGGATTAGTTTTATTTTATTCGAAGAAAACATGAAAAAGTTGTTGTATGGATTAATTGTTCGTTATTATTTTTTTTTAAATAAACCCGCTTTTAAGAAAAATGAATTATAATTTTTAAAATATGTATTTTTAGTGTGATTTTTTCGTAATGTTTCATTAAAATTAAAACAATTTTCTACATTTTTTCCTTTGTCTGAAATTTGGTAGGTCTTACAATTCTTGAGTTGGAAATATTTGTGAAAAATTAATAAGAAAAAATTGGCTTTTTCTAAAAGTAGTCCTTTTTTTTAGATTTTAAGTATGTACAATTGCTTGAAGGACCAGTTTCTTTTCACCCACAACGTTTCACTGCAGTCTGAGATGGTGGTACCAATGGCCAGTCAAGTTGGCTTTGAATTCGTCTAGAAGCTCTTCTGCTTCTAACTTTCAAAAAAAAAAACAATTGAAGATCAACCAATGACCAATGAGCAGTTCAGGGACTGAACTAACGATCGTTCGCTGAAAGAACAAAGCCAATAAACAATTTCGGAAGGAAATAAGAGTCTTCGAAATGATTTAAATGAAAGGATCATTAATTTTAGGTGGAAACGAAGTGCGCTGGATTCGCTAGTGCTCGATAAAAATTAATGTTGCAAAAGAAACACATGCGTTTTTTTACTCACAACAATCTTTGCACGCGTAAGGCTCCGGCGAGATTCGAACTCACGATCTCCTGTTTACTAGACAGGCGCTTTAACCAACTAAGCCACGGCGCCTATTTACGCACGAATTCATTTGAACATGTCACATAATTCGGGTTGTGCCAAAGATTGGATTATTTTTTTTCAATATGAACACATAAAATTAACCCATTAACGACCAAGCTGTAAATTTTATTTCCAATCCAATTTTTTTCCGGGAAATGACGAAAATTAAAAAAAAAAATCATTGGCCTAATTCAGCATTTTTCTCCTGTAAGGGGTTTTGGTTTTTTTTGCATGTTCTTCTATCGAAGTAATACTGTAGGAAAGTTTACACATTTCTGTATTTTATTAGGTTTTGTTTGTTTAGGTTATGTTATTGAAACTCCTTCCGCGCAATTTTTCCGCCTTATAAAAAGAAACTTCTAGTTTCTCCTCCTGAAAATCCATAGTTGCATTGGCTTCACGGTGACAGCATAGCTAAACCAAGATGCACTTGAAGGGTTACAGTGGAGGAAAAAATAATTGGTGCGAAGGAAACTTTTCAGTAAATTTGATAATAAATGGTAAATAAACAGTTTACTTTATAGTTCTACATATCAATTTTATTGTTAAAACGTAACTGAACAATTATTTACAAAATTATTGAATTAATAAAGAAAGATACTAGAATATTCCGCAATATTCACATTTTACGGTGACAAATAAAATAGGTGCCAATCATTAATTAGAAACATATATTCAAACATATTCATTGTTTCAAATGATTAGTAGATATGTTCTATTGAGTGAACTTTTAGTATTTAGTCGGAAATCCATTACTTTTCAATACAGCATACAAGCTATACGAAAAAAGATTTTTCAGTTTAGTTTCGAAAACCACTACACTTGATTATCCCTATTTGATTACCTGACATGCAATTCTGGCGATATTTCTGAAAAAAATCAGTGTTTTCGGACCGATTGAATCAACGCGCAAAAATGTTTGTTTTGATTTCACGGAACAAGGAAAAGTAAACAAAGGCGCGGATTGCGTTAAGGCATTCCAATATTCTGGTAATGGTCGCCATCAGTGGTTGGGTGGAAAGATAATGTTTACTATATATATTTTTATCACGTCAATCCACCATTACTAGTAAAAGTTATGGTTTCCGTTTTAACTTACCCCGAATTTCAACTTGCAGCGGTGTACCTTACCGAAACGGACGGATTCGAATATCTCATGCCTCATTTGGATAACTTTCACTTATACCCTTCCTGGAATCTAGTCTCTAGTCTTGCAGGGTTGATTGACTAAGAGGTCCGATTTATGGATGGAATAAGCTAAAGCTCTAGAATCTTGCTTTAAAAAAATGAAGCCATTTCAAACCGTTCAAATGTCAGCAGAGATTTGAGCAAATATCTCAAGGAAAAGTATTCAGGAATTCCAGTCAAACTTATTCTGCATTATATATAACACCGAACTTACACTAGAATCAATGCGTTGAATAGAAACCTCAAAGAGAAAAAAAAACCAAGTGTAAGTGTAAAGCGATTTCATCTCCACTACCCACCAAACAAAGAAAAATGGAGAATTAAAATAAACAATTAAATTCAAATAAATGCACTGATTACATAAAAAATGTACATTCTGCCTCGAATACATTAAAGGTACTCCATTCCATTCAAATTGAGACTTTGTTCAAATCTATTAAACATTTTCAATGGTTTCCTGGAGATTTAGTTTATGCCTACTTATCCAGTAACCACAATTTCCCCTAGGTTTTGATTAGAAAGAAAATCTAAATAGATTATCTTTACGCTGCAATGAATAAATATCTACAATAAGCTAAAATACAACAGAAATAAACTCATTTACACAAATTTATTATACCGCTCCATGATACTTGCAAAGCTAACACGTCATAGTCTCACTACTACTGATACACTAGTCAGTCCAGACTTGTCTTGTCATATACGTACTTTGACGTTATCCGTTATTTTGAGGACCCGATATCGTACTATGCTTTGTCCAAGTTAACTGATCCATTAGAGCCCCCGTCTACTACAGACTTTATGTCAACCAACAGTTTGGTCGGGTCGGCCTTCTGGTGCAAAAACCGACCCAACTGAATCGGCGTATGTACCTCTCCGTACTGATTA
This sequence comes from Toxorhynchites rutilus septentrionalis, assembly GCF_029784135.1. Lineage (NCBI taxonomy): Eukaryota > Metazoa > Arthropoda > Insecta > Diptera > Culicidae > Toxorhynchites > Toxorhynchites rutilus. The sequence goes on from NC_073746.1 coordinate 266,448,677, forward strand.
AGAAGCCGATCAGACTGTCGCCCAAAAAATCAGTCTGCAGTCTGCGGGGGCTCTTAGAGACGCACCAACCCAGGAGGCTGAAAGTCTTTCTAAGGGTGGGTTTAGATTAGTAATATATTCGTGTGAAGATATATGATTAGATTTATAGAAATCGTATCAACCGTTTACACTAGCGCGAACATATACAATGAATATATTCATACTTTCTGTGAATTTATTCACTTGAAGTAGAAATGCATCCAACTTTAGTGATTTCTGACCAGTGAGAAATTCACCAGCGTTTACATATGCCTGAATTTATTCTATACATTCTATACATATATACCTAGAAGAAGTGTATCATTCATATTCTCACCCGTTTACATCTATTTTCAGGTGAATAAATCCATCTATAGCTATAGATCTCCCTAATGTAAATCCGCCATAACAAAGCAAGAAAAAAAATCAACATATCCACGATGGCTTTGTTTGTGACTATGTATAACTGGCAGCGAACTGGCGCCGTGGCTTAGTTGGTTAAAGCGCCTGTCTAGTAAACAGGAGATCGTGAGTTCGAATCTCGCCGGAGCCTAATTAATTTTTTTTTATTATAGATTTTATCTCTTTAGTTAAAATGTATCTCCTAGCAAATGATAATCGCTTACGTTCACAGATATATTATAAAGTTGTCATAAACATTATCAACAACACCGCAACGAAAATAAATAATTGATACAGTTATGCATCGAAGTTCGGACACTTAAGTGCTTACGAAGATAACTTCAACTATTAAAAAATATTCACATATCATAGCATGAAAATTTACTGTTCCTATAGCATTAGAAGGCATTCGCGTGAGTTATCAAAAAATTTGACGAAATCTTATTATGTTTGCACAAAATTTGTAAATTTCTTCATTGTGCCGTGATTAGGAATCCGGACACTTTTTTAATCATGATTTGAATTCCGGACATTTTTGCTTAAAATTCCGGACACATTATGTAAGCAGCATTTATTTGATAGAAATTAGTTATTTATTTTTGTAGAGCTTATTATTTCATTATTATTTCATTATAATCTTATACCAAACATCAATAATGAGTTATGAAATATAAATGAACTATCCTGATTACGATTTTCAAGTGTTATTCAGAGGTGAATGAACTGCGAAGTTGAAAGCCTCTTGAAGCCAAAAAAGAGGAAGACGATCTTCCAGTGTACTCTTTAGTATACAGGGTAGCCATAATAAAATCTGTGTTTTTGGCTTGAAAAAATCTTTTCATCATAGTATTTCTCAAACAATCCGTATTGATCTATAACTATCAATAGTTCTACATGCCAAATTAGGCCAAATCCAGCTGTTTTCGATAAAGATTTTTTTCGATCCTCCGAAATTATTTTGCTCTTGAACTTTGTATCGAGAAAAACCGATTTGTGTGAAATCAGAGAAATTACTGACTGCTTGCTAGTTGGAACGAGAATGTGTATCAGAAATCGTGAATGGGTTATTTATACCCAATAAGTTATAAACGAGGTTACTTTGCAATATCGTCTCTCTTCACTGTCTCCGTATGAACGAACGCTGCATTTGCAGTTCAAGCGAGCGCTTTAGAGACTTCTTATTCGCAGTGGTGAATAAAAATTGTGCCTCACGACTCCACTCGTTCCTCGATATAGAAAGCACAAGCAGGTAATCACCGAAATTCACAGAACAAATGTGTAAGAAAATGGGTATGCTTCCAGTTTTTGTTAATTTAAATCAGAGAATTAGAGAATTTCCAATTCGATTGGTATGCAAATTGTTGTCCGTTCATCCATCAACATTCGTCGGCAACAAAAATAGCTATTAACGTTAAAACTATTCCGTAAAAATTTGACTTGTTTTTTGACAGGTTTTAAAGAAAAAATATAAAAAATATAGCACCTTTTCCCGAGACCATGTAAGCTATAAATAAAAAAAAAGTCACAACACTCAACTTTAATTCCAACATCCGGAAAAAAAAATCGCGAAAATCCGTTATTTTCCAACCTTCCAGAATTTGGGCCTCCTTCAAATTAATCGGGTATGATTTTATTTGAATAAATAGTTTTTATTCCAAATTTCGTTGTTCAGCCGTTTGTTTCTACAGCTTTTATTCAGCTTTTGTTTCTACAGTTTCAACATCGACTCAGATATTTTGTGGCTTCTTCAGATGCTGTTCAAATTTTCGAAAGCCAGATCTTGTTACCCTAGAATTGATGGATTATTTTTTTTCTAATTCATTTACTTGTAAGGCTCAATCGCATGAGCTTTGCGGAGCCTCTAATTCATGATTTGTTTTTACAGAATTTCAAATTAAATCTATGTTTAGTAGGTTTCGACCGATTACTCGCGGTTTACTCGAGGTTAGAGGGGCAACAATTTTTGTGGGATGGGTCAGGTTAGGGATATGGATATGAGGTATCGTTGTCTCAACCGAGAGTTGCCGCACGCACTGTAGCCTTGTGCATAATGACCAGGGATAGCATCTGGTGTTCGACTATCTGTCGAGGGTGGGCGACGGTGAGATGAGGGGACAAGACAAACAAACTAATAACGAAAAAGTAAAAACACACAAAAGCATTAAATTCTTATACTAGTCCGTTTCAGAAACATATAGATCAACTGCATATAGCAGATGTCGCGAGTTCCCAACACGTCTCGCACAGGAACATAGGGTTGTCTTCTTTGGGCCCTAAGGGCATTCAAAAGGTACTCTCTGGCTGCGTAGTTATCTGTACATTGCCAAACTGCGTGATCAATGTCATCGTAACCGTTTCCACACCGACAGACATTGCTTTGAACAAGATTTATTCTGTGGAGATGCACATCTAGCGAGTAGTGGTTGGACATAAGTCTACTCATTACACGAATGAAGTCACGACTTACGTCCAAGCCTTTGAACCACGCTCTCGAAGAAACATTTGGAATAATTGAATATAACCACCGCCCAAGACTTCCAGTGTCCCAATCGGTTTGCCAACTCAAGAGGGAACTCTGACGCAGTAATTGGAAAAATTCATCATATGAAATCTGTCTACCAAACAATTCGAATCGATTCTGTAGAGGAATTACTCCTGCCAGAACCTCGAGACTCATGTTATGCGTTGAGTGCATACAGCCAAAGGCTATACGCAGACAATGATATTGAATTCGTTCCAATTTTAGAAGGTGACTTTTAGCTGCTGAGAGAAAGCAGAAAGGGCCATACTCCAGAATAGATAGAATAGTTGTTTTATAAAGCGTTATGAGATCTCCCGGATGAGCTCCCCACCACGTGCCGCAAATCGAACGGAGAAAGTTGACTCTCTTTTGACATTTTTGCTTCAAATACGTAATGTGGGTATTCCAAGTGCATTTTGAATCAAACCAGACACCAAGGTACTTGAAGGTCAATGATTGGGTAATGCTTCTGCCCAAAAGCTTGAGTTGCAATTGGGCTGGGAACCACTTTCGAGTAAACACTACCAGTTCTGTTTTCTGCGGTGAGAATTCGATCCCTAAGTGCCTTGCCCAGGAAGACAAGTTACCTAGGGAATTTTGCAATGGTCTTTGCAAGTTTTCGGCATGGGAACCTCTGACGGAAACCACACCATCATCTGCAAGTTGTCTTAGCGTGCATTGTTCTGCCAAACAACTGTCAATATCTTTCACATAAAAATTATAAAGAAAGGGGCTGAGACATGAGCCTTGGGGTAGACCCATATAACTATTTCTGGAAGTTGTCAGTTGTCCAAGGGTAAAGTTCATTCGCTTTTCTGACAACAAATTGTACAAGAAGTTATTCAAAATTCCAGGAAGTCCACATCTGTCCAGATTGTCTGACAGAATTTCTATGGAAACCGAATCAAAAGCTCCCTTAATATCCAAGAATACTGAAGCCAGTTGCTCCTTGTGCGCAAAGGCCAGTTGAATATCCGTAGAAAGCAGCGCTAGACAATCGTTTGTTCCTTTGCTCTTACGAAACCTAAATTATGTACTTGATAGCAAATTATTTGTCTCGATCCATTGATCGAGTCTTCGAAGGATCATTTTTTCCAACAATTTTCTAATGCACGAGAGCATAGCAATCGGACGGTATGAGTTGTGGTCAGACGCTGGTTTGCCAGGCTTTTGAATTGCTATTACTTTGACCTGTCTTCGGGTGGCTCAATATTGTTTTCTAGTAGGGTATTGAATAAGTCTAGCATGCGTCTTTTCGCGATATCGGGAAGATTTTTTAGAAGAATTTAACGAATTTAATCATATCGCTTCCGGGTGAAGAGTTGTTCGATGAAAGAAGAGCCATAGAAAATTCCAGCATTGAGAATGGTCTGTCCAGAGGTCCACCGCTTAGAGACGTTTCTCGAAGAATATGTTGGGCTGGAACTGAGTCTGGACAGACCTTTTTAGCGAAATCGAAAATCCATCGGTTGGAGTATTCTTCACTCTCGTCGGTAGGTGAGCGGTTACGCATGTTGCGAGCTACCCTCCACAAGGTACGTATTGAGGTTTCACGAGAAAGACCTTCAATGAAATTGCGCCAGTAACCGCGTTTTTTTGCTTTAATTAATTGTTTCAGCTGTATTTCAAGCTTCGAATATTCCTCGAAGTGTGTGGATGTTCCATGTCTACGAAAAGCTTTGAAAGCATTAGATTTTTTCAAATACAATTTTGTGCATTCGTCGTCCCAGCCAGGAGTGGCTGGTTTTCTTTTAAACGGAGCACTAGGAACTTTTCTTTTTTGTGCTTCCAATGAGCTTTTATACATCAAATCTACGAAGAATCGATATTCTTCCAATGGTGGAAGTATATCTATTGATTCGACACCAATTGTTACCGCCGTTGCAAATTTTTGCCAGTCGATGTTCCTTGTTAGATCAAATAGAACTCTAGATGGTTCAGTGGATTGCGGGCTACACTTGATTGATATATTGATTGGCAAGTGATCGCTACCATGGGGATCATTGATGACCTTCCACTGACAATCTAATGATAGCGAGCTTAAGCAAAAAGATAGGTCGAGTCGACTTTCTCGAGCCGGAAGTTTTGGAATTCGTGTCGCTTCACCAGTGTTCAAGATAGTCAAATTGAAATCGTCACATAAATCGTAAAAAATAGCCGCTCTAGCGTCATCATAAGGATCACCCCACCCAGTACCATGGGAGTTTATGTCACCCAGTATTAGAACTGGGGATGAGAGAATCGAGACTAGGATCCAAAGTTGACTACGGCTAATGTTAGTGTTTGGAGGAACGTATACTGAAGCTAATGTTCTTTATTCTTTGCCGTTATTTGACATGCGACAATTTCGACGTCTTATAGAGCTGGGAGAGGAATTTTATAGAAAGAGTAGCACTTTTTGATCCCCAGAAGTACTCCTCCATAATAATCATTTCTATCCAGGCGAATAATATTAAAATCGTGGAAGTTGAGTTCTGTGTCAGAAGAAAGCCATGTTTCAGAAAGGGCGAATATACGAGGGTCACTATTTATATTTCGGGAATTGGCAACACTGATGTCATGTGAGTCCATCTTGTGGAGCTTCCGATATTCACTGCAAGGGTTCCTCAATGCCGGTAGTATAAGCCTACAGTGAAATCACCCGATACAGAGAGGAAATATTAAGTGTGGCTTACCTATTCGACCGTTGTCTGCTGAAGGAGGAAATGATGTTACATGTGTGCTACTACTGCTGCTATGATATAACACCAACATCACTGTTATACTGTCAGCTGCGAGGGGTAGGGCATTGTGCATTTAATCTCTCTTCTACGTACCTCACACATCTGACGGTTCCATCGTAAATTTGACATTTTTGACGATATACGTACTCAGAACATTTTGTCATACGGACGCTATTTGTTTATTTTATATTTAGTTGAAAGTTTAGTCTCGGCAAAAAAATGGAACTGAATCGTGAACATTTTCGTGCGATGATTTTTTACGACTTTCGACGTGGATTATCACAACAAGAGTGCGTCAATCAACTTAATTTGACTTCTGGCGATGAAGCTCCATCAAAAACCACTGTGAATCGCTGGTATAGTGAATTCAATCGTGGTCGTAGTTCGCTGTCCGACGAGTTTCGTGAAGGTCGTCCAAAATCGACTGTAGTGCCAGAAAACATCGATGTGCACGACATGATTAAGCAAGATCGTCATGTAACCTATTGTGAGATTGAGGCATCCCTAAGCATTAGTTCCACCAGCATATATGCGATTTTACATGAACACTTAGTTGTGCGAAAATTATGTTCACGTTGGATCCCACATAATTTGACAATCGCTCAAAAAAAAGGCTCGTGTCGATTGGAATAAATGCTTTGAAAATTGGTTTAAGCGCATGCAAAAGTGTATCAATCATCGTGGCGAGTACTTTGAAAAACAATAAAAATATATTCGCAGCTTAACTATTTGTTTTTATTCCTATTCCCGAAATATAAATAGTGACCCTCGTATCACAGTCATAATTTTGAAGTAAAAATTTGAACGAGTCTAGTTTAGGCACTAGACTACGGCAGTTCCATTGTAGCACATTGATCATATCTTCTACTACATTAGGTGAATTATCCATCGAAAGATATGATTGATGCAAGGAGGGCCCATGAAACAGTCAATTGCTTAAGATAAGACTTCAGAGATGGAAGCAAGGCAGGAAGCAAAGGCTTCTAAGGGGGTCTTGAATATTGAGGGTGTTTAATATAAAGTCCACAATGTCCGAAAAAGCTATCAATCCTCGATTGGACGCGAATTTTCTATGAGAAGATCGAGGGGCAGCGTTTTTTGTTTCTCTCTCTTCTGGTTAACGGCGTATAATCCTTACTGCAACCAGGAACTGGCTGAGAAGGAGTCTTCGGATTAGTTTTTTTACCATTATCCTTGGAATTAGACAATCTTCTGAGGATCATTTTAGCTTTCTTACGGTACATCATTGGTGAAGAGAGTTTTCTTTTTTGAGAATCATCCTTTGTCGAAGATTCTGGTGCAGCCGTAGTGTGATCCTCATCAGAATCAGAGTCCAATTCTTGAGTTGACAAAACCGAAAATTGGTTTTCATCATGAGCGGCTGATGCGGCCTTGAGCATTTCAGCATAAGTCCGCTCGGAGCGTCCTGTGATAGGACGCTTCACTATATCGGAGTACTGTTTGTACCTTGGGCACTCCTGTAGTGCGTGAGGATTCTCGCCACAGTGGATACATTTTTTCCTTGTTTGTGTACAAGAATCCTCACTGTGTTTTTCACCACATTTACCACAGCGGAACTTGTTACCGCAATGGCAGGAAGAATGTCCCAAATTTTTACAGATGGTGCAATTATAGACCCGCGGTACAAACAAGCGCACCAGAAAAAAACACTACTAACACTACTAAACATCTACTTTCACATAGTTCGGGAGAACACAACCAGCGAAAGTCACCCGAAACGAGTGTGAAGGCTTATAGACTTTTTGGTTGTCTTCCAAAGATGCTGCATGTAGTTGCCTAACATCCAGAATCTTTATAAGCTCACCAATTAGAGAGTTTTTAAACTTTTTTCAACACTCAGACTCGCATCGGAGACTACGCCTTCTATCTCCACATCTCGAGAAGGGATGTAAATGTGGTACTCCCTGTTGAAAATCTCGTGGTCAACAATCTTGTTCGCCACATCAAAAGTCGGTGCTTCTACACGCAGTTTTCCGGTCTCTCTATACGTATCAAAACATCCGGCAGTAAATCTCTTGAAATGTCAAGAGTTCTCAACGATTTCTCCTTGGGCCGAAAAAAAACAACCCATGGTGCCTTTGAGGACTGTTGGTAATAGCGGGTCCGCGCAACAATAGCATCAGCAGACGCCATAACGGTTGCGCAAACGGTGCGCAACCGTCTATGAAAAACAAAAAAAAACTTTCTCACACACACGCACACAAACACACACGCGCGCGCATAAACTCAACTTAAAACTAACTTAGACTTAAAATTAACGTAAACTAAGAAAAAATTTCAAAACTAAAATTATTTTCCAAAAAAAAAAATCTTCAAAAAAAAATTAATTTTAAGTGTCCGAACAACCTTGAACACCCCTATTCAGAGAGCGATACAAAGTGGCGCGCTACAAGGTAAACACTATAGCGCGACGGCAAAATCTATTGTTGTACTTCTCTGTTTTGTTGACGGCGTTCAGTGGAACGAATGAACAGGCCACCGATCCGGGCTTGCCGGAGAGCCGCTTCCTGTTGCTTTTAGTGCACTTCACTTGCGACGAAAGCAGAAAAAAAAATCAACTAAAAACCACTTTAGAAAAAGGAAAAAAACAGCTTCGATTTATTGCTAACAGAGCACGAACAATAGACGTTTGGCTCTTACATTTGATCGATGAGGAATCAATTGATGTATTATTATGGACAAATATTCTGATTTCCGAATAAGGCTCGATCTCTAATTCGATCTATTCAAATTTATCATGAATTCAATAGATGAAATGGGGAAAATATTGTTAACATTAATTTAAAAAGTTATTAAAAAATCTGAACATATCCCAATAAATCTGCACTCCGTAACTACAGATTCTTGATTCCAAAAAGTCCGAAAATCTGTAGAAATATAAATTATCATGTATATGGTAACCCTGTTAGTATATCGAAGAGAATCTGTAATCTTTCCTCCATACTTTCTACACTGAGAGGAAAATTTAGTAAATATGACGAATTTTTTGGTACATGTTACCAATTCTCTAGTCATTTTCTACCCTACTAATCATTGGTACATGTTACAAAAAAAGAATGGTAGGCACATATGTCAAACAAACTACAAATTGTTGGTCCAACATTGGTGCAATAACAGTGAAAATTTTGCTTCATATTTGTGAGAGGTAATCATCAGGGATAATGACAATATTTTTTAATAATTATTTTTAATTTAAAAAATTGTATTTGATTGCGTTTAATTCTACTTACTTAGAATACATTATACTAATAACTTACTCTATAAACAACATCAATAATTCTCGTTGGAATCATTCTATAAACTGCGTACAAGAGGCAAATTTCCATCGCAGCCTCAATCACCTCGATTTGATTTTTTTTTTTTTTTATCCAAAATATATATTTTATAAAGGCTCATATGGCGTCAGCCTAACGGGGCCGGGAGTTCAATATTTTGACAATGTTTGCTTAGACTATGTTAGTAATATGTAACCGATTACTCGCGGTTGACTCGAGGTTAGTATTACAAGTGTTCTCATAATTGGTATGTCGCAGTCTTCGATGCTCTGTACGTGTGCCCGACACGGGATACTTCCTATTGGGATGCAGCTGACCATTAATCAGCAACGCCCCCCTTGTCTGTACCCCATATCTAGCGTGGTGCGTCTTTCTCGACTCGAGGAATCCAGGATAGAATGGTCACTAGCTGGCGCAATCATCAGCTCGTGTAGAGTTGTCATGAGCGGTACAACCTTTGACTCTTGTTGAATAATCTGTGGACTGCACAACCTTCGGCCCGTGCATCTGTAAAGAGTGTGTGTATGTATTGCCGCGACTAAGTAAAAGTTTATCGATCGGATAGGAGGGATATGAAACGGGGACACAACGAAGGAAACATCATTAAACGTTGACATCGGCGTTTCTGAGGAACAGGTATAGATGAAGCAGAAGATCAGGATCCCGGTTACCTAAGATATCCCGGACGGGGATATCCGATTGTCTGCCTTGTGCTCTCAGTGCTCTAGAGAGCTGAGAGCGAGCAGCATGGAACCGGATACACGACCAGACAACATGCTCGATGTCGTGGTAGCCATCGCCACAATCACAAAGATTGTTTGCTGCGAGCCCAATGCGATAGAGATGCGCGTTTAGGTTGTAGTGATTGGACATAAGCCGAGATATCACGCGAATGAAATCACGACCTACATTCAATCCCTTGAACCATGCACTCGTCGAGACCTTAGGGATAATCGTGTGTAACCAACGACCGAACTCATCACCACTCCACATGCGCTGCCAACTTACGAGCGTATACTGACGAGGAATGTGGAAAAATTCATTATAAGCAATTTGCCTTTCAAAAAGTGTGCCTTCTAAAGCGCCCACCTTAGCTAGCGAGTCCGCCTTCTCATTCCCCGGAATCGAGCAATGAGAGGGAACCCATGCTAAGGTAATACCTCCCCCCTCAATTTGATGAGCATTTCCAAGGAAGAGGAACGGGAACTTGCTTTGGAAATGCTCACCTAAATTTGATGAGCATTTCCAAAGCAAGTTCCCGTTCCTCTTCCTGCTGCATCGCTCTGATTTGCATTAGCTGATTGGCAGCTGATTAGCAGAGTGACGGTAGAATTAGCACGTTTCATCCGTATTTTGTTCTCTCGTGTCCCTATGAAGAAAAGAAATACATATGTTAATGATATTAAATATGCAATGAATTATGCATGTTCACCTTAAGTTTTTTACGGTCGATGATGTGTTGAAGAAAGATTCCAATCTTAGCGACAAACTCGCCGTTACCTCCAATCCCATAGCTTGGATGGTTTTTGGTAAACAAGTAGGAAAAAGGTCAATAGTGTTGTAATGTATAGAATATAACTGATGTTTATCCTTGGCGGGAATATGAAAATAGTTTCCCGATCGAGGAAAACTATTCCAAAAAACAAAAGACTTCGTCTCCAAAAAACAAAAGACAAAGTGCGCACATCACAGTTGTTAGGTATGACAATAAAAACAAACTTACTAATGGTATGAAGTAAAATATACGAATTCCTGGTAGGAACATTCATTGCGTCTGACATTTTTTTACGCAATTTTAGTAATATTTACAAAAAAATTGTATATTTTACCAATGTTTTTGCTACTAAAGATTTGGTAGCTGCTTTTACTAAACTATTTCTCCAGTGTATGGCTTGCATACTAGTAACTCTGGCGCAAGGATGTTAATCGTAGATGTTACAAGTTGGTGGTACACATGGATGTCAGGTGATTTTTAAGAGGTATTCACATGATACGAAAAAATGTCCTCAATTGTCTTCACAATCATATTGAAGGAAACTGAAATTCATAACTAGGATTTGAACAATGTTTGATAGATTATTCAATGTTAATTCTTTTGGTATTGTTATATAGCGCATTTCATTAAACATACTTTGAGATTTTTTAGTTTATTTCTACAAATGTGAATATATTGCGCATCTACGAACAAAATTTTATGAGTTTATAAAAGAAGTGAATATCGCCCAAATTCTTTCACAAAAATGGAACTGTGAAAAGTGTTCTATTAGATGTTCGATTTGTGAAGTGGTCGTACAAAAGTGAGTGAATGATACCGAGACAAAATTCCCCAATAATTACAAAGGACAACAGTAAACAAGTGGCACTGATAAGAAAGCGAGTGAATGACACTGAGACAAAAGTCTTACTTCTATTGAAGATATTTTCGTCGAATAGAAGGAACTTTATGAAAATAATATCTCCAAAAAATCCACCTGCACTTTCATACTGAAATATCTTCACCATACTTCATAACGTTATCAAAATGTGTTTACAGAATCAAATGTCTTCACAGTTAGTCAAATGTCTTCAACTTGGAGACATATCTTCAAACCTGGCATCGGGTTCAGTGCACGATGCGTAGAAACATGGAAGAAAGGACATATTCAACAGCAAGTCAGAGAGGGGAGCTGTACGTGTAAACAGTATTGGGAGGATCATAATATCGTTTTAGAGGTGAATGAAGTGCAACGTTTAAACCCTCTCTAATACAGGAAGATTAGCTTAAACAAAATCGTGCTGTAAGTCGCATAATATCAGCCGTTAATGGAAAGCAATGGATTTACCTGAATATCAACCGGATAACATAACCGGATAACGGTTTGACCTGAACATTCGGGACCGGAAACGATATACTGCACTCGAAAAGTCAAATGTTCCTTTTCGCCTTTTTATCAAGCACTTTTCCTGTTTCTCACACAGGTAGGGAACTATGGAGAGAATGTGAAGCATAACAACTAGACAAAATGTTTTACCACAATTGGTTCTAGGTTCTGAATGCCTCCGTTTTCGTTTCAAATTCATGTTAATAAATCTATCCCAAAACATGTTGTTTAGTTTTCTTCTACTGAATTGAGGCGTTCTCAAAACACATGTCATATCCATTGAAATGCAACAGGATTTTCGCCAATTCGACTTATTCCAAGCCACTGATTGCTTTGCAATACCAACAACGTGAATTAAAATTATCATTTCTCCTCCTGACAGCCTAGCGTCATTATTGAGCAGAACAGAAGCAATTACAAAGTGACTGCAAAACACTTCAGATGTTTCCAGGTGAACCGGTCACGAAGAACAAGTGCACATCTGTTATCCTTGTTCAGCACCGACACAAAGGAACCATAATCGAAATGTTCTGCAGAGCGGCATGCACGCACCTGACGAACTAGTCGTCATCTCCAGCTGGATGAGTTGTGAAAATGAACCCAGCAATCATAATGTGGCTACAAGGCAGAGTTTACCTTCGCTTGGAGATTTGGGTACATTTTCGTTGATACGAAAGGAGTCAAGTCCAATATCAAAAGGGCAATAAATAACATTATGCCAATGAAATTAGACACTGATGAGTATTACAGGAATCCTCGCTTCCTTGTCTTCATCCTGGAACCGATTAAAAATTGATAAAGCAAAAAAGGAAGAAACACTAACTGTACGCAGCAGGTGGAAATGAAAGATGCTCTTCGGGTTTGGGTCTTCTGGAAGATTCATTCATTTTTCGATTCTCGCAGCATAAAGTAGATGCAGTTGACCGTGGCAATGCGCAAACAGGATTCAACGATGAACGGAACTGAACATTTGGTGACACGTGCCTGCGAATTTCTTTCGCCCGGAGCTTCTTTTTAGCATTGGTTTCAGTTTTTTTTCTGAATGCCATGAGTTGTAAGAACTGTAAATAATTCGAGAAAGCATGCTCATTGGACAGCTAATTTGCATTAGATGGCAATGTTACTTGACAATGTGCACTTATCAAATAATTTGAGAGAGCCGAATGATTGTTCAGATATTCGGGTATTCTAAACTGTGTTTCTTTTACGAGATGGGAACACAATTTTTTTTTTGATTTTTTTTTTAATATGAGACAATCGCAATGCATTTGGTATATATTTAAACTTTTTTTAAACAAATCGAATAACAGAACCTATCAGCCCAACAATTTACATTCAATTGAATTTTTACTTAAACTATCAAAAAGTACATATATTGTATATTGAAGCTAAATAATTAAGCGAATTGGTTCATGGAAAAGGGTCATTTTTTTCATTTTTTCAAATCGGTCATGTGTTTTAAAATAGGAAAATTTTTAGAAACAGGTATGTTTGGCAAGAAAACACATAAATTAGAAATAGTAACATAGAGCTTGAGCATGAGCTTGAGCTTGGGTGATTGTACAACTCCTCAGTCACCAGGGAAAGGGAAGGAATGTAAGATATTCGCCACCCGAAGGCCAGAAGGGTCGCCTCTATAGCGTGGTTCCCTAGCGTTTATCATGGAAGGGATAGTTTTTAGTGGGAATGGTTAAAAAAAACAGGATTCACTGCGGTAAGTGATGTGATTATGTAAACGCGAACTATTCACCATTCGACGAAACGAAATACCGATAATGTTATATGACAAAACACTCGGCAGAGATCATCTTTAGGTATCCTGAGAAGGAAAACCTATAAAATTAATTAGATTGGATATTCTATTGTTTATAGCATGTACTTTTTACAATAATAAAATCGTGTCAACGGGGAGTTATCTTTGGGAAACTTGAGAAGGTAACCTATAGAACTCCTGTTGAATCAATAAGACAGGGAAAATATATGTCGTTATTCATCGCGCATACTCTTAACGAACCCCGGGCGCAACGGCCGGAAGAAATTGATGAATTAAGCAATTAAATCATTGAAGATTCAGAGAAATAATTAAAGAAATAAAGAAATGATGGATTAAAGAATCGAAGAATTTAAAATAAAAGAAATAATAAATTAAAGAAATTAAATTTTTGGACCATGAAAACTGGAAACTCTAAAATATAGGATCTACGGTTTAAAATTTGAAGTTATAAATTCGTAAAAATCCAAAACAAACCACTAAATTGCAAGTTTTGTCTTGGTTGTAAATCGAATGTACATTACAGAAAGGACGATAACAAACACCCGTAAAAGCACGTACAGGGACATACTGAATCAATCTAAACTGGAAGACGGAATTTTCATTCGTATCAAAGCTTTAATTTAATGACCTTCATAATTCGGAGACCTATTCAGGAACACCCTCCCCTATACCAATTCACGAGCGCAAGAGAGAGAGAGAGAGAGAGAGAGAGAAAACAGCCTCTCGCATATGACAGCAAGTTAATTTGCTCTATGTAGATCCCTTGCTAGTGATAGTAACACTACACACACATTTTATTGCAATGTCATAAAAAACACAAACACGCGTATTGAATGAATTTGAATCTGGAAGCCTGTAAAAATGTTTCACACTGGGGATAAAAGTGTGGTTTCCAATCGATTCATGCACTTCACAACTTCACTTTCGGAACGTTCTGAAGGTATATGCCCTTTTTATGATCTTTGCTATTTTTCCTAAAAATCTTCCATTTCACTTCGTACACAACAATCATTACACGGCAATTCTCATGAGAGCAAACCAGTAGGCTCTTGGGAGAGGTTTAGAAAAAAAACGCGCACTATTTCTTGCCTCGATGAGCTGTGTATGAAGATTCACGCACACACATACCAATACGCATATGGATATATGGAATTGAAGATATTTTTTTTTCTTGCTTCGTGCTCCTATTATTTCAATGGTTATTGGAAAATGGAATCTTAAAAAATTAACGCTATTGGGTGAAAAAAAATGAGTGGGTTATATCTATGATATAACCGCAAGGTTCACGTGGAACTACCTTAGGTTAGCAATCATTCGTTTGTATTGATTAAATTCTTGATTGAATGAAACAGTTTCCAAATTCAATTGAGTTCAATATATTTGCTCTGTGAGTGAAAAAAATGAACAAATGCCGTGT
Organism: Toxorhynchites rutilus septentrionalis; assembly: GCF_029784135.1. NCBI lineage: Eukaryota > Metazoa > Arthropoda > Insecta > Diptera > Culicidae > Toxorhynchites > Toxorhynchites rutilus. The sequence continues at coordinate 266,463,689 of NC_073746.1, forward strand.
AAAGTCAATTCATTTATTGTGATTGATTGTTCTTCGTTACAAGTAAATTTAATGACGGACCTTTTACGTTTGGTATGATGACTAGAACAAAATATATGTACGGAAGAATTATCAAACGTTTGATGAACCAGCCTAAGGCTGAAAATCTTTCCAATAAAGACAAAAAAAATTATCAAACGATTATTTTATTTTACATTTCCCTCTGAAGTTTACATCCCAAAAGTGTACATACTTCTCGAATCTCGAATTTGCTTGAAACTGGGAAGTTCATTCGCTTCTAGTGGCTGCACGATTTTCCCAGGTTCCTAAGTTTAGAAGATCATGTTAGGACAGACATATTCCACTCTGCACAAAGGCAAGCGAGGACAAAAGTACTCGCAGTTTGCATTTATTTGCAGAGCCGATTTCCCCAGAAACCTCGGTTTTGAAGTCTGTGTTAGGGAAACACATTTCAATCGGAACAAAAATACCCCCGATTTGTATGAATTCGCAATGCCGATTTCCCCACGCTTCATGGATTTGAAGTCTTTGTTAGGGAAACACATTCCAGTCGGAACAAAAATACCCCCGACTTGCATGAATTTGAAATACCGATTTCTCCAGGCACCTTGATTTAGAAATCTCTATTAGGGAACACATTTCGGTGGGAACAAAAGCTCCCCCTACTTTCGTGTGTTCTTTTTCTTCTTTTTGGCTTTAAGAGGGTTTAAACTTTTCAGTTCACTCGCCTCTAGGCTCTTTCGTGTGTTTGCAATGCCGATTTCGCTGCTTGGTTTTAAAGTCTGTGTTAGGGAACATTTTTCGATGAGAACAAAAGTCCCCCTACTTTCATGTATTTGCAATGCCGATTTCCCCAAGGCTGCTTGGTTTTGATGGCTGTGTTAGGGAAACCGTAAATCGGGCCAATCAAAACGATGCAGTTAGGGCGTTTAGATAACGCCTAATATTTTACAGTTATTCAATTGTTTATCTAATGAAAAACAACATTTTGTTAGATGCGATAGATGCGTAGAAATATTCCCTATCAAGTGATGCAAACATCTCTTCTATCCAGTACGAAATGTTCGAGCTATAAGCATTCGAAATCTTTCATTTTTTCCTGCATGTTCTGTGTTTAGGTTTTCATTTTACCCTCCATATATTCCGGTTAGACGTAGTCCTACGTCAAAAGAAAAAAAACACTTTTTTTAAACTCTACTCGCGAAATAAACCGATGTTGTACAATTTCCTCACACAGTGAATAAAACCGAAACACGTTCAACCATGTCACACAAATGAAACACAAATTTCTGCATTACTCGAGATTTAATCAAGCAAATGGAACCAAATTTGGCATGTAGAGGTTTTAGGGTGTAACAAATGTTTTACGGTGGTTAGATACTCCTCCCCCCTCTGTTAGTGGGGGGGGGTCTGCCATACAAATGAAAGACAAGTTTTTGCATAACTTGAAAACTAATCAAGCAAGTGGAGCCAAATTTGGCATGCGAAGGTTTTAGGGGGACACGAAGCGTTTATATGGTGAATAGACACTCCTCCCTCCTCTCTCTGATAAAATGCACTCCTATATCGTCTTCTATCTTAATAAATAAAAATGGATCGCCGAATGTGTTGATAAGAGCAAAACTCGAGAAAGGAATTGTCCGATTTAGGGCTGTCTTCATTCTATCATATTTTCTGTATCAAACATTCATTGGATGAAAAATCTTGCACGAGAATTGGATCTGAAAATAATTTGATATTATAATGTCGAGTTTTGGTAGAAGTACTGAAATTGAATAGTAAAAAAATAATTTTAAAGGGTAGATTGGAAGATCAATCAATGAACAGTTCTGCGATTGGACCCATGAACGTGCGCTTAGTAAGAAAACGCGGATCTGATAATGAAAAATAAATTTTGGGCGGGACGAAGTTTGCCAGGTCAGCTAGTATAGAATAAAACACGTATCGTAATATGTTTGAAAGTTATTTTTTATTGGAAATAGTCTCCATTTAACTCAATACATCGTTTAGAATGATCAACCAATTTATGCATAGACTCTTTCATGTCATCTAAAGGAATGTTCTTTAACACCTGTGTCACGGTTGCTTGAATGGCTGGAATATCATTGTAAAACGCTCCTTTCATGGCAGTTTTCAGTTTAGGTAACAGAAAATAGTCGCATGGTGATAGATCAGGAGAATACGGAGGGTGGTCGATGACACAAATCTGTTTTGACGTAGGACTACGTCTTTCATTTCTATACCGGGGTGTAAAACCAAAGTTTCGAGAACGAAAGCGTTACGCTGGAGAACGAAATGGTATGATAAACACTTCATTTGAAAGATAAAATGTCTACGCGTCATATACTTGTTACTTTTTGATCCAAAAACTTGTTTCAATAGTCTTAAAATTGCTTTCAAAACAGGCTATTGAAATCACCAATCGGTATATAAGCGAGCGCCGCTCGTAAACCCACTTAGTTATGATTGAACAGCGATTGGAGCATGTTGTCGCTGTTGTTGTGAAGCTAATTTCGTTTATCATGAAAACGCTGATGAACGGTGTCACCAAGAGCCTGTTTGTGCACCTAAAGCCAAAAGGGAATCCATCAGGAGGAGAGTGATGCCACGGTTCTGCTTGAAACATCGGAGCAGCCGCCACACACACACACACACACACATACACGTGCGGAATTCTCGTTGCTATCATCGCTGCTGAAAAATAATCTGCCAGTTCCCCTGGGAATTGAAAAATACATTCATGCGAAAGAGTTTATTTTAATGTTTTCTATCCATATAACACTGTGACCAAATATATTTGGTTTTGTTATTTTTCAATCAGTCGCAATTAACAGGAAAGCTTCTGAATATTTTTTTTCCTCATCAGTGGAAATTTTCGTATCCAATATTGGATGCATAACACGTAAAACGGAAAATGTTTCACATCGCGAAAATCAAGTCATTTTCGAGCGATTATTTGCTTTCTACTCATATAATGCTGCGACCAAATACATTTCGTTTTGGATTTTTTCAATCAAGTGCGATCAACGTAAGACCATGTCTTTCGGCAATTTATTAGAGGTGCAATGAATCTTTAGGAATTCCCGCTCTACGCGCACTGGCAAACAATGTTTACTCAACAATTTCTCAAACTAGAAATGGGTGTTGTGAGAGAGGATTAGCGAACGCGAAAACGACAAACGGGAGAAAGATACGTTTGGAGGTTGAAGGAAATTGGCAGAAAACTTCTTCATTCTATCATTCAAATAATGTGATTCATACCACATCGTTTTGCCAGAAAGAGATTATTAATGCTCAAAAGAGGAATCGAGTCCTCCGAGGAAATTACCCAGCGCAAATTAGAGTCGACTATCGATTGCGGCATTCGTACACAAATAATTTTATAATGCAGTTTCACCAAAGTGATTTCTTCGGATATATTCACTACATCATGTCATGTATTTCATATTCTTCATAAGGAAATCCATATCCATGGCACCTATCGGTAACGAATTATTATCGAAACCACGATTTTCGCTAAATGCTCCTTTCAGTTCGGTCTGTAAAAAACTTTTCTGTACTCTAATCCATCAAATTTGGAGCCCTGAAAAGGGCCGTTGATTATATGCTAAGCTAATATAGCACGCTCTCCTCGGATACGATGGGCCAGCTGGATGTCCTTGGGCATGATGTGACGCGTTTTGCATGGATAGCACACAAATTGGTATCTTCGAATAAGCCTCCTGCAGCGTCATAGCCGCGGAACTTTGGAAGCGCAAGTCGGTTTTGAAGTCCTGAGCAATTCCACGATCCAAATGCTGCAAAGGTAGCTGCGGATCAGCAATTCGGTCGACTTCTGATAGCGATGAATTTCACGCAAAGTTCCCGGTCGATAGCGATGTGGCTTCTCCACCTATCCTGCTACTGGTGCGCTTATCCGAGCTGACTTCGTGTGCCTTACCACCGAATGACTAACGAGCTGTCTGCGAAAGACTAACGAGCTCGAGTCCTCACGGTGCGAGAGTAGAGTAAGAAATGAACGAAAGCAAAGGAAGCGTCATTTTATAAACCATAAAAGTATAGAATCTAAATCCCACCCTTATTATATTCGTGAGTATACAGTAAGCTTATATAATAAAGAGGGTGGGGTTTACATTCGATTCTTTTATGTTTTATAAAATGACACTTCCCTTGCTTTCGTTCATTTCTTACTCTACTCTCGCACCGTGAGGACTCGTTTCATCGGGACTAAGCAGACAGCTCGTTAGTCCTTCGGTGGTAAGGCACCACGAAAGCAGCTCGGAAAAGCGCACCAGTAGCAGGATAGGTGGAGAAGCCACATCGCTATCGACCGGGAACTTCGCATGAAATTCGTCGCTATCAGAAGTCGACCGAATTGCTGATCCGCAAGCTACCTTTGCAGTATTTGGTTCGTGGAATTGCTCAGGACTTCAAAACCGACTTGCGCTTCCAAAGTTCCGCGGTTATGACGCTGCAGGAGGCTTATTCGAAGATACCAATTTGTGTGCTATCCATGCAAAACGCGTCACATCATGCCCAAGGACATCCAGCTGGCCCATCGTATCCGAGGAGAGCGTGCTATATTAGCTTAGCATATAATCAACAGCCCTTTTCAGGGCTCCAAATTTGATGGATTAGAGTTCAGAAAAGTTTTTTACAGGCCGAACTGAAAGGAGCATTTAGCGAAAATCGCGGTGTCGATGATAATTCGATACCGATAGGTGCCATGAATATGGATTTCATAATGAAGAATATGAAATACATGACATGATGTAGTGAATATATCCCCATATCGAAGAAATCACTTTGATGAAACTGTTTACCGTTTGTCGTTTTTAAGTGTTGGGAAAGGGCATTATTTTTGCTGAGTAAATTCCAAGAAAAAATCCATTCCTTCTTTAAGCGTGATTCATTCTGCTTCGGATCAACGGAACAGTGATAATCATTTCATACAAAAGATAAAATGTCCAAGAGTTATATGATTGCTATTTATTGAGTCGGAAAATTGTTTCAATAGCTTAATGATAGCTTCGAAAACAGGTTATAAAATGACGCTTTCTTTGCTTTCGTTCATTTCTTACTCTACTCTCGCACCGTGACGACTCGTTTGTTTGGGACCAAGCAGATAGCAGGTTAGTCTTTCAGTGGCAAGGCACACGAAAGCAGCTCGGATAAGCGCACCAGCCGCAGGATAGGTGAAGAAGCCACATCGCTATCGACCGGGAACTTTGCGTGAAATTCATCGCTATCGGAAGTCGGCCGAACTGCTGATTCGCAAGCTACCATTGCAGCTTTTGGTTCGTGGAATTGCTCAGGACTTCAAAACCGACTTGCGCTTCCAAAGTTCCGCGGTTATGACGCTGCAGGAGGCTTATTCGAAGATACAAATTTGTGTGCTATCCACGTAAAACGCGTCACATCATGCCCAAGGACATTCAGCTGGCCCGTCGAATCTTTTCAGGGCTCCAAATTTGATGGATTAGAGTTCAGAAAAGTTTTTTACAGGCCAAACTGAAATGAGAATTTTCGTTTGGATGCCATACAGCATCGAGAAAATTCCGGAAAGATCTAATCGTTGCTGAAAAATAATCTGCCAGTTCCCTGGGAATTGAAGAATACATCCATGCGAAAGAGTTTATTTTAATGTTGTCTAATTATATGGCGAACACAGCGACCAAATACATTTGATTTCGTAATTTTTCAATCAAGTGTAATTAGCTGGAAAGCTTCTGAAGATTATTCTTTCCCATCAGTAGGATATTTTCGTACCCAATAATGGATGCATAACATGAAAAACGGAAAATGTTTCGTATCGCCAAAATTATATAATTTTCAATCGATTATTGCTCAGTCGCCGAAATTTTCATACTCAGAGAGTTCATTCTCCTCTAGTTTGCCTTCCAAATTGCCATCGTAAACCACACCTTCTCTCGATTCAATCACGCACGAAAAGCATACTGAAATGATATTCTGGTGGTGAAACCCAATCATTTTTCGTGAGGCGTCGTGCACAAATTACGTAACGCGATAAGGGGGGGAGGGGTTAGATGTTGCGTTACTTTCTGTTTATTAGAGATAGGAAATTGGGTTACGAAAGGGGGGGGAGGTTCAAAATCCGGATTTTTGCGTTACGTAATTTGTGCACGACGCCTGAGGACATCGACAAGACAACATCGTTACTGAACGAGCTGAACGGCGAGGGATCGAGGTATTCATTACCTGGCTTGACCTGACCTGAATTGCAATCAGTTTGTTTTAACTGTGAGGGAGCGCAGAAAAGCCGATCGATCAGAAGGATAAGAGAAGGTGACCAAGAGAGTATCAGCATCGAAATACGGTTCCTCGGGAAGACATAGAAGCAGCCGCCACACACACACACATACACGCGCGCAACTCTTTTCGTTTGCTGGTTATCGAGAGGAAACCTGGAAAGAAATGATCGTTGCTGAAAAATAATCTGCCAGTTCCCCTTGGAATTGAAAATTACATTCAAGCGAGTTTATTTTAATGTTTTCTATCCATATAATACTGCGACCACATACATTTGGTTTTGTGATTTGTCAATCAAGTGCAGTTAACAGGAAAGCTTCTGAAGATTATTCTTCAGAACAAGGTTTTTTGTATCCAATATTGGATGCATAAAACCTTGAGTCTTCAAAGTAACACTCTCGTTTTTGAAGTCACCCAAATATTTATTTATTCATTCATTCAGGATGGATTTTGATTCAACTTCAAACAAATGATCTCTAAATCAACAATAGTCCTACGTCACCCTTGCGGTTATACCATAGATATAACCCACTTCCTGTTTTTTTCATCAAAAATTCACGAACTTTTTTGGTTTTGTGAGGTGGTGCATTATCATGCAATAAAAACAGCTGTATCCTCTCTGGATATTCAGGTCTAACACGAACAATTCTTGACCACAAACGATGTAAAACTTCTATAGTATTCTCCATTAACAGTTTGACCTTCTGTAGCAAATTCCTTGTGTACGATACCCTTGAAATCGTAAAACGCGATCAGGATTATCTTGATTCTGGACTTCTGTAAACGCATTTTTGGTTTTGGCTCGCCTTTCGACTTCCATTTTGCAGATTGACGCTTAGTTTCAGGGTCATATTTAAAGCACCATGTTTCATCACCAGTTATGATCGAATCAACAAAATCTGGATGGTTTTCAGCTGTTGATATGATGACACGAGCGATTTTTTGATCTTCATTTAATTGGTGTGGAACAAAGCGTGCATAGACCTTTCTTTTACCCAAATCGTCAGTAAAAATTATTCAAATAGCACCAGTAGATGAATTTATTTCTTCAGCCATTATTCTAATAGTGAAATTTCCGTCAACAGCAATGATTTCGCGGACTTCTTCCACCAATTCAGTACGATTACTTCCTTCTGGACGACCAGGTCATTCATCATCATTCAAATCTTCACGACCATTTTTAAATCGTTTAAACCACTTATGAACTTTTGAACGAGCTAAACAATCATCACCATACACTTTTTGCATCAATTCGTATGTCTCACTAAATGTTTTACAGGGTTAAAACAAAATTTAATATTTGCTCTTCGTTCCATTGTATTTTTACGACACAAGCACAAAATATCCTGTCATTAGAAGCGCGTAATTTTTTAACCTGTCAACCGATTTACATAAAGTTGGCTGCATTTGAAAGGTGCGACCTTTACCGTTCTAATGTTATCAACGTTCAACAGATGGCGTTACGTGTTCCATGATTTAAATAAAAAGTCCCCTTATTTATTAAACGTACTGTGTATATGTAAACACGATTATCTACGTCACGGGATTTCAATCACACACTCCATCTTCATTACTCTGATATACAGGGTTTTCCATTTCGGGCTTCCGAAAGTATACAGCCCTGCGCTGACAACCGTTTGACATAGCTGTCAACCAAAGCGTCATATCGTTAGTTGAATGTCTGCCATTTTACAATATGGATCGTTTTAGTATCGCACAACGTGTTATTTTTGTTAAATTATACTATAAAAATGATGAAAAACCGGCAAATGTTTTTCGAGCATTACGGACGGATTTTGGTCGTCATGGACGGCCTACAGATGGCGCCAGCAGGATGGCGCCACGTGCCACACAACACGACCGAACATGGCCATATTGCGAACGAAATTTGAGGGACGCATAATTTCGCGTTTTGGTGATGCCGATTGGCCGTCCAGATCATGCGATTTGAACCCGCTAGACTTTTTTTTTGTGGGGTTATGCGAAAGACCGTGTCTATGCCAACTCTACGCAAACTCTTGAACATTTGAAAGACAACATTCGTGAAGTTATGACCGAGATACCGCCCCATATGTGCCGAAAAGTCATCGAAAATTACCTGTTCCGGATCAAGGTGTGCGAGGAAGCCCTAGGTGGACATTTGAATGATGTTGTATTTCACACATAATGGCATAAATCAAACTTTAATTTGAAATAAAAGTTTCATCGAAATTAGAATTCTAAGTGTGTTTTATTTCAATTTACTTTCGGAATTTAATGTTGGAAAACCCTGTATATCAAACTGCCATCAATTGAAGATCTGACTTATTTTAACTCTTTGTGGTCGTTTGTCTGCTCTCAGCCACCACAGCAAGAAATCATGCTAATTTTATATTTTACTCAACCAAGTATCAGTTCATAGTTCCTCAATTGAATACGATCTGTCGATGAAACAAGCAATACTTGGGATATCAGATCAGCTTCGACCAACTTTCATTCCCCGTATTTTTAACCGAAAGTACCAAAAAGTCAATTGCATGAAAAGAAAAAAAAGGGTCTCGCCTCAATGGATCCACTGGCTTCGGTGTTTTCAATGAAAATTCGAGCGCCTTCCGTAAACTGCAGGAACCTCCGTTTATGTTGCTGAGCTGGCAGCAATCGACTTCGCATTGGGGATGATCTCCAACAAGCCTGCAGACCATTACTTCATTTTCTCGGATAGTCTCAGTTCGCTTGAGGCTCTCCAGTCGATGAAAACTAGTAGGCACCCATCTTATTTCCTCACAAAAGTGAGGCAGCAGATGAGTGCACTGATCGAAAGATCTTATAAGTTAACCTTTGTATGGGTCCCCTCTCATTGCTCAATTCCTGGCAATGAGAAAGCGGACACTCTCGCAAAGGTGGGTGCCCAGGAAGGCGAGTTGTTTGATAGACAGATTTCATACGATGAATTTTTCCAATTACTGCGTCAGAGTTCCCTCTTGAGTTGGCAAACTGATTGGAACACTTGAAGTCTTGGGCGGTGGTTATATTCAATTATTCCAAATGTTTCTTCGAGAGCATGGTTCAAAGATCTGGACGTAAGTCGTGACTTCATTCGTGTAATGAGTAGACTTATGTCCAACCACTACTCGCTAGATGTGCATCTCCACAGAATAAATCTTGTTCAAAGCAACGTCTGTCGGTGTGGAAACGGTTACGATGACATCGATCACGCAGTTTGGCAATGTACGGATAATTACGCAGCCAGAGAGTACCTTTTGAATGCCCTTAGGGCCCAAAGAAGACATCCCTATGTTCCAGTTAGAGACGTGTTGGGAACTCGCGACATCTGCTATATGCAGTTGATCTTAATGTTTGTGAAACGGACCAGCATAAGAATTCAATGCTTTTGTGTGTGTTTTTCTTTTCTTTTTCGTTATTAGTTTGTTTGTCTTGTCCCCTCATCTCACCGTCGCCCACCCTCGACAAATAGTCGAACACCAGATGCTATCCCTGCTCTTTATGCACAATGCTACAGTGCGTGCGGCAACTCTCGGTTGAGACAACGATACCTCATATCCATATCCCTAACCTGATCCATCCCACAAAAATTGTTGCCCCTCTAACCTCGAGTAAACCGCGAGTAATCGGTCGAAACCTACTAAACATAGATTTAAGTTGAAATTCTGTAAAAACAAATCAGGAATTAGTGGCTTCTCAAAGCTTATGCGATTGAGCCTTACAAATAAATGAATTGGAAAAAAAAGGATCAGTTTATACTTTCCCTAAACGAAGTTTGATGTCTAGTTAACCTGTTCACGAATCAATACGGTGCTTCTATGAATTATAGATAACGGTACTCAGTATCATACAAAGCAGTCACCCACACAAGACAACGCACATTGCGCTGAATGCATATGAATGAGGGACAAAAATTATAATAGCAGACTTTAGCCTATGTAACACTTTGGCGTGATGAAAAACATTGTTCATAAGTATCATAGCTACTGTTTGCATAAATGTCTCATGTTATTTGTCATGTCTGATGTCATCTGATTAATCTATGCAAGAAAATCTTCGTTAAAAGTGAAAAATGCTGATCTTTTCGGATTCACATTGCTGGCATTATTAATTGCCTCAATGGCAAAAGTGTCTCACGGAAAATAAAAATTAAATTATGTTTCGATTATACTGCACATGATTTACTTTGGAGACTGTTTCGAAAGATTTCACAAGAAGACGAATTATGATTTTTTTTTATATGAAAACATCACATTGAAATACACTGTTAATGAAATACAAGTTAATACATATATATTAGGGTGGCAATGGATGTGTGGAAAAACATTTATTATCGAATTTGAAAAACCGACCATGTACAATTTGTTTATAGGCCAAAACAAATGATCTGTGCAAAGTTTCAGCTCAATCGAACATGATTTAGAGGTGCCTCAAAGCGCTCGAATTTTTGATTTTTCGATCCTCGAAAATCTTCCAAGAGGGGAAGTAAAGGAAATTTGAAAAGTCCCAAAAAGTCGATTTCCGGCCAATTTTTTTTCGAGATAACACCAGATCTCGACGTTTTATGCATTTTTAAGACATTTGGCACAAAAAAAGTAAATAAATAATTTTTTTTTTGATAATCTTGCATGTATCACTGCTTTTTCAAGGAAAAATAATTCTGACCAGTACGGCACCCATGCCCAAATATACGTATATATATATACGATTGCAAAGGGTTAATTTTATGATGAAAAGAAACAGCATTCGAAGTAAATTAGATTTTCATTGTTATATAACTAATTATTATAATTGGAAAACTTACTTACAAACTAAAAATTCAATTACCCTATTGTATTAAATTTGTTATATAAAAACATCTAGTTCAATTGTATGTACCTGTGCGACATATTAAATTGGTTCGAACTAATAAACTCATAGCTTTGAGCTGATATCATCGGGAACCTTGGTGATTTCTTCTACAAAGTACCTCGAACAGTAGAGCCCACCCCAACGACGTAACAATACCGAGTTCTATCACTTGTTAGATATTTCGGTAATCAATTAGTGGAAAATTCACAAAACTGTTTTGACGTAGCGCTACGTCTAACAGTGGGGGGAATATATGGGGATAAAATGAAAACCTGAACACTGAGAATGTAGGAAAAAATTAAGATTTCGAATGCTTATGACTCGATCATTTCCTCATAGATCGCAAAGATGTTTGCATCAATGGATAGGAAATATTTTTACACATTTATTACTATAAATATTTTTTATTTTTCATGAGATAGACAATTGAATAATCATGAAATGTCAAGCATTATCTAAACACGTCAAACCCCACGTTTTGATTGGCCCGATTCATGCTGCTCGAATGGTTCCGCCAAAAGGAGCAATCAGAGTAACAGCGGAACACAATTTGAATACTAGCCAAACATCACGTCATAATATATGCAGACCGGAATGTGTTTCTCCAACACAGCCCAAGGAACCTGGGGAAATCGAGGCATTGCAAATACATGCAAACCGGGGCATTTCTGTTCCCAATGCATATACAGGACCTAATCCCAAACGCCACTTCACAGTGAAAACGAGATGAAGTGTATAAAACCGTTCGTTCCGTTCTTTGTTTTGGAGAAATTTTAAATTTTGCAGTTCATTCGCCTCTAGTATAAAACCTTGCATACAAATAATTTCGTTTTCACTGTGAAGTGACGTTCGTGATCAGGCCCACAGCCTTTCCATGCCAAACCGATAACGTGGTTCTCTATTTTTTATGTAAATTGGAGGTTTTGTTCCTTATCGCAAAATATTAAACCCGTAATTGGTAATTTTCTCATCAGGGTGATCATTTCCATTTCAAGCTGGTCAGGAAAATCTATTTTTTCCAAAAATGTCTATTTTCAAAAAATCATAACTTTTGAACTATAGAGAATCGATATATCAAATTGAAGCCAATGAGCCAACGATAGTAATTATTATATTGCCGCTTGCTTCGCATAACATACTTTAAAAATTCATAACTCCAAAACGAAAAATCTCTGATTTTTGGATATGTTATGTAAAAAAAAATGTAAATGTTATGTAAAAAAAAGTTGAGCTCAAGAAAAATTAGAAAAAAAATATAGCGCCCTTGGTCCCGAGACCATATAAACTATCAAAAAAAAACAAATACAATCAATAATCACCAATACCGAATCCAAACTTTTTGCAAGTGTAATACTTTTTTCAGGGAAGCTTAGCTTTTTGGGTTTTATTTGATGTGTCGATCACCTGAATGTTGTTGAATGAATAAATGAGTTTGCGAACACTCTTCGTGGAATCGAATTTTTATATGCAAAATATGATAAGCTAAGTTGAATGGCTTAAACAGTAAAAGAACTTCAACAGAAAACCCGAAAAATTGTGTTCAATTAATGAAGTCTCCCATTAAAAATTATAAAAGTTCCGTTCTTTTAAAATATGGATTTTATTTGGCCAAAACCGGAAATAATAATTATTTGTTTAAATGTTAACTAAATAGATAACTAACAATAAAAGCCATATTGTTAATACTTGTTTAAATTCTTTCGTCTAATTCCTAGAGTAGAAAATATGATTCTAGACGAACTTTGATCTTTCATGATGTTGTGCATTTACTCCTTGATGAAGTATAAATATTTGACAGGAAGAAATCAACTACGTTCTCAGTTTACGAAGGCAGCGCTTGGAAATCTGTCAATATCCAATGAACCACAATGTGTCATGCTACTTTTCATGATACTTTTCATTCATGAATATGTAACCGAAAGAGAGTGGATTCTAGAACTATCTGAATCACTTGAATGAACGAAAGTATTCACTTTTGTTGCACCAAGTGAATAAACGAAGTGAGGAACGAAGCCTGTTGATTGCATATCCGAGCTGAACATAACGAAGGAAAGGGTAACTAATGACGGCAAACAGCTTTAGACCGCGCACCGCTGTCGTAGATCACCGCTCCACAGACAAATATGATGCAACGAATAAAGCCGGGTTTAGACGTTGTCAGTTACTCGATTGCTAGTAAACGTCAAAGGATCTGAAGAATTACGAACGTCCCCATACCATGAAATTTGACATTTGATTTGGAACTACTCGAGCCAGAGCTACTTAAAATTGTACAAATACAAAAAAAATGAGAAAACACTACTTAATGTTCAAATCACTTTATTTACACAAAACTACAAGGAGGAAGAATAATTAATTATGAAGAATTGTTATACATCACAATACGTATTTACCTGTATCTCCAGGAATATTCGGTAATGTTCAAGGATTACCGTTCACAACTCACTTCAGCACAAAACAAAACATAAACAATAACACTGTAGGATCAAAACAACATCATCAGTAACAACTAAACCGACGTAGTGAAATGTTCATTGGCAATTAAACCATCGTAGTGAAATTGTTCAGTTGAAATAAACGATTGTAGTGAAATGTTCTGTAGCAAATAAACAATCGAAGTGAAATTGTGGGACTATTTAGTGACCAGAAATTCACATGGTGAAGCGAAATTCGTCCAACAACACTCATTCACAGATAAAACTCACCCTTCTATTCTCCGTTTATGCCTCATTTTATATGAGACAGAAAACATTCACCCATCATCTTCGCAAAGTTCATTCTCGATTTGAACGGAAAAATACTGTCTCGATTCCGCTCATCTATTCTCAGAGAATTTTGCATTCCCTCATTTGCCTCTCGGAATGACGTTAGATTGTGAAAGAATCAAATTGGAAACTTTTGCTTGAGCCAGAGAGTGTCTACGAAAAATCATTCGTTTTTCACTCGAATAGCAATCATTGAAGCCTCGATCGCGGCAGAAAAAATATAGGTAGATAGTCGAAATCGAGTTGTTTCCTGTGCACTATTGCAATGAAATTTTTTTGTTTCGAGTATGAAACGATCTAAGCCAACGCAAAAGACCATATTAACGTGAGTTATTGGTGAGCGGGAAGGTAGATTCATGTGCACTTGAATGCTGACAAGGAAAAGAGTACAAGGGAAAATAAAATCATACACACACGCAGATTGAGTTTATTTTGACTCACTCGTTATTTTGTTTCGTGCGATCCTTCCAAAAGAATATTCATTCATTGAATGTTGTTTTCCACTCTTTGTTTTGTTATGTTCACTCTCAGTCCCGAATGAAGATGGTCGGAGAGTGAGTCATCGTACACTCGCTTGCTGCATTCTTTGCGCCATGATTATTCTAAGCAGATACCAGAGCAGAGCAGAGTGATTTATAATTAGGTGTGGAGAAATGAGCGAATGAACTTTTCCATACTTGCTGGGAAGTGTTCAAACCCAGTTCCGATCCGCTAGTCGTCGATTTTCTCCCGTAACAGAGGACTAAAAATGAAGTACAAACACGAAAAAAGATGTATCGGCATGAAAACTATGTTTTATCAATACAGACATCATTAAACTATCCATCGTCATGTACATCAGTGGCCAAATAATGTTAAATCCACGAACAAAAAAAAAGAGCATGAGTCTGCCACTCTCTGAAAAATCCTGGAAAAACCTATAGATTTAGTATGGAATTCGCTGTCGCGAATAATCCGCACTGTGGATAATCGAGGTTCTACTGTATATGCCTTCCGTAGTGACAACGTTAGAAAATCAAAAACCAAAAAAAAAATAAAAAGACTCTCCTCCGATCCTGCCAGGAGTCGAACCTGGAATCTTCTGATCCGTAGTCAGACGCGTTATCCATTGCGCCACAGGACCACATGTGTTCAGTCTTAAAATGCAACGTTAGTACAAATCTTCCCATACAATTTTGTTTCTGATTTTAACTATACACGTGCATACAAATGAATGCATACTTTCTTCCGTGAAAATTGAATTTGAGTCACCCCACTTGGTCTGACGTAATTTAACCCTTTCGCTACGAGCGTCGTCTATAGACAATATCAGGGTGATACTGCACATTGATCACACCAGCGCGATGTGCATACTTTTCGGCGCAGTGCTCCGTCCAGCGGTAGCACTCCGACAGAGCACACTACCGTAGTGAAAGGCTTAACCATGAAAAAAGCAAAAAACAATTTTAAGACATGTTTTTCTTTTTTTATATTGTAACACAAAACACAAACACATCCAAGAAAAAGTTGGATAATTTGGTTATAGGTATCGATGGTATCACTTCATTCTGGAAAACGGAAAACGGGAAATAGTTTGAGAATCCCTGGTCTAGAATGTGCAAAAAAAACTTTCTCTCCACGAACTTTACACACAAGCCCTAATAAATCGACAAATTGAATCAGCTGAACGTTTGAACAAACGCGACATTGTACATTGCAGGGGAGCCGCGGGTAATACGGGCAATGGGGTTAATATGGACAGGTGGTTGATTTGTATAGTTACATTTTCAATTTCAAATTTCTGTTAATGAGAATACCTTCTACATGTTATTCTATAATATTTAAGCCACCCTATGGCAATGAATACTGAAAAAATGGAAAAGGGAAACAAAAACCGAAAATCATGAATGAGTCCGCGTGTGGATGTAATTTTAGCTGCTTCGATATTAAGCAGTTTAATACCAAAATTCAATTCGTTGATAGTTACATTTTGGTTTGTGAGTTAACAGTGAAGCGATATTAAGTATGTAGGGAAAAGTGAATTTATTTTTTAGTGGAAAATACCGGTGGGGTAAAACGGACAGTTGCCGGTGGGAGTGAGATGGACTGTGAAAAGTCTGTTTAATCTGTTCCTAAGGAATGCCCTGCGTGTATAAATGGAAATCAAATCGCCAAATGTGGACTGTTTAGATGCTGACTAGAACCAAAAGCAAAATAGTCGAGGGTCTGTCCGTTTGTACTGCTGAAAAGCACGATATCACTTCTAGGTGGATTAATTCGATTATTTCATCATTCAACGGACATTCGTGATGAGTTTATACCTTGGTTGAAAAAAATTATTCCTCTCGCGATCGATAAACCTCTACGCTTCATATATTACAAACCCGTCCATATTACCCCCACTACATGTCCATTTCACCCGCACCGAAAAAAATGTTGCATTTTCGGTCTGTTTTAATTTCAGTAAAAAACATTGGAAAACACTTTTTTGTAAAATATTTGACCAATTAGGTAGAGAGACAGTATATTGAATAGCAAAAAACTGCATCAAAGTTTTGGGAAACATGAATTTCCAAAGATATAATTGAAGTTCTTCTTAACATGTCCGTTTTACCCCCACTTCCTCTACATACGTACATTGTATGTTCCCAGCATCTTCTCAAAAGTTATAAAAAAAATTCCCATACCGGGAATCGAACCCGGGCCTTCTGGGTGAAAGCCAGATATCCTAGCCACTAGACCATATGGGATATTAAACTCTACTCTTTACAATTTGGAAAAAAAATCAAATTTGTTGACAAGTAACACATTCCAAGAAAAACAAATATATTTCTCACTTACACACTGACAGCTTCATGCTTGCTGCAACGATGGAAAGATTCGCAACACGAGTATATTCGCGAGTATTTGCCTTTAGGTATTTACCTGCTTCATTGACATTAGCTATGTTCACGAGTTTGTTCATCTGTAGTTCGTGAACAAAAATGGTTCATCGTTGTTCACGCACATGCGAGGTTGTTTGCATGATTCGATTCAAGTGCAAAGTAGCAGTAAAAAGTAATGTTTAACGGTGGACGATTATCTTGGATTAAAAACAGGAAGTGGGTTATATCTATGGTATAACCGCAAGGGTGACGTAGGGCTATCGTTGATTTAGAGATTATTTGTTTGAAGTTGAATCTCAATCCATTCTGAATGAATGAATAAATGAATATTTGGGGGACTTCGAAAACGAGAGCGTTACGTTGGAGGCACAAGGTTTTATACATCCAATATAGGATAAGAAAAACCTTGTTCTGAAGAATAATCTTCAGAAGCTAACCTGCTAACTGTACTTGATTGACAAATCACAAACTCAAATGTATTATATGGATATTTCATGGAATGTAATTTTCAATTCCAAGGGGAACTGGCAGATTATTTTCCAGCAACCATTAGATATTTCCACATTTTCCTCGATACTGGAAGCCCACCAGTGGTTAATACCAACTCGATAACCACCTGTTAATAGCACTTGATTGAAACATATTTGGTCACAGTGTTACATGGATAGAAAACATTCAATTAAACTCTTTCACATGAATATATTTTGAAAATTCCCAAAGGAACTGGCAGATTATTTTCCAGCAATGATTAGATCTTTCCGGAACTTTCTCGATGCTGAATGGCATCCTAACGGAAAGAGTTCTGCGCGTGTATGTGTCGATCCTTCGCCGTCCACCTCCTCCAGCACGTTAGGCAACGATGTTGTCTTGTCGATGTCCTCACGAAAAATGAATGTGTCTCACCACCAGAATATCGCTTAAGTATGCTTTTTGTGTGTGGTTGAATCGAGAGAAGGTGTGGTTTATGATGGCAATTTGGAAAACAAACTAGAGGGGAATGAACTCTCTGAGCTCGGAACTTTCGGCGACTGAGCAATAATCGATTGCGGGCGCATACAATATTGGATACGGAAATATCCTACTGATGGGGAAGAATAATCTTCAAAAGCTATCCTGTTAATTGCGATTGATTGAAAAATCACAAAACCAAATGTATTTGGTCACAGTGTTACATGGATAGAAAACATTCGAATAAACTCTTTCACATGAATGTATTTTTAAATTCCCAGAGGAACTGGCAGATTATTTTCAGTAACGATTAGATATTTCCACATTTTCCTCGATACTGGAAGCCCACCAGTGGTTAATGCTAACTCGATAACCATCTGTTAATAGCACTTGATCGAAACATATTTGGTCACAGTGTTACATGGATAGAAAACATTCAAATAAACTCTTTCACATGAATGTATTTTTAAATTCCCAGAGGAACTGGCAGATTATTTTCCAGCAATGATTAGATCTTTCCGGAACTTTCTCGATGCTGAATGGCATCCAAACGGAAAGAAATCCGCGCGTGTATGTGTGTGTGTGGCGGCTGCTCCGAACTCTTCCCGGGGAACCGTTTGTGGCATCACTTTCCTCCTGATGGATTCTCTTCTGGCCTAAGGTGCACAAACAGGCTCTTGGTGGCACCGTTCATCCGCGCTTTCATGATTTACGAAGAGCTTCACCACAACAGCGACAACATGCTCCAATCGCTGTTCAATTAGAACTGAGTGGATTTCCGAGCGGCGCTCGCTTATATACCGATTGGTGATTTCAATAGCCTGTTTTGAAAGCAATTTTAAGACTATTGAAACAAGTTTTTGGATCAAAAAGTAACAAGTATAGAACGCGTAGACATTTTATCTTTCGAATGAAGTGTTTATCATACCATTTCGTTCAGTTGTTTAGGAGCTATTAACGCTCAAAATCACGGTCTCCGACGTAACGCTTTCGTTTTCGAAACTTTGATTTTACACCCCGGTATAGAAATGAAAGACGTAGTCCTACGTCAAAAAACTGGGAACTGAGAAATTTCAAATCCTCTATAATTCAAAACACCATCATCACAGTGCTAATGTGTATTTTCAGACGTTATTTGTATTTATTTGAATAATAGAATATACATGTCGGACTCGCTTTTATATGATTCGATTATTTACAATTTTAGACTCGATTATATACAATTCGAAAAACAAATATATTTTTTATACTTCAAATGTGACTTATTTCAAGCGAAAATGAAATATTTCAACGTGAAACTAAAAGTTAATTGGCTATTATGAGTACATCAAAGTAAAAATAGTGATTTTTGTAGATTCTAATTGAGGATTTACCAGGAATTGTTTAAAATGATTAAAAAAGATAGAAGTTAGGTATCAAGGAACGAATTGTAGAGCGGTTAGAGAGCTTTAATTTGACTGATAGAAACATTCAAGTTTATTATGTATTTTTTGGATACAATTAAGAATAACACCTTAAAAATCACCAACTTTTAAGTTTTTCGCTTCTAAAATGTTGACTAAATCTACTGATTTGAAAATTTTACCACTGTATCCTGTATTAAATTTTCTCATCTTTCGAATGGAAGCGACAGAATTGTCCTACGTAGCGTAATATTTGAATTAGAGCTAGTTTAAGGCAAACAAATCCCGAAACAGAGGAAAAAAGCTCAATAACTCTGTCATTGTTGAAATTCGAACATATGCGTAAAAGATCATCTAATATGATCTAATATGATTCTATCATCTTCTGAATGAATTCGTATTTTTATATGAGAAAGGTGTGTTATGACTTTAAGGGGATTAATGAAAAAATAAATTCTTCTTTTGTATTCAGAAAACGAAAAACATATGTATAAAAACAAATGAAAAAAAAATTTTTTTGAGTCGTTTATATACAGGATCCGATTATATACAGTGAAAAGAAATCGGAGACTGTATATAATCGAGTCGGTCCTGTAATTGAATGAAAAAACTCTGGAAAATATGTTTTCGTTATGTTCATTCAGTTTCAATAGCCATTTAACACGTTAAGCCCCACGTCAGTCCCTTGGGACTGACACTGACAATGACCGTCTTCTTTGCGCCGACCTTTGCAGACCTCTCGTTCGGATAGTGTCGACATTGGGAAAGGCAACAACAAAGTTACAAAATTATATTTAGAAAAGCCCACTATCGTTTCGCTGGGACCGATACGGTCCAGACGAAAAGTTCATTGTCGTTCCCCTATTTCGGTCGGGGCTCAACGCGTTAACTCAAGTATCTCATTGGTTCTTGGCTTGTCAGACCCAATGCGCGAGTATATGAGGGCTAAACGACTTTTTTCAATCTCTGAAACGTGAAACTTATACGCCGCACGCGGCCTGAATGGAAAATCTTCAAAAATTGCCGTGGCACGGAACGTGTTAAAAAAGATTGGAGATACCGGGGATCGAACCCGGGGCCTTTCACATGCAAAGCGAACGCTCTACCACTGAGCTATATCCCCTCAGATGTAAATCGCATTGTCAAAAGACAAACATAAACATTTACTATCTGTGAATAAACAAAACACAAAATAACGCTTGAATATAAATACTTCTAAAGATTTGATCATCGGATTGTTCTCAATATTTCAATCATAAACAAAATTAATTGTTCTTAGCTAATTGCGCACTTCTATGAAGACTGAATCAAATACTAATAGCGAACAATAGCTACGAACATTTTCAATGCAAACTGCTCAGCGATCCCCTCTGTCGAAACAAAGCACTGTTTCAGGTAAGAGATGATTCGCTCGATGTGTACAACAAGAAAACGTGTCCCTAATTTTGCTCCAATCTCAACAATCTCTTTGTCGCCGACAACATTTCATTTACTTTTCATATGCAGAAGCAGATATCTATTCTATTGCCACACAGCATCTGGTGGTACAGGTTTTCGGATGAACTTCCAATAATATCACCAAAAAAGCCTTTTGACAGCGGTGGGATTCGAACCCACGCCATTTCTGACTGGTGCCTAAAACCAGCGCCTTAGACCACTCGGCCACGCTGCCTCTATAACTAGGATAATTCGATTATGCGAGTAAAAAAAGTATCCTAATGGTTTTGGAAATCTTCGTCATAGCACTGAAACGGGTGATAAGTGAGAGATCCAATCCATTTTGGCCTTAAGTACTCGGAAAGCGGAAACGGTGCGGTGCATAAGTTTATGATTCCACAAACAAATTTGCTTACATCTATTGCAATGCGAAGGGTACAAAAAATATAGGGGGTTGTGTATAGGACACGACCGCATATTTAACGAAGAATTTCAAAATTATTTCACTTGATTCGCTTGTTTATCACTTCGGATATTATTTTAGAATGCATTGAATGCATTTTTTAAATAACTTTTTAGTAGAGTAGTTTAGTAGTTTTAATGGTGATACTCTCCTTCTTTGAGGCTTGAAACTTGAAAGTATATTCGCCTCTATTTTAGTGGTGAGGTTTTCAGAATCAGCTAAAGATGATTAAGTCATTATTCATTATTTCCCTCACGAGCATAATACGACTAGCATGAATATAATAAGCAAACATCGCAAGCGTTATTTTTCTCTTGATGTTATAGCCAAGTATGGAACAGTTCGTTCGCTCATTTCTCCACACCTAATTATAAATCACTCTTGTATCTGCTTGGAATAGCGAAAAGAATGCAGCAAGCAATCGTGAGATTGCACGATGGATCATGGTTCACTCCCCGACCATCTTCATTCGGGACTGAAAGTGAACATAACAAAACAAAGAATGGAAAACAACATTCAATGAATGAATAATCCTTTGAAAGGATCGCGCGAAACAAATTAACGAGTGAATCCAAATAGACTCAATCTGCGTGTATGTATGATTTTATTTTCCCTTGTACTCTTTTCCTTGTCAGCATTCAAGTACACATGAATCTACCTTTCCGCTCACCAATAACTTGCGTTCATATGGTCTTTTGCGTTGGTTTAGATCGTTTCATACTAGACACAAAAAATGTCATTGCAATAGTGCACAGGAAACAACTCGATTTCAACTATCTACCTATATTTTACTGCCGCGATCGAGGCTCAATGATTGCTATTTGAGTGAAAAACGAATGATTTTACAGAGACACTCTCTGGCTCAAGCAAAAGATTCCAATTTGATTCTATCACCATCTAACGGCTTTCCGGGAGGCAAGTGAGGGAATGCAAAATTCTCTGAGAACAGATGAGCGGAACCGAGACAGTATTTTTCCGTTCAAATCGAGAATGAACTTTGGTAAATGTTTTCTGTCTCATATAAAGTGAGGCATAAACGGAGAATAGAAGGGTGAGTTTTATCTGTAAATGAGTGTTGTTGGACGAATTTCGATGCGATTTTGCCCATATCCAATACCATATTGCGGCGAATGGTGATAATCATTCTAATTTACACATAAAACATAAAAACCAACATGCACACATTGCACATGTGTGATGTAAAAAATCATAAGCGCTCTCCACCAGGCGGTATGAAAATCGACAATCTGTTTCATCGAGTTTCGACTTGGATTTGAAGTCGCGAACAAAATCACTCAACAATTTATTCACAATACGACAATTGATTGAAAAAGATTGGTGATTAAAGATTGAAAATATCCCGCTTTAACTCTGGCAAGATAACTCGGTGAGTTAGTTGTCATTGGGCCGTTAGCGTAGTAATCATTTGAGTTTATTGATAAAATTCTCAATTAAATCAGTGATTGAATTAAACAATTTTCGAATTCCATTGCGAACAAATCCCAATTTAGGTCAATTCATGCATTGTGATAGATTACGTTCTTTGTTGCGAGTCTGTCCTATGGCAAAATGCCTTGTTCATTTCATTCATTTATCGTGGACTTCCAAAATATGTGAACGGAAGAATTGCTAAACGATCAATGTATTTTACATTTCCCTCTGAAGTTATTGCATCTCTGTACGTACTTCTCGAACCGCAAATTTGCTTGATTTGAAGAAATTCTGGCACTCAGTTTCGATTTTGACAAACAAGTTGAATGCATATTGTTCAATCGATGTTATCGCAGAAAATTGTTATCAACATTTATCCAAACAGTATACCTAGATGTGAAGTGAGCTGATAACATGAAGGGATATATTCCAATCCAATCTTGAATAACCGAGCCAAAACGCTTTTGTAGTCCGCACACATTCCGGAGTGCAAAAATTCATGCGAGCACAAAAGCACCCGTAAAAAATTAACAAGCCTATAACTCATGAGCATTTTGTCTTTTGAATAAACTGACCAGACGTCCCGCGTTACGCGGGACAGCCCTGCATTTCAACTAAATGTCCCGCGTAAGATTGCGTCCCGCGAAACGTCCCGCATTTGGCCAGAGAAGTGAAAATGTCCCGCGATATCAATATATTTTAATATTACGATTAGCTGTCTCTCCATTTTGGCCTTCGGCCAAAAGTTTCCTTTCGGGCGACAATATTTATCTCCAGCCGATCCATCCTCCTGTGATCTTTTGGCATAATGGGCTGATCCCAGGTTCGGCATAAAGACCACATCACCTTCGCAACTTCCGGCAAGCACTTCGTACTGTATATCTCCCTGTTCACCATGTGACTCGAAAGAAGACCGACTTGGATATTCCCTTCTCATCTGTCAGAGAAGGGCCTTCTTCGAGAACTTGATGTGGATGATATATTCGACGTCATCGTTTATCTGGGCAACGTAAATTGCCCGGTCCCCTGCCATTCGTTGGCGTATCAAGTACGCCTCGTCTTTCATTATGAGCACGAGTTTTTCACTTCTTTCGCCGGAAAGAAGTTTTTCACCAGTACCTCAAGCTACTCCTTCTGGGTGATTGCCTGCTGCTCAGATACGGCCGGTCTCGTCTGACACTTCCAAAAAAAAAAGTTCATTTTGGCCAGATTCCCCTCTACCGTTTGACCAGTTGCTTCGATCTCTCGGCTTAAGGAGTGGCAGGGAGAGGATGTTGTAAATACCAGGTCGGCAATATCTGGCGGACACAAAGTGCCTCAGGATGTTCAGCTCCTTCGCTGTGGAGTGGAGCTGACAGTATGAAAAAATCATCAAGTTGCTTGACAGAGCAAGGTTGCGAATCAACAGCCTTGTATCATTTTTGTTGTAGGCTTAATAAACGTAAAGATTTAAGGAAAATTTGTTCCATTGAATTATCTTTTGTAGTTTTCTTTTAATTGCTATCCAAAATTAGTCCATTTTTTAATGCATACGCTAGCACGAAAAATGGATTGGAATTTTCGAGCTTTCCATTCGATAATTTGAAGAAAATTACAGAATTTAAATCGTGTTTACCAGGCTTAAATGCTCTGACTGAGCGAGGGCAAAAACCAACGACAACGTGTCCGTGTGATGCAAAAAAAACCCAAGCGCTCTCTATCACACGGCATGAAAATCAACGTTTTATATTATTTCATCGAGTTCCACCCAGGATTTTTTATGTTGCCAACAAAATCGGAAATAAGTTGCCATCTGACGAGTCAAATGACAATACTTACCCTCTCTACAGTATCCGTTCACATGTTGCAATATTTGTTCTCCGTGTTTGCATTTCGAACGACCGATTTACGTGCGACTGATTCAAACTGGTATATAAAAGTGGTCCATCGCCGAGAGGTCAGAATGACTGGTTGTATCATTTGTTCACAAGAATTTATCTTGAAATTTTATTCGATATTCTCCAATAACCTTATAATTTTGGAAGGAAGAGTGCCAAATCAGAATTTCTTTACCGGGGTGTAAAATCAAAGTTTCGAAAACGAAAGCGTTACGCCGGAGACCGAGATATTGAGCGTTAATAGTTCTTAAACAACTGAACGAAATGGTATGATAAACACTTCATTCGAAAGATAAAATGTCTACGCGTTCTATACTTGTTACTTTCTGATCCAAAAACTTGTTTCAATAGTCTTAAAATTGCTTTCAAAACAGGCTATTGAAATCACCAATCGGTATATAAGAGAGCGCCGCTCGGAAATCCACTCAGTTCAAATTGAACAGCGATTGGAGCATGTTGTCGCTGTTGTGGTGAAGCTCTTCGTTTATCATGAAAGCGCGGATGAATGGTGTCACCAAGAGCATGTTTGTGCACCTAAGGCCAGAAGGGAATCCATCAGGAGGATAGTGATGCCACAAACGGTTCCCCGGGAAGATCTCGAAGCAGCCGCTACACACACACATACACGCGCGGAATTCTTTCCGTTTGGATGCCATTTAGCATCGAGAAAGATCCGGAAAATAATCTGCCAGTTCCTCTGGGAATTTAAAAATACATTCATGTGAAAGAGTTTATTTGAATGTTTTCTATCCATGTTACACTGTGACCAAATATGTTTCAATCAAGTGCTATTAACAGATGGTTATCGAGTTAGCATTAATCACTGGTGAGCTTCCAGTATCGGAGAAAAAGTGGAAATATCTAATCGTTACTGAAAATAATCTGCCAGTTCCTCTGGGAATTTAAAATTACATTCATGTGAAAGAGTTTATTTTAATATTTTCTATCCATGTAACACTGTGACCAAATACATTTGGTTTTGTGATTTTTCAATCAATCGCAATAAACAGGATAGCTTCTGAAGATTATTCTTCCCCATCAGTAGGATAATTCCGTATCCAATATTGGATGCATAAAACCTTTTGCCTCCAACGTAACGCTCTCGTTTTCGAAGTCCCCCAAATATTCATTCATTCAGAATGAATTCAGATTCAACTTCAAACAAATGATCTCTAAATCAACGATAGTCCTACGTCACCCTTGCGGTTATACCATAGATATAACCCACTTCCTGTTTTTTTGTTCCGACCGAGCTGTGTTTCCCTAACACGGACTTCAAAATTAATGTGCCTGGGGGAATCCGCTTTGTCAAAACATGCAAGTCTGGGGTATTTTTGGTGTTGAGTACTTTTGTACTCGCATGTCGTTGTGCAGACCAGAATATGTTTCCCTAAAACGTACTTTTTAACTGAGAGGTGAATGAAATTTCGCGGTTCGAGTACTACGTAAACATGAGATGTGCAATAATTTCAGAGGGAAATGTAAAATGCAATGATCGTTTGACAATTTTTCCGTTCATATATGTTGGTAGTCCTAGGCATCATATCAAACGTAAAAGGACGTTCATCAATTTTATTTGTAACGAAGAACATAATCTATTACAAAAATTTCGATGTATTCTAAAATAATATTCGAAGTGGTAAACAAGTGAATTGCATAATATAATTACGTAGTTCTACGCGAAAATATGCGGTCGTGTCCTACATACAACCCCTTAAAAAAATTTTATGACTAGTTTATTTCCTTTGTAACTTTTATATTTTGACAACTAAATATCATGCTAGTTAAAATGATCGGTGTGGTGCTAAAAATCTTCAGACTTTTCAGGACGCCTCTATCCTTGAAAAAGGCCAATTAGCCAAGCTTAATTGAGTACATGCTATGCCAACTAACTGACTAACTAGTTGGGAGGATCAACTTTATTGAGGAAACCAACAAAAGGTTGCCCTCAAGGAGTCTTGTTTTCTTTGCTGTGGTTTCTAGTCGTAGATGATAATTATTTTCCAATTCAACGATGTGGAAGTAGTCCTGCTCGAAGCGAACCGACTGAGAGGAGAGTTGAATTTTCATGTTTCGTTTTTGAAAATGTTGGACCCTGCTAGAAACATTCGTTGGAGTGCCAGCTGCTGCATTTGTGGTAACGTTTAGATCCTTCCTGCCTTGTTTGTATTTGAGAGGCTTTAAACTTTTCAGTTCATTCGCCTCTAACGTTTACGAGGTATGGCTATTAAATAACGAGACTGCACGCCTGGAGGGCGCCCTAGGGGGGTGGGTGGAAAAACGAATAGTGCGTTGAAGTGTCTGCTATAACCGTAACCAGTCTCGTTATTTAATAGCCATACCTTGTAGATCGCTATTTGCCATTCGTCACGATATCAAATTCACCCGAAAATGATCAGAATGCTCAGTTGTGAAATTTACTGCTTGATCTAATTGACGTTACATTACTTTGTATGTGAATCGCACTTAATCCTTTGTCCCTTTGTTATTCACCTATTCACCATACCAGTAGCGCCATCTGTGAGCATTTTGGGGGATCAGTCTAGTTGAAAGTTTGACAATCTGCGTTGACGGCATTGAGCTTCTTTTACTAGTTTAGGAGAGCGTCAAAGAATAATTAATTTTCAGGCGCAATACACGCGTTTTTAAAATTAAAATTTTGAATGAAAATTAACATTTCCATATCGAATTAGTATTCTATTTATATTAGAAAAACTTTTTTTTGCAAGTGGTGGAAACATCTCAATAGAGAATAGTTTGGAACCCAATTTATGGTCTCTAATTGAAAGTCGCCATCAGACGTCGACACTGTAGCACTGTCATCGCGAATATATCAGGGGTTAGACATCAATTGAATATAGGCTACCCGAAATCAAAATCAATATGGCGTCATTTGTTTATCAACATATCATTTACGAGGATTGAAATCGAAAAATGCGCTGCTTTATTCTAACTGCATGAGCGATATTCATATTTCGGTTTCACATGGAGGTGTTCACATTTAACATGGCGTCATTTGTTTATCAACATATCATTTACGAGGATTGAAATCGAAAAATGCGCTGCTTTATTCTAACTGCATGAGCGATATTCATATTTCGGTTTCACATGGAGGTGTTCACATTTAACATGGAGTTATATAGTCTATTCGACTATATAACCGCACCGAGTTGTACACAACAGTAATTGATTGAACCAAAATGTCAGTAAACCGCAGCAATATTGGGTACACTGGCAATATGAGGGATTTGACGTTTTAGTCGTACCCCTGGAATATATATGGCGCGCAACGAATAACAAATGTTAAGTGATTTGTTTTTATCAGTTGTATATTGTTATTATTAAGTTACTCGCTTAATATGACATCCATCCAGTGGCACAAGATCTGTTGTCCAAATACTCAGCTTCAGCTAAAAACTACGCTTACGGGTGGACAAAGTTTTCGGTACGTTCGAACGCACGCTATCCTTTCAACCAACAGTTTTCCTCTTTTACAGCTGGAAGACTCATGGTTCAGCCCAGGGCGAATTCATTGGTGTTTTTGCCAATATTGTATGGATTCTGAAACAAACCAGTTCGCATCTGCTATATCGGATTGTTGGAGAGCTTCCATATCCCAATGAGGGAAATCAAGATGTGATGTCCGAAACAAATCATCCCGTTACCGTGAACAAGAAACGGAAGACGTCTGCTAAGGCAAATCTAGCCCAAATTCGATTGAAAGCACCTGAGCCAGATCAATACACGACTTGCAGGAATTTACTGTACCCTTTGAAGTATTACGAACAGTTGCTTCGAATTTACTTTCGATTGGATATAGATCTGGCGAAGCTGTATCGACAGTGGACAACCTGTCATACCCATTTCGAGAAAAATGCTAATCAGTTTTACGCGGTGCGTCAGTTGGATCAGGACCCAGTTGAGAATGTGTTCTCGTTTATCTGTAGTCAAAATAATAATATATCAAGGTGGATGCACTACCGGTTCATTTCGCATTATATTAGATAATTTATGTCTTTTCAGAATATCCAACTTAGTGGAGAAAATTTGCTCAAACTATGGAGACAAGATATGCGAATATGATGGAATGGCATATTTTAATTTCCCCACTGTCTCATCATTGGCTGCACTCGAGGTAGAAACTAATCTTCGTAAATTGAGCTTTGGATATCGAGCCAAATATATACAAAAGTCAGCTGAGGAAATCATTGCCAAGGGAGATCTTGAATGGTTTCAGAAATTGCAACACTTGAACTACGAGGATGCTCACCGAGAATTGCTATCCCTAACGGGAATCGGCCCCAAAGTGGCCGATTGTATTTGCCTAATGTCTCTAAACCATCTACAAGCAATTCCCGTAGATACACACGTTTTTCAAATCGCAAAAAACTATCTGCCGCACTTGGGAAAAACTAAGAGTATTTCCGGTAAAATGTATGTTGAAATCGGGAATAAATTTCGTGAGATCTATCGACCAATGTCAGGCTGGGCTCAAACGGTGCTTTTCTGTGCCGATTTGAAGCAGTTCAGAAAGACTGAGGAGAGAACATTGTCGAAGACAAACGATGCAGGTATTAAAGATCTATGAAATGTACATCATTAGAAAATATGTGCCATTTTATATACATAACTACAAAATCGCATTGAAGGTAATAATTGTTATCATTCCTAATTGAAAGCATCATTTGAAATAACATCTAGTTGTTCCAATTCCAGTTTTCCATATAATAGTTTGGAAAGGAATACAAGAGGTTGATGGCAATCAAACAGGATGCCGCCAAATTATAACATCAAATGCACAAGTTGTTAGCCAATAGCCCAGAACGTGTTTCACAGGTGCTGACAGCTGATTTCGAACAATGTTATGGAAGAAATTACTATGAAATTGAAGCGAAATTGGAGAAATTACCCTTTGCTGGATATCGAATATCTAGTTGTACAAAAAGACACTAATATTGAATAAATTTTACTTCGACAAATTAAAAGGTCTAGTTTCGATATTAACTAAACGTCCATTTGCTCCATTGTACATTGGTTCAGGGAAGTTATTCTCTAGACAAAAACAGGAAGTGGGTTATATCTATGGTATAACCGCATGGGCGACGTAGGACTATCGTTGATTTAGAGATCATTTGTTTGAAGTTGAATCTGAATTCATTCTGAATGAATGAATATTTGGGGGACTTCGAGAACGAGAGCGTTACGTTGGAGACACAAGGTTTTATGCATCCAATATTGGATTCGGAAATATCCTACTGATGGGGAAGAATAATCTTTAGAAGCTATCCTGTTAATTGCGATTGATTGAAAAATCACAAAACCAAATGTATTTGGTCACAGTGTTACATGGATAGAAAACATTCAAATAAACTCTTTCACATGAATGTATTTTTAAATTCCCAGAGGAACTGGCAGATTATTTTCCGGATCTTTCTCGATGCTGAATGGCATCCAAACGGAAAAAATTCCGTGCGTGTATGTGTGTGTGTAGCGGCTACTTCGATGGTCACCTTCTCTTCTCCTGAAGGATAGGCTTCTCTGTGCTCCCTCACAGTTCAAACAAACTGCTTGCGTTTCAGGGCAGATCTCGATCCTTCGTCGACCAGCACCCTCAGCAACGATGTTGTCTTGTCGATGTCCTCACGAAAAATGAATGCATCTCACAACTAGAATATCGCATAAGTATGCTTTTTGTGCGTGATTGAATCGAGAGAAGGCGTGGTTTACGATGGCAATTTGGAAGGCAAACTAGAGAGGAATGAACTCTCTGAGCTCGGAACTTTCGGCGACTGAGCAATAATCGATTGCGGGCGCATACTATATTAGATACGGAAATATCCTACTGATGGGGAAGAATAATCTTCAGAAGCTATCCTGTTAATTGCGATTGATTGAAAAATCACAAAACCAAATGTATTTGGTCACAGTGTTACATAGATAGAAAACATTCAAATAAACTCTTTTACATGAATGTAATTTTGAATTCCCAGAGGAACTGGCAGATTATTTTCAGTAATGATTAGATATTTCCACATTTTCCTCGATACTGGAAGTCCACCAGTGATTAATGCTAATTCGATAACCATCTGTTAATAGCACTTGATTGAATCACATTTGGTCACAGTGTTACATGGATAGAAAACATTAAAATAAACTCTTTCACATGAATGTATTTTTAAATTCCCAGAGGAACTGGCAGATTATTTTCAGTAACGATTAGATATTTCCACATTTTCCTCGATACTGGAAGCCCACCAGTGATTAATGCTAACTCGATAACCATCTGTTAATAGCACTTGATTGAATCACATTTGGTCACAGTGTTACATGGATAGAAAACATTAAAATAAACTCTTTCACATGAATGTATTTTTAAATTCCCAGAGGAACTGGCAGATTATTTTCAGTAACGATTAGATATTTCCACATTTTCCTCGATACTGGAATCCCGCCAATGGTTAATGCTAACTCGATAACCATCTGTTAATAGCACTTGATTGAAACATATTTGGTCACAGTGTTACATGGATAGAAAACATTCAAATAAACTCTTTCACATGAATGTATTTTTAAATTCCCAGAGGAACCGGCAGATTATTTTCCGGATCTTTCTCGATGCTGAATGGCATCCAAACGGAAAGAATTCCGTTGTGTGTGTGTGTGTGTGTGTGTGTGTAGCGGCTGCTTCGAGATCTTCCCGGGGAACCGTTTGTGGCATCACTCTCCTCTTGATGGATTCCCTTCTGGCCTAAGGTGCACAAACAGGCTCTTGGTGACACCGTTCATCCGCGCTTTCATGATAAACGAAGAGCTTCACCACAACAGCGACAACATGCTCCAATCTAGTGATCCCCGATAATCGTTCGATTAATCGATTAATCGAATACTTCCTAAAGAAATCGATTATTAATCGAACGAATACTGCGCAACCAATAATCGAAGCGAACGAATAATTTACGTCGATTAATCGATCCAAAAAAAACATACGGTCGCTGCAGTTTTATCCTGAATATCAATCATTATCTTTGACGATCCCCTAAACTCGTAAACGAAACTCAATGCCGACACGCGAATTGAGCTTCGTTTACGAGTTTAGTGGAGCGTACAAGATCATTATTGATTTTCAGGCGGAATGAACACTTTTTTGATTCAAGATGGCTTTCTAGCAAATGAGAAATATTAATCTAACTAATTATTCTTCTCAGTGTGACGATTAATCGATTAATCGATTAATTGAGGCGATTAATCGTATCGAATAACAAACTGTTGAAAAGTATTCGATTAACTGATGAACGATTAATTTAAAAAATCGGGGATCACTACTCCAATCGCTGTTCAATTTGAACTGAGTGGATTTCCGAGCGGCGCTCGCTTATATACCGATTGGTGATTTCAATAGCCTGTTTTGAAAGCAATTTTAAGACTATTGAAACAAGTTTTTGGATCAAAAAGTAACAAGTATAGAACGCGTAGACATTTTATCTTTCGAATGAAGTGTTTATCATACCATTTCGATCAATTGTTCAGGAGCTATTAACGCTCAAAATCTCGGTCTCCGGCGTAACGCTTTCGTTTTTGAAACTTTGATTTTACACCCCGGTATAGAAATGAAAGACGTCAAAACTGTCTTCGACGAAGTTGTATCATATGATGGAGCACTCATCTTTATGTTGTTAACCCATTTTGTGCCAAGCGTTCGAACAACAACTTTGATATTTTTTGACGTAGAACTACGTCTTTCATTAAGGGTGCCAAATCAAAAAACAGGTCACGTTTTTGTGAAATAAAGTTAACGTTAATAACTATTTTTGCTGTAAACGGATTCTGGCAACTTACATACTAAACGAATCGGAAATTCCCTAAGATTTGTTTGATATGCTATATATTACAATCCCAGAACAGAGCTGTCAATAACGAGCAACTTACCGACGAGCAACGAAGGGGAAATCGTAAGATGTAAAATCTCCGTGAACAAAAAAAAAAAGAAGAACGAAGGGGAATATTTGACTAGAGTATAAATAGTGGATCTTGCTGAGGTAAACTTCATTCTTCGTGAGGACACCGACTGGACAACACCGTTGCTGGGTGAGAGGGCGAGGGATCGAATAGGTTTCTCAAGGCAATGGGGGTGAAGGAGTAATATTAGGAAAGAGTAGAGTTTTCCAAGGGTCTTTTTGAAGGCTAGAGACGAATGAACTGAAGAAGTTTGAAGTCTCTTTAATTCAACAAGGAAAGGAAGGAAAGGCAAGCTTCAGTATCGTTCTAGATACGAAACAATGAACATCGCTTGTTCTTCCTTTTTTGCGCCATCACATGTTTTCGTTTCGGACTGAGCTGTGGACGCGACCAAATTACTCACTCGCTGATGTCTCTAGCATTGCAATCGTTGCATCAAACTGATGCTATTGCATTAATGTTTTGAGCTACACAATTGTGTGGGGCGACCAAACTGGTAGAATGACTATTTCATAATTTTCGTAGCATTATAAAATAATATCCGCAGTTATAAACAAGCGACTTGAATTAAACTACAGCGCAGTTCTACGTCAACAATGCAGTCGTGTCTTGAACACAACCTCCTGTTATTTTCCTTGTCTTTGGAAAGCAACAATGTGGTAATGTTTTTGTACCAAAAGCTTAATTTGTTGTCTTCAACACTGGAAACATTGAGATGACAATGGTTCTGATGGAGTCGGAAACGTTAAAACACGTGAAGATTTGATCCACAAGGTCAGTCAACTTTATAAATCCCGATTGGGAAGTTGAACTGGACGGAAAAACAGGGAAAGTTGGGGTTTTTGATGTCCCCTCGAGTGCTGGGCCATTCGAAGGTGAATTATTCTACG
This sequence comes from Toxorhynchites rutilus septentrionalis, assembly GCF_029784135.1. Classification (NCBI taxonomy): domain Eukaryota; kingdom Metazoa; phylum Arthropoda; class Insecta; order Diptera; family Culicidae; genus Toxorhynchites; species Toxorhynchites rutilus. The sequence goes on from NC_073746.1 coordinate 266,496,826, forward strand.
GAAACCAGGAGAAACCTGGTTTTGCTTGTCCGCTGCACTCGAGTTTTTAGGCATGCTAACAGGGGGTATAACAGGAGGGGCTTGTCCTTGAACTTTGGGAGTGGTCACATTTTTGCGCCGGGGATTCCTTTGGAAAATGAATGGTGTGCCCCCGTTAGCTGTTTCCGCTTCCATTTCGTCAACGGGCAACGTGGCGAAGACATTTTATGTGTTGATTGGTTGTTGTTGTTGGGCCAGTGGAGAAGCGCCCTTCAAGGTGAAGGTGGAAGCTAGCCATTGTAGTAGTATAGGTAAACCAACGTGTAAAAATGGGGTAATAGTGTTTGTGAGAGAAGAGCAAAGCACACGTAAATAGTTCAATTCACTTATCAGACTGTGTGGCGCTACATTGACACGAGTCTTTGAATAAATTTGAAAAAAGTAACAATTCAATACTAAAGTAAAATGTATGAACGATATGTTCCGATGAACAATTTCAAATATAAATATATATAGAAGGTGCATTTGCATATGAAGTAAAATTCTGATTATACGCAAGCGCAAAGCAAATTTATAATACATGCGAATTGGGGCCCTTTTGGTATTAACAAGTTCTTCCGCATAGTAACTCGATGTTGATAATTCCTTAATGTTTTCCTTCGTTGATCGTATTGTTTTCACATATTCACGTTGGAGAGCCTTAACGCTCTTCGGTGGCCGAGGCATTTTGATTGAATGTAATACTTTTCCGTTTACTGTTTTTGAAAGCATAGGCAGCCGTGGTAGTGTTCCGAGCTCTGCAATACAATTTTTTTACCCAATGTTAAAGTTGCTAAAACTAACATTATAGACCCATTAAACGTAAAAACAATAATTGTATTGATATCAACACAATTTTATTCTATTGATTTTCATGACATGAAACGCTATGACTCAGGAATAACATTTTATTGAGTGGTTTTTATAGCTGTTTCGATGATGTTGTCTGGCATCAGTGTCGAAAAAATAACGATGCTTTCACCAATACAACCAAAACCATTGTCGAGGATTGAAAAATGAAAATTTATCTTTCAGAGCACTTGCTCGAGTTTTTCGACGTTTTTCACTATACAGTGCGACGGCAGATGAAAATTTAATATCTTGTGAGTAATCGATTAGAGCTTTGTTGATATTACTTGATGAGAAGTGTGCGAAAACGATAATTTTCTTCACACTCTCTCGCAAAATTATTGATTTTCGGGCGATGGGTGAGGGAGAGAGATGAAAGAAATGAGCGCCATTGTGGCAGCCATTTGTGGCTAGCTTCCACTTTTACCTTAAAATATCCGCAAAAGTGCGTTTTGAGCGTTCTTTCAAAGAGCGCTTCTGTTTCTCCCAGCGAATCTTGTAAGTTTCACAAGCTGAGAGCTCGTGTGTGTAGTATCGTACCCTTGCTAAATGTAATACCTCTCTTATGTATATATACCTTGGTATCGAGCTTCGAGAATCGTAGGCTATATGCGTATATGTAAGCTACAGGGGATTCGTCAATAAAAGATTCATTCGTGTTCTAACTAGTAATGTGACCAGATGCGTTCTACTGAGTTCCTGTTTAATCCGAAGATCCTAGGGAAATACTACATTGGCGACGAGGATGACGAGCCCATTCGGTGAGTAATCTAAATGGAAAAAGTTGGCATCTACCATCTACGAAACATTGCTAAAAATATATAGAGATGAAATAATGGCTTAGATGCAGCATCAATATGTTCCATCCATGAAGGCACAGTTTAATGTAGAAGCATTTTTTAATTGAAACAAGAAAAATGCTCGATTTGCGAGAGAGCAAGAAATATATCGAAAATATGTTGCTTAAATGCAGTGGATCGAATGTGGTTTTTCGAAACAGCAAGATATTTATCTGAATCATTTTGCTTAAATGCAGGACACAAAAGGTTTGATTTGCCGAAGAGCAAGAAATTGATTGAAAAATGGTGCTTAAATGCAGTGGATAAAATGTTTAAAATGGCCGGAACGAATTGGAAAAAAGGCATCAGAAAAATGTTCTCTTCCATGAAGGATTGAAATTGAAAAAGATGCTGGCGTGATTAGCGGAAGAAAGCAGTTGTAATAAATGTGATATAGTATTAGTGTGAACACTCGACGACGTACACAATGAAATCCATGTGAAATTATTTTTTTGCACTGGGTGAAAAGCACACGAAACCAGCACGAAAATTGACAGTGTCTTTGATCAGTATAGGAAATATTTTATTATGAAAAACACTGTTTGCTTGCTTGAATTAAATTGGAGAGCTTTATCGCAATAAAAATAGCATTGGAAAAAAATATTGCCTGGTGTATTCCCATGAAAGTGTGTAAAACGATACAGTTGATTAATTGATGTGAAGTCAAAGAGCAAAGTTGTTAAAGATGTGTTTTTTTGATTTTGTTTACAGAGATGATCCAGACACTTGGGTTACAACTACGGCCGTTTGATTATGCTTCGCACTCCGATGATGTTGGCATCGAGTGGCGAAAATGGATGCGATCGTTTGAAACGATGGTCCGCGCAAGTCGAATCGAAGATGAAGAATGGAAAAAAGACTTATTGCTGCACTACGCCGGACCGAGTGTTCAACAAATATTCGATTCGCTCCCTGAAGCCCCCGGAACTGATATGCGCGGCCCGTTGTTGAATATCGAACATTACACTCCAAATATGACTGCCTATGAAGAAGCCAGAGCTAAGTTAAACAAGTTTTTCTTGCCGAAAGAAAACTCCACCTACGAACGGCATTTACTGCGATAAATGAAACAACTAGCTGGGGAGAGCATTGACACTTTCACCATCAGATTGCGGCTTCAGGCGGAACGCTGCGGTTTCGGTGACAGGATGGAAGAAAATATAAAGGACCAAATAATCCAGAATTGTCAGTCTGATGTGCTACGGCGTGATTTGCTTAAACGCGGAGATGCCAGTCTTGAGGAGATATTGAGCGTTGCAAAGATTTTCGAGACTGTAGCCCACCAGGAAAAATCTTTTGCGAGCGTAGGTGAATCGAAATCACACGTCAACGATGTCTGTAAGATTGAAGCAACATCTTATAAGAAGCGAATGAAATTCAGCGAGCAGAAACAGATGGAATGTCATCGTTGCGGGTTCTTCGGTCATTTCGCTAAAGACGACAAGTGTCCAGCGAAGGGAAAGCTGTGTAATAAGTGCGATGGCAGAGATCATGACGAAGACTGATTTCAACGAAACTATCAAGCGACTAAATTCAATTTTCGCCCGTTTTGGTCTTCCTTTATCGATTACTGCTGACAACGGTCCGCAATTTTCCGGTGAAGAGTTCCGTGAGTTTTGCGATAGCAACAATATAAAACTGATCAGCACGACACCATACTGGCCGCAACAAAATGGCGAAGTCGAACGACAGAACCGATCTCTTTTGAAGAGGCTGATGATTAGCCAAGCAGCAAATGTCGATTGGATTGAAGAATTAAACAAATATTTACTTATGTATCGCTCATCTCCACACTCTACTACGAAAAAACCCCATCGGAAATGCTTCTTGGCTATAACATACGCGATCGCCTTCATCGATTTATCAGCCGAGAAATGACGACGATGAAACTGCAGATCGAGATAAATACGTGAAGGAAAAAGGGAAGTTGTATGCAGACGACAGACGGAATGCTAAGCCATATCCTATTCCCGAAGGTGACTACGTTTTGGTTAAGAAAATGACAAAGAGGAATAAACTGACGCCCAATTTCGAGTCTAAAGTAACAAAGTTCTCAAAAGAAACGACGGGGAGGTCTTAGTGTCTGCAGAAGAATCAGGAGTGAAGTACCGTAGACATGTTTCTCATTTGCAGCGAATTCCTAATGACGTCAACGCAGATCCAACCGAAGCATTCATTAGCCCCAGATAAATCAGATGATTCAGTAGGCGACGAAGGTGGACAGTATTCGGAGGATTTGATCGAGAAACAACCGGCTGGAACGAAACGTGTAATCCAGAAACCAAGTTATATGCGAGACTATGTACAATCGGTACAAACTAGCCAGACAATGCGAAAAAAAATTAAATAAAAAAGAAGTGAATGTAGTATCGTACCCTTGCTAAATGTAATACCTCTCTTATGTATATATACCTTGGTATCGAGCTTCGAGAATCGTAGGCTATATGCGTATATGTAAGCTACAGGGGATTCGTCAATAAAAGATTCATTCGTGTTCTAACTAGTAATGTGACCAGATGCGTTCTACTGAGTTCCTGTTTAATCCGAAGATCCTAGGGAAATACTACAGTGTGGAGATCCCCCGCAATGTGGACATTTATGCTCAGTCGCACTGCAGGATTTCCTCTCATGTTGCTCTTCGCAAGTGACACAGCGCTCCTTGTTGGCACAATCTGAAGTGTGACCAACTGACTTGCATTTTTGGCAAGTCATGGACTTTGGCACAAAGAGTCGCACAGACAGTCTTAATTTGCCCACCATGACGTAGTCAGGGAGAGCGGAACCAGGAAAAGTTACTCGAAACGAGTCTGACGGCGTGAATTTATTTTTTCCCTCTTCTTGGAATACTTTACCAAGTTGGCGGCTGTTCAAAACTTTAACGCCCACCAAAGGGAGTCTTTTGAATTTACCAACTCCTACTTTTATCATTTCGCACGTCAGACCCGTTTCAGTTACCACCCCGGTGATTTCTACGTCATGGGAGGGCACGTAGACACGATACTCTAGGGAGAATCTCTCGTCGATCACAATTGCATTTGCGTGTTTCCGATCACTCACGACAACACGCAGTTTGTTCGGTCTAGCCTTAGAGATTTCGACCACGGAGGAATAATATCTTGCCAGATCTTTCGAAACCTGAATGACATTAATTGATTTTCCTTTTGGTTTGGGCCGGAAAAAAACAACCCATGGACCAGCTCCAGGTGCATCGTCTGGATAGAGGAGAGGAAACAACTGAGGGGGAGGACGAAGTCTATTGTTGAGCGGGAGCGGGATCAGTAGGGCTGGAAGGCAAGTTCGGGAGTTGAGCGGAAGCGGGAGCGGGAGATTGAGGGGGCGAAGAGGAAAAGTTTGCCAATTTTCTTGAGGGGGTATGTTGAGATTAACTCTTTCTCTGAAGAAACATCTTCTGAGAGGAGAACGCGTTTAAGCGACTTTCCAGCCCCAGTTGTAGCTAGTGAGGAAACAGTAGTTTCAATCTCCATTTCAACATGACTTCCTTCTGCCATTATGGCAGATATAAAATAATATAATTTTTAATTTTTAACGTAGAACTACGTCTTTCATTAGGGGGCCAAATCAGAAAACAGGTCACGTTTTTATGAAATAAAGTTAACGTTAATTAATAACTATTTTTGCCGCGAAGCGGATTTTGGATACCAAACGAATCGGAAATTCCCTAAGATTTCTTTAAAATGCTATACATTAGAATCTCCTGGTTTGTAAATGGCTAAAATACATGAAAACTTCAGGCGATTCCATTTTCCCATACATTTGTTCTATCCATTTGTGTGCTTTCCCGAACATAGCTGTCAATAACGAGCAACTTATCGACGAGCAACGAAGGAGAAATCATAGGATTTAAAGTCTCCGAGAACAAAGGAAAAGAGGAACAATGAAGAGGAATTCTTGCCTAGAGTATAAACAGTTGATCTCGCTAAGGTAATCAATCAAGCTCCCCCCCGCTGGTGGTGAAGGCGGTCGCTCTTGACAAACTCATCAGTGAATTCGCATCGATGGGTGTTACGACAGAGTACAAGCTGTGTGGCATAATTGAGTCTTTTCCAAACAGTTAACATTGTCTGTTTTTCGTCATCATAAGGGCTTCGTTGGTGCCTTTGACATTGCATGAATGCATTAAAATGACGTTATGGCGAAGCAGGCATTAAGGTTGTGCGCCAAAATATTATTTGGGGAATACCAAGCATCTTGAATGTCGTACTGGAATGTTATAAGTTATTTGGGTTCGCGTGTCAGGCCTAAAACTGCCTTCAACTAGGATTGCGCTAATCTTGATCATAATAAAGCAATGCTACTGTTTTCGAGGTTCTTGATATTAACAAAAAGAGTTAAGAAAGTAAATGTCGTTCTGGAATGCTGTATGTGATTAGGTTTCGCTTGCCAGTAGAAAAACTTCCTCCACTAAGGGTGGCAGCTGCGCTTATCTCGAGCATGAGAAAGTAATGCAACTTTTTTCGAGGCCAGTAATATAAACAGAATCGTTTCTTTTGAGAATAACGCAAAATGATGAGAAGTGTTTATATTCCTAGTAGTTTCAAGCCACCAATATATGGCTTTACGTTGTACGAACGATACCTAGAGGTGCAATTCCACTGAGGCAATACTAAATAACATGTAGCATGATATTTGATACTTGTATGTGTTGTCATTGTTGTTGTTTTCTTGTGGTGCCAAAGATATATTGATGTAGTTATGAAATGTGGAATAAGGGTGCTGGTGCAACATGTATATAATTGGCTGTAGCCGAGTCTATGTCAATTGCGAAAAAGGCCATCGGAATAGCGTTCGATGTAAATTTTCAATGCATTGACATGGAATTAATTGCGACATATGATCAGCTAGTGTATTGTTCTGCGAGGGCAGAATGAATCATCAATCAATTATCGTCAACTGATTCTACAGAGTTTTCCATTTCGGGCTTCCGAAAGTATACAGGCCTGCGCTGACAACCGTTTGACATAGCTGTCAACCAAAGCGTCATATCGTTAGTTGAATGTCTGCCATTTTACAATATGGATCGTTTTAGCATCGCACAATGTGTTAATTTTGTTAAATTATACTATAAAAATGATGAAAAACCGGCAAATGTTTTTCGAGCATTACGGACGGATTTTGGTCGTCATGAACGGCTTACAGAGCACACAATCGCTAATGTAGTGCGTAAATTCGAACAAACTGGATCCGTAGCGGATTTATTGTGAAACCTGTGCATCATCGTAATGTGCGTTCGGCCGAAAATATTGCTGCTGTTGCTACCAGTGTGTAGGATGACCCGAATGTTTCGATTGCACGGCTTGCTCAGCAATTGGGCTTGTCAAACACATCATTGTGGCGAATTTTGCATTTGGACTTGCACCTACAACCATATAAAGTCCAACTGGTACAAAAATTAGAGCGTGGTGACCATGGAATGCGTCGGGCATACGTCGATTGGGTGAACGAACAACAGCAGCAAAATGCTGAATTTTCGCATCAAATTTTCTTCAGCGATGAGGCACATTTCGAGCTCGGTGGCTATGTGAACACCCAAAATTTCCATATAAGGGGCTCAGAAAATCCACACGTGATTGTTGAGAGGCCATTGCATCCGCCAAAAGTCACTGTTTGGTGCGCATTATGGTCTGGTGGAGTCATCGGGCCGTATTTCTTTGAAAATGAGGACGGCGAGACGGTAACTGTGAATGGTGAGCGCTATGGCCGCATGTTAACCGATTTTTTTTTTGCCACAAATTGAAGATATGGATACGGATGGCATGTGGTTTCAGCAGGACGGCGCCACGTGCCACACAACACGACCGAACATGGCCATATTGCGAACGAAATTTGAGGGACGCATAATTTCGCGTTTTGGTGATGCCAATTGGCCGTCCAGATCATACGATTTGAACCCGCTAGACTTTTTTTTTTGAGGTTATGCGAAAGACCGTGTCTATGCCAACTCTCCGCAAATTCTTGAACATTTGAAAGACAACATTCGTGAAGTTATACCGCCTCATATGTGCCGAAAAGTCATCGAAAATTACCTGTACCGGGTCAAGGTGCGCGAGGGAGCCCTAGGTGGACATTTGAATGATGTTGTATTTCACACATAATGGCATAAACCAAACTTTAATTTGAAATAAAAGTTTCATCGAAATTCGAATTCTAAGTGTGTTTTATTTCAATTTACTTTCGGAATTTAAAGTTAGAAAACCCTGTATAATGAAAAAACATTTCAGAGATTATTCTACTAAGTAGTTGTTTCTAAAATTTCACAGCACTATAGAATAATATCCGAAGGTATAAACAAGCGAGTAGTTCTACGTCAACAATGCGGTCGTATCTTGGACACAACCTCCTATAACTTTTCTGTATTCCTTAACCTAATATATATTATACCTAAATCGCCCACCAATGCGAATAAAATGAAACGATGTCCCAATCGAACCGCGTGGCAATCGCTCGGTACAGCTGCAACGGTATATCGCACCACAACACGATGATGGAATCGATGACGATGATAAAGCACACACAGCGATGATACGGCACACTAGAGATGGGCAAATCAGCTCATCATGGTGAGTGGCTCAGAGCCGTTCAGTTCATACAAGTGAGCTGCTCATTTGGAACAGCTCTTCAGCTCAGTTGAATTTTGCAGTTGTCCACACAATTGCCTATGAAACGGAATCACCATGGGACATTGCATAGTGTGCATTTTCTTAATAGACGGAAAGCAAAAACTAAACGAATTTAATTCGTAGTTGTACAAAAACTAAAAGTGATATGAATTCTAATAATATAATATACAACAAATACTGAATGCTGAAATCCAGCATAGAAGATGCTTAGGATATGCTGAACATAAACAACAGAAAAACCAGCAGTAGCCAAATAGAATGCCTACAGGAATATTGGCCGAGACAACGTTTTTTAAAAAAAACCATCGAGATTTTTTTTTGCATCCGAGGATATAAAAATAAATTCACTAATAGGTGCAACGAGAAATAATTATTCGCGATCACAAAGGTAACAAAAGGACCAGTATCAATCATCAACATTTATGCCGGGTGGTTTTCTGAATTGTTTTGATTCAGCACGCGGAAATAAATGTATGTGTTTCCACAGTAATGTTTAAATTACAATGTAATATATTAAATTTATTTACAAGCATATAATAATGTGTATTATTTTGTTTGGCCATATAAGAAAAGTTTAATGAAGTAACGAACCATTGAATATCTTCAAAACAAAACCTTTTTTTCCTATCTGGCATCTCTGCTAAAGCTAAAGTACGAAGAGGGATACACGAAAACAAACTGACGTCATGCCATGAAGCGCGGGAGACGAAAAATCCTTTCGCGTCTCGCAATTCACACTCTCTGCAGCTTTTGCGCTCCACAGCTATGCAGCTCATCAGCTCAACAGCTCTTCAGCTCAACAGCTCATCAGCTCAACAGCTCAACAGCTCATCAACTCAGGTGTATGGCACGATTCTCGCTATCTCACTCTACCTACTGTCACCGCCTATCTCACTATCCCTCTGCTGAAAAAGTTCATCATCGACATCACGATATGTCAGTTTGTGGTAAATTGGTAATTCGCGACGACAGTGGCATTGTGTCGACGTCTGGTGACGACTTCGAATTAGGGCCATAATTTGATTCCCAAACTCGTCAGTGTGATCTCTATCATATTAGAAGAAACGAAGCCGGGTTTAAAATTTTAAAATTTGAATGAAAATTTTCACATCATGTTATTTAATTACTTGAAAAATGTATTTCTGACTTTCATTCAACCATATGGCTATACAATTCCAACATTGTTACTGATTTTTTTTCAATATAATATAATGTTATCTTCACAAACAATTTTCGTATGAGACCTTTTCCCCACCTGCAATTCAAGTGTTTTTAATTTAAATAGAATACTAATTTGATATGGAAAAGCTAATTTTCATTCATAATTTTAATTCTGAAAACGTTCATTCCGACTGAAAATCAGCTATTCTTTGGCGCTCCCCTAAACTAGTAAACGAAGCTCAATGCCGTCAACTAGAGGTGTGCAAATCAGCGCATCATGATGAACAGCTCTGATCATATCAGCTCATCTAAATGAGCTGTTCTTTATGAACAGCTCTTCAGCTCAGTTGTCAGTGCCGACTTTCAATTTGGGTCCCAAACTCGATAGCCACGAAGCCAGTTTGAAAATGTTAAAATTCAAATGAAATTTTTCACACCATATTATTAATTACTTGAAACACGTATTCCAGACTATTATTTACAACAGACTCGGCGAGTACAACATTTCCGACATTTTTACTGAGGCTTTACATTACAATAGAAAGTTTTCTTCAAAAAAAAAAATCTTATGAGATTTTTGCACCGCCTGCAAACAAAGTGTTTTTCATTGAAATAGAATACTCATTTGATACACAGAAGTTAATTTTCATTAATAATTTGAATTTTAAAAACGTGTTCATTCTGCCTGAGAGCCAATTATTATTTTTGGCGCCCCCTAAACTGGTAAACAAAGCTCAATGCCGTCAACGCGAATATAACAGTTGAAAAGACGAGGGACAAATGAAACTAAACTGATGTCTTAACACGAAGAGCGAGAGACGGTCAGTTCATTTGAATCTTACAGCTCACACACTCTCTTCAATTCTACAGCTCTTTTCTCTCCTTCATCATCATCAAAGTGAGCTGAAGAGCTGTTTGATTTTTTTTGCGAGCTGTTCCGCGTCAACTCACTTCAAAGAGTCGATTCTTCGGAACAGCTCATGAGCGGATGGCACATCTCTACCGTCAACGCGGATCGCTGTTTTGAAGAAAACAAATACTTTTGACGTTTTAGATGTTGGCACCAAAAACATGGCGGGTGTCATACGGCTGGATTCAGTTCACGCAGTCTGAAGACATCGGTCGCAAATTTTTTCGCGTCTATTATACAGTGGAGATTATACTGTTATCAGTTCGTAGCTGGTGAAGTTATGTCGCCCTAACGGGGTTCTCTGTATTGCGCGAGTGAGAAGAGCAGCAATCACAACCAGCGTAAGGAAGAAGTCCTCCACCGCGGGTGCGGTGCGTGTGCCGTAGAGATGTGCCATCCGCTCATGAGCTGTTCATTCGTATTGCTTCATCATAGTGAGCGGATTCGGATCGGCTCGCAATCAAAAAAACGCAGCTCATTACGGAGCTGGAGTTGATCTAGTTGATGCAGCCGTATGACACCCGCCATGTTTTTGGTGCCAACATCTAAAACGTCAAAAGTATTTGTTTTCTTCAAAACAGCGATCCGCGTTGACGGCATTGAGCTTCGTTTACTAGTTTAGGGGAGCGCCAAAGAATAGCTGATTTTCAGTCGGAATGAACGTTTTCAGAATTAAAATTATGAATGAAAATTAGCTTTTCCATATCAAATTAGTATTCTATTTAAATTAAAAACACTTGAATTGCAGGTGGGGAAAAGGTCTCATACGAAAATTGTTTGTGAAGATAACATTATATTATATTGAAAAAAATCAGTAACAATGTTGGAATTGTATAGCCATATGGTTGAATGAAAGTCAGAAATACATTTTTCAAGTAATTAAATAACATGATGTGAAAAATTTCATTCAAATTTTAAAATTTTAAACCCGGCTTCGTGTCTTCTAATATGATAGAGATCACACTGACGAGTTTGGGAATCAAATTACGGCCCTAATTCGAAGTCGTCACCAGACGTCGACACAATGCCACTGTCGTCGCGAATTACCAATTTACCACAAACTGACATATCGTGATGTCGATGATGAACTTTTTCAGCAGAGGGATAGTGCGATAGGCGGTGACAGTAGGTAGAGTGAGATAGCGAGAATCGTGCCATACACCTGACTGAATCAATATATTATTTGCTACCGAAAGGTTTCAGTGTTTCGTGAAATAATCGACATACATTTCAACCATTACAATGAATAAAATCCATAAAAGTGTTGGATCCCTCAATAAAGATGTTTTATTCTTCGGTCGTATACAAATTCAACGAGAACATGTTATCTCAAGCTTTCGAAGTTCAGTGACAATTTTGGCAACTTGGGTGACACTTTTTGCCTCCAACGCCACATCGACAACCTCCGCTGTTGTCATTTTTTCCCAAAGGTCCCCAACGAGGACCCCTTGTCACCCAGCAAATACCGGTCTTACATACACCACATTGAATGTAATCACAACCGGCTATTTTCATTATTATGACACCACAAAAAGGACAATGCATTGCCTCTCCAGAGGCAACCAAACATTGCATGGCTTCCTCTGAGCGTCGATTTTCAAAGTTCCCTGTGAGTATGTCCTGGTAATCCTCGCAACTCATTCCGCTGTGGATCACCTGAATTTAGAGGAAACAATATTTTTATTTTTTAATTATTCAAATCAAATTTCTGTGGAATAGCACCTTGCATCGTAGACAGTTTTTAGCAGAACAAACGGGACACTCGAAGAGCTGAGCATCATTCTCAATCAAGCACCAGCCGACGCAATCTGGTGTCTTACAATGGAAGGCATTCTCCGCCAAATTTTCTGCTTTCGTCAAAGATCTACCCAGATAAACACTGTAGTCGCCATCACTGAGCAAACATTTAATTTCCCGATCTTCTAACAGGTTATTACAAACGGTGTTTACATCCTGGTAAGGACATCGTACGACTACATCTTCTGAATATTTTATGGAATTCATTAAACAATCTCGGCAGAAACTGTGAAAGCATTCGCGTAGGATTACTCCTTCATATGGCTGAAATCGCAAGAAGCACACGGGACACTCAAAAGGAACCTGATTAGGAACAATACTGGCATCTGTAAGCGTAACAAGCAAATCTAGATCTTCGTTTCTTGATTCGCCGTTGTTATCCGCAGTTGCGTTCTCGAGATTCTTGGAAAAATCTGCATATTCACTCGGGCTTAATAACGTTTGAATCTCACTCTTTTCCAGAACACCAACGCAATCAAATCGTCCTTTTGGGTAGGGACAACGTATTGAAGGACTTTCTAGCAGGGATGATCTCATGCATGCAGTGCAGAACGAATGTAAACAGTTAGTAAGAATCACACCTTCAGATGTTGGTGTCATCATCGCGCAAATATTGCATTCGGCTGGTTCTGTATTATGAACCAGAGCAGATTGTCCCATGTCCAATAACGCATGGTAATGATTCTTGTTTACATCTAAATTTGAGTCACAATCAGGCTTCGATAAAAATGGGAGTGTAAAAGAGAGTGTGTAAAGTGTAAAATTATCAATACGGGAGATCGTTAAGCTTTTACCTTATCCATTGTTGCGCCTGAGGACTTCCAGTTTTACGGCGATGAAGAACTTGCTATTTTTTTCACTAAATGGCAAAATCAATATGCCTACTTGCCTACTTCGTTTCAAGGCGCGTAGAAGCAAGGAAAGTAGAGTGGAAGGTAAAACGTAACGTCAGAATTGCCGTTCGGACGTATCCCGTAAGTTTGAACTTATTTACATGAATGGAATCCAAACAACACTAAACATTGACTACAGTTTCGCCGGCACGGTTGTTTGCCGTTATGAACCAGCACAAAAAACAAAGCTGCAAATTATGCGCTAGTGGCGGTACCATGATCAAAGCATTCCCTGAATCACATTAGCAGAGCCAGCTGGCGGAAGCATATACATAAAGGTTACTAGGTTACTATTTTCAACGACAACTGTTTATTGACGTAGGATTACGTCTTTCGGGAACATATTGGGGTACAAATTGAAAATCGAAAATCGAGCGCACCGTGAAAATTGTCCAATTTCAAATGCTTATTGCTCAGTCATTTTATGATGGATTGATGAGATTTTTGCGTCATTCAATTCCGGCACTCTATAACAATTTTTTACATTGACTAAAATAATATATGTCATGAAACTAACTATCGAACAATTAAAAAATCTCAACCCCCATCCTAACGGAAATACCCACTTCTGATAGGTCGAAATTGAAGACACATGCGGCGGGTCCCTAACAGAGACATCTAAACCAAGCTGCCTGGGGGAAATCGGCATTGCAGATACATAAAAGTAGGGGGAGCTTTTATTCTCACCGACATGTATTCCCTAACAGAGATTTCTAATCCAAGGTGTCTGGGGGAAATCAGCATGTAAATACCCTCGTGGTCGATAGTTTAACTAACGACGCGCACAAATGGATAGTGCTCATTGTAACTAGCGTGGGCATTGCTGATTGCATACGTGCTGGCGGATAAGTTCGGAGTGATGAACGAGTTTTTTTTGTTATTTTCGTTCCAATAAGAATCTATCGATAGGTAGATTGAAGAATGATGTTTCAATGAGCTGAATAGAACTTATGCTAGATGGAATATAAATAAAATTAAAATTTGGAACTTTGATGTTGGTTGCTTCGTGAAATTTCATATCAATGACCGATCATGTATTTTGAAACTTTTAGCAGAACTGTAAGCGTAAAATTGTATATGGTAGCTATTCTGTTAAAATGACTTGAAATATGAAACAATTTTTTTTTCTCCCAACGAAAGTTCATGCGACAAGCAAAATTGGAAAAATGAAGGAGTATTCGAAAAAGTGATTCCACATATGCTCTATATATCGTATTGGGTGCTGTTCGCTCGATTGAAATTCGCCTTGAGGCATGTAGGATCGTGTTCCGTTGGGTTTAAAGCGAAAAGGAAATGGGTTGAATAAACACTCAGAAAAAACAGGAAGCGGGTTCTATCTATGGTATAACCGCAAGGGTGACGTAGGACTATCGTTGATTTAGAGATCATTTGTATGAAGTTGAATCTGAATTCATTCTGAATGAATGAATATTTGAAGAACTTCGAAAACGAGAGCGTTACGTTGGAGGCACAAGGTTTTATGCATCCAATATTGGATACGGAAATATCCTACTGATGGGGAAGAATAATCTTCAGAAGCTATCCTGTTGATTGCGATTGATTGAAAAACCACAAAACCAAATGTATTTGGTCACAGTGTTACATGGATAGAAACATTCAATTAAACTCTTTCACATGAATATATTTTGAAAATTCCCAAAGGAACTGGAATATTATTTTCAGTAACGATTAGATATTTCCACATTTTCCTCGATACTGGAAGCCCACCAGTGGTTAATGCCAACTCGATAACCACCTGTTAATAGCACTTGATTGAAACATATTTGGTCACAGTGTTACATGGATAGAAAACATTCAATTAAACTCTTTCACATGAATATATTTTAAAAATTCCCAGAGGAACTGGCAGATTATTTTCAGTAACGATTAGTTATTTCCACATTTTCCTCGATACTGGAAGCCCACCAGTGGTTAATGCCAACTCGATAACCACCTGTTAATAGCACTTGATTGAAACATATTTGGTCACAGTGTTACATGGATAGAAAACATTCAATTAAATTCTTTCACATGAATATATTTTGAAAATTCCCAAAGGAACTGGCAGATTATTTTCAGTAACGATTAGATATTTCCACATTTTCCTCGATACTGGAAGCCCACCAGTGGTTTATACCAACTCGATAACCACCTGTTAGTAGCACTTGATTGAAACATATTTGGTCATAGTATTACATGGATAGAAAACATTCAATTAAACTCTTTCACATGAATATATTTTGAAAATTCCCAAAGGAACTGGCAGATTATTTTCCAGCAATGATTAGATCTTTCCGGAACTTTCTCGATGCTGAATGGCATCCTAACGGAAAGAGTTCTGCGCGTGTATGTGTCGATCCTTCGCCGTCCACCTCCTCCAGCACGTTAGGCAACGATGTTGTCTTGTCGATGTCCTCACGAAAAATGAATGTGTCTCACCACCAGAATATCGCTTAAGTATGCTTTTTGTGTGTGATTGAATCGAGAGAAGGTGTGGTTTACAATGGTAATTTGGAAGGCAAACTAGAGGGGAATGAACTCTCTGAGCTCGGAACTTTCGGCGACTGAGCAATAATCGATTGCGGGCGCATACAATATTGGATACGGAAATATCCTACTGATGGGGAAGAATAATCTTCTGAAGCTATCCTGTTAATTGCGATTGATTGAAAAACCACAAAACCAAATGTATTTGGTCACAGTGTTACATGGATAGAAAACATTCAATTAAACTCTTTCACATGAATATATTTTGAAAATTCCCAAAGGAACTGGCAGATTATTTTCAGTAACGATAAGATATTTCCACATTTTCCTCGATACTGGAAGCCCACCAGTGGTTAATGCCAACTCGATAACCACCTGTTAATAGCACTTGATTGAAACATATTTGGTCACAGTGTTACATGGATAGAAAACATTCAATGAAACTCTTTCACATGAATATATTTTGAAAATTCCCAGAGGAACTGGCAGATTATTTTCAGTAACGATTAGATATTTCCACATTTTCCTCGATACTGGAAACCCACCAGTGGTTAATGCCAACTCGATAACCACCTGTTAATAGCACTTGATTGAAACATATTTGGTCACAGTGTTACATGGATAGAAAACTTTCAATGAAACTCTTTCACATGAATATATTTTGAAAATTCCCAGAGGAACTGGCAGATTATTTTCAGTAACGATTAGTTATTTCCACATTTTCCTCGATACTGGAAGCCCACCAGTGGTTAATGCCAACTCGATAACCACCTGTTAATAGCACTCGATTGAAACATATTTGGTCACAGTGTTACATGGATAGAAAACATTCAATTAAACTCTTTCACATGAATATATTTTGAAAATTCCTAGAGGAACTGGCAGATTATTTTCAGTAACGATTAGTTATTTCCACATTTTCCTCGATACTGGAAGCCCACCAGTGGTTAATGCCAACTCGATAACCACCTGTTAATAGCACTTGATTGAAACATATTTGGTCACAGTGTTACATGGATAGAAAACATTCAATGAAACTCTTTCACATGAATATATTTTGAAAATTCCCAGAGGAACTGGCAGATTATTTTCAGTAACGATTAGATATTTCCACGTTTTCCTCGATACTGGAAGCCCACCAGTGGTTAATGCCAACTCGATAACCACCTGTTAATAGCACTTGATTGAAACATATTTGGTCACAGTGTAACATGGATAGAAAACATTCAATTAAACTCTTTCACATGAATATATTTTGAAAATTCCCAGAGGAACTGGCAGATTATTTTCAGTAACGATTAGTTATTTCCACATTTTCCTCGATACTGGAAGCCCACCAGTGGTTAATACCAACTCGATAACCACCTGTTAATAGCACTTGATTGAAACATATTTGGTCACAGTGTTACATGGATAGAAAACATTCAATTAAACTCTTTCACATGAATATATTTTGAAAATTCCCAAAGGAACTGGCAGATTATTTTCCAGCAATGATTAGATCTTTCCGGAACTTTCTCGATGCTGAATGGCATCCTAACGGAAAGAGTTCTGCGCGTGTATGTGTCGATCCTTCGCCGTCCACCTCCTCCAGCACGTTAGGCAACGATGTTGTCTTGTCGATGTCCTCACGAAAAATGAATGTGTCTCACCACCAGAATATCGCTTAAGTATGCTTTTTGTGTGTGATTGAATCGAGAGAAGGTGTGGTTTACGATGGCAATTTGGAAGGCAAACTAGAGGGGAATGAACTCTCTGAGCTCGGAACTTTCGGCGACTGAGCAATAATCGATTGCGGGCGCATACAATATTGGATACGGAAATATCCTACTGATGGGGAAGAATAATCTTCTGAAGCTATCCTGTTAATTGCGATTGATTGAAAAACCACAAAACCAAATGTATTTGGTCACAATGTTACATGGATAGAAAACATTCAATTAAACTCTTTCACATGAATATATTTTGAAAATTCCCAAAGGAACTGGCAGATTATTTTCAGTAACGATTAGATATTTCCACATTTTCCTCGATACTGGAAGCCCACCAGTGGTTAATGCCAACTCGATAACCACCTGTTAATAGCACTTGATTGAAACATATTTGGTCACAGTGTTACATGGATAGAAAACATTCAATTAAACTCTTTCACATGAATATATTTTGAAAATTCCCAAAGGAACTGGCAGATTATTTTCAGTAACGATTAGATATTTCCACATTTTCCTCGATACTGGAAGCCCACCAGTGGTTAATGCCAACTCGATAACCACCTGTTAATAGCCGCGCGTGTATGTGTGTGTAGCGATGTCTTCCCAGGGAACCGTTTGTGGCATCACTCTCCTCCTGATAGATTCCCTTCTGGCCTAGGGTGCACAAACAGGCTCTTGGTGACACCGTTCATCCGCGCTTTCATGATAAATAAAGAGCTTCACCGCAACAGCGACAACATGCTCCAATCGCTGTCCAATTAGAACTGAGTGGATTTCCGAGCGCCGCTCGCTTATATACCGATTGGTGATTTCAATAGCCTGTTTTGAAAGCAATTTTAAGACTATTGAAACAAGTTTTTGGATCAAAAAGTAACAAGTATATAACGCGTAGACATTTTATCTTTCGAATGAAGTGTTTATCATACCATTTCGTTCAGTTGTTTAGGAGCTATTAACGCTCAAAATCTCGGTCTCCGGCGTAACGCTTTCGTTTTCGAAACTTTAATTTTACACCCCGGTATAGAAATGAAAGACGTAGTCCTACGTCAAAAAAAAAATTATAAATGAAATTACCTTTTCCATTTCAAATATATTTTCTCTATACTAAAGTAACACTTTTTTTCTGGTGATAAAATTTGTGTTCGATGATGATTGATGAGCTTTTTTTTCTTTATTTCATCCATACATTACACAGGAGCCATCTCGTCCAGGAATACAGAGGGCGGCTTTGGTACGTGATACGCACTATCTAATGACTAATCACCATCCTTCTATCATTACCACTCGGTTATGGACACTGGTGGAGTGAACAAACATTTCCTAACAACCAGACAAAACTGACCCAAACCATCGAACGTAGATTGAAGAATGATGTTTCAACGAGCTGAATAGAACTTATGCTAGATGGAATATAAATAAAATCGAAGAGTTTTACAATTTATCCAAAATCAGCATGCAGCAGATAGCCTAACGGAATCCTACGTCAACTATGCGGTCGTGTCTTGGATACAACCCTCCTGTGACTTTTTATTATACTGCTTCAAATAATTTCGACGAAATCAAATGTAACCATACCAACGTATAATAACATAAACAAATCCAAACTTTTCGTCTTGCCATTCCTCATACGTCTTTTCTAAATAGTGTAAATTACGAGCCACCTGTTAACTCCATCATCTTGATCCTACCATAGACCAGGGGCACGATAGATCAAGATGCTGAACTATAGGTGTTTCGTTCTTGACACTTTCAGGACATGACGTGAGACGAGTAGCGAGACGTAACTTTCAGAATTATTTACTTTTTGTTTGGATGTGTGGTTATGATTTCAATGTCGCAACTCGCTAAGGAAAATAATTGCAATAATAAACAAATATATATTCGTGGAATATAGTGCACAACCTCCTATTGCTCTAGCCAATTACTTGTAACGGCCCTTTCCGGATCTCCTTCCCGGTATATGCACAGCATTCTTCTCCTCCCTGAGCGAAATCAGTGGAGCCACAATCAGCGTTATTTTTTTGTCACCATCGCCGTAAGCTGATAGTACTCTTTTCCCCGCCGATGGGAGCCAAACAGAAGTACATTTTGCTTGGAAAGAAAGGCGAAAAAATATACTAAAACATCCTTCTGCACTGTTATGATTCGACAATGAAGCGCGAGCAGCTATTTTGCCAATTTGTTTTGTAAACAAATTTGTTTTTTCACGAGCAATGGCCGAACAGCAATTTTGACATTGCGGTCCACCTATAGTACAACGCCTTGCGATAGATACAATACGGTAGCGCAACTTATGAAAAAAGCCTTTCAGCCATCTTGGATTTTGTATGTAAACAATCTGCAATATTTTGCAATATCTTTTTTTTTGCTCTTTGTGTGTGGAATTGTTTTGGTGGCAATCAAGATGTGTGGATTAAAGGTGTGACCGTGTCGTCAATAAGTGCGCGAGGGGAAACGGTATAAATATTCAGAGGACTGTGGAAAGGGATTTTACTGCAAATAGAGATGTCTAAATTTTTCGTTTATTTAATTCTCGATTAATCGTGGGGTCATTTTTAAATATTCGATTCATTCGAATAATTGTTTTTCAGTATTCGATTAACCGAGCGAATATTTATTTCTTGTAATCAAAAAGAACAGACATATTTGTAATAAAAAAGTATGATGTCATAATTTTAAAAATTACATTAATATAAATTTGAAATAAACATGGTGCAGAATAATTGTTTTTGAATGAAATGGTATTTTAGTATATTGATAAATTTACCATTTCATGATTTATTGAGGACGATTGATAAAAAAAGTACACAGAATGATGCACAATATTATTATTGTACCAACATAAATTTTTTTCTGTTCAAAATTACCTGTTCTTTGAATGTTGAATGAAATAGCTGATTTGTTTGAATATTTCTGCTTGATCCTTATAGCTACTAGTTCAAAAGAGGTACATTTATAGAATCATTGACCACTGACACCGAATTATGTCAAGTTGTTGTGACAGACCCGATTATTAAGCACGAAATTCACCACTTCGCTATGCAAATCACGATCACTATTGCTACACTGCGCGAAATGGAAGTTGAGAAGTCCAGGAGGCACTTAAATCTTAACTTAATGGACGCGACGTTGGTTAAAGAAGCACTAAGGAGTGTTCCGTGGAATGACATCTTCATATCGTCAGCTGATTTTGAACGTGATGAAGAAAGTTATAGGCAGCACGCCACATCAATGTTTGAGTTTCTTAACTCAATTGATGTTTTTCACTGCGGACTCGAATGTTCTACAGTTGTATGCAACAGTGTAGACTTCAACGTTATGTCGCTGTATTTCGTGCTGTTCACCATTTTCGCAAGGTTTGCCCCTTTTAATAGGGTCTACCCGAGATCGACAACCCCGTACCCGGAATGGTTTTCATCAGCTGTTATTCGAGTTCTCAAGGACAAACGAAAAGCGTTGAGAAAAATGCATAAGAACAGAAATCCGGAAAATGTTACTTCTTACAAACAGCTGCTGCGGTCGTTCAAAGTGTTACACAGAGAAGCGTATCAAGTGTACATCACTGGGATCCAGAATGGGATAAAGGAAAACCCGAAGTCATTTTGTAAATTCGTGAATAGCAAACGAAAAAATTGGGGAATTCCGGACGTGATAAGTTACGGTAACCGATCTTCAACTTGTGGACAAGAGACCGCCGAGCTCTTTGCGGAGTATTTCAAGAGCGTTCATCAAAATAACCAACCGAGAATCGTCAACTCTTCGATTGACAGGACCGATGACCTGTTGGTTCTCTCGCATCGTGAAGTGAATCAAGGTCTATCGGATTTGGACCCGGGTAAGTCAGCAGGACCAGATAGACTCCCCGCAAAACTTCTGAAAGAAATCAAGGATGAACTTATCGAACCCCTGACTACTCTATTCAATTACTCGCTTACGTCCGGCTACTTCTCACCACTGTGGAAAATCTCGCACATTACTCCAATCCATAAGAAGGGCTCACGTTCAGATGTCGAAAACTACCGGGGTGTTGCAATCCAGTTTGCGATGCCAAAGTTATTTGAACGACTTGTTTACTCTCGCCTCTATGAACGTATTATCGACCGTGTGTCAGCAGCACAGCATGGTTTCGTAAAAGGAAAGTCAGTTGTGACGAACCTATGCGAATTTTGCTCTACCGTCACGGATTATATATCTAAAGGGTATCAGGTGGACTGTATATACACAGATATGAGCAAGGCATTCGATGTAGTAGGAATAAGCAGCATAATGCGCGCGGTGGCTGATTTCGACATTCACGGAAAAATGTTCGAATGGATTGGGACGTATCTGGAGAGCAGAACACAATATGTGAAGGTGCACAACAACGCATCCAGGTCTTTCGGTGTTAGTTCAGGTGTTCCGCAGGGTAGTCATTTAGGGCCTATTCTGTTTGTCATGGTCATGAATAAACTACCATCATGTTTGGCCAACGCAATAGTGCTCATATACGCAGACGATGTGAAGATTTTCTTGCCCGTGAAAAACATCGATGATTGCCATCTTCTTCAGCAAGATTTAGTCAATTTTCGGAGATTCGTCGAGAGCAACGGACTGAGTGTAAACCCCAGCAAGTGCTCCGTTATTACTTACACCAGGAGAGCTCAGCCGATAACTTTCGACTATAGGCTAGGAGGTACAGATCTACAACGAGTAGAGTATGTCCGAGACTTAGGCGTGACGATGGATCAATCCCTCACGTTTAACCTCCACCTAGAACGAATAATCAAGGAAGCGCTGCAACTATTTGCTCTCACTCGCCGTTTTGGGCAAGAATTCACTGACCCGCATGTAATTCTGAGGATCTACACCAGCCTTGTACGGTCTAAACTCGACTTTGCGAGTGTAGTGTGGCGACCGCAATACGATCTGCATATCCAAAGATTAGAAAATGTCCAGAAAAAGTTCCTGAAGTTTGCGCTGAGGAATATAGGATGGAGAGGAGAACACCTGCCAGTATACGAAGATCTCTGCTGTTTAGTAGACATGGATACTATCAAAAGTAGACTCAGAATCGCGAATATGACTTTCTTCTGTAAACTATTGAGCGGACGGATAAGAAGTCCGTGTCTCTACGAACGGATAAATATTAACACCAGCCCCGTTTCTCTTCGTCGCCGGAGGGTTTTTGATCCACCTCTGAGGTCCAGAAATTACACCCAGCACGAACCTACAACTCGATTCATGCGTGAGTTTAACATGCTGCAAGAAGTGATTTCCATAAATATGACAACAGAAGAAATTCGAAGAAGACTACGATTATTTTTAAGAGGTCAACTAAATGTATAAGTGATGATGTGTTTTATTTCTGTTTTCATGTTTAGTCTTTATGATGAGTTTTATTTTCCATGTTTAGTTTTTAATAAAGATAACGGGCTTGCAGCCTATAATATAATAAACATTACATTAAATTGACCACTAGTATGGTATATTTTCCTCGGCACTCTGAATTTGAATACTACTATTTTAGAACGGGAGTTGAGACCACCTTCATTAAGTCCGCATTTTACTCCTGCAGACCCTGAATTCTTCTTCCCAGTCTCCTCCACCACCAGGGAATCATTTTTATGGTTCAACCGTAAATGTTTTAGCATATCCGAAGAATTTCGACGAAACACCTAACGGTTAACACTCCTATACTCGCGCATAGGTCTGAGAGTCCAAGAAACCAATAGTTCGTTCATTTCTCAGAAAACAACACTACGACATTGCGATTCTCTCTAGCTTCGTCATTCGTTGTTCATCATCGTTTAGCGTATCGTATAAGTTGGTACGAAGGGGACGTATATCACTTTTTCACCACCTTCGGTCTGAGACACCGACGCGCGTACAGGAGTAACTTTTTTGGACAAGTGACTTTTTTTTTCCTATTTTAGAATATTGTTCAATGAAATGTATAAATAATGTCAGTGGCGTGGAATATTTATTAAATATAATGCATAATATTATTTTCGAACTATTCTTATTTGATTTTAGTCCTTTTGTCACCGGATTGAACGGATTATTCGTCGATATACTCGTTGTTAGATTCATACGTGCAAAAGTAAAGTACAAATGTTGACATTCGTATAGTTGTTCACTAAATATAATGGTCACGCATATACACACTTGTGATATAAATGCACTTGCGGAAGAATTGTAAACTGTAAATTATAAATTAATCGGTGGCTTATGGTTATTTTTACAGTTACAGCTTCGGTTTTTTTCTATAATATATGAGCTGAACAATATCGACGATAAAACAAGTCGCAGGAAGTTCCTAGAAATCCTTTTATATCATCTTTTTATGCCCCATCAAAAACAGGCATTGAGTTTTTGTTAACCAAGAACACAGAAACAAAGAATATTAAATATAGGAAAACTTGAAATTCCAGAAACCTTACAATCGAATAATTAACCGACGTCTCTAACTGCAAAACGCGGGAAAAATTCCTCCATCACCGACCGACACCGAAAGTCGATTTATTCTCTTGAGCTGAAACATATAAGATAGAATATATTTTACAAACTTATCTTTAACCGTAAAAAACTTACCTTTCAACTTTCCAATGCTCTTCAAAAGCAAAAAAAAGATATTGCAAAATATTGCAGATAAAAAAAATGATGTCATAATTTTAAAAGTTACATTAAATAGAATTTTGAAATAAACATGGTACAGAATAATGGTTCTTGAATGAAATGGTATTTCAGTATATTGATAAATTTGCCATTTCATGATTTTTGAAGGACGATTGTAAAAAGAGCACACCACGAAAATGATCCACAATATTTTTATTGTACCAACATAAAATGTTTACTGTTCAAAATTACCTATTCTTCGAATGTTGTTGAAATAGCTGATTTGTGTGTATTTTTCTGCTTTTTCCCTATAACTACTAGTTCTAATGAAGTATATTTATAGAACCATTGACCACTAGTATGGTATATTTTCCTTGGCACCCGAAGTTTGAATACTACTATTTTAGAACGGGAGTTGAGACCTCCTTCTTCAAGTCCGCATGTTACTCCTGCAGACCCTGAATTCTTCTTCCCATTTTGACGTAGGACTACGTCTAACCGGAAGATATAGGGGGTGAAATGGAAATCTAGGCACTGAACAAGTAGGAAAAAATGCAAGATTTGGAACGCTTATAACTCGAGCATTTCTCAATAGATCGCAAAGGTTTTTGCATCAATTGATAGGAAATATATCTACGCATCTATCATAACGAATAACATTTCATTTTACTTGATATAAATAATTGAATAATTGTGAAATGCACTATGTGCCCATTTTTGATTGGTCCATTTTGTGCTCCTCAAATCGTACCGACCAAAACGGGCAACCAGAGCAGTAGCGAAATAGAATGAAGCACGATTGGAAAGGAAAAAGAAAACAATGAACGAAACATTGGTCGCAGTCTCACACATGCGTAATTCTCGAGCCAGCCAGTCAGCTTAAAAATCCCCGCTCCGCTGCCGTAACGATCATTCTTTGTGTGGACACCGACTGGACAACATCGTTGCTGGACGAGCTGGACGGCGAGGAATCGAGTGCCTTTCTCAAGGCAAGAGGGCGGAGGTGGTAGCGCTGGAGTAGAGTAATAGAGTAGAGTAGAGTTTTCAAAGGGCCTTTCTCAAGGCTAGAGACGAATGAACTGCAAAAGTTTAAAGTCTCTATAATACAAGACCTTCCTTCCTTCCTTCCGTAACGATCATTCTCATTCAAACCGTACACCACATCGGTTCGCATCACAACACATCAACAAACCAACCAAAGCAGCCATGTCTGGACATGGTAAAGGGGGAAAAGTGAAGGGAAAGGCAAAATCCCGCTCGAACCGTGTTGATCTGGAGTTCCCCGCAAGGGTAGCTAGGCCGAGCGCGTTAGTACCAGTGCACCAGTCCACCTAGCCGGCGTTATATAGTTTCGGCCGCCGAAGTGATCGAGTTAGCTGGCAAAGCTGCTCGCGACGATAAGAAAACCCGCATTCGGAACAGAACACATTCGGTTCGGTGGACAATCAAGACAACAGGCAGTTGCAGCGAGTGGCGAGTGGCAAAAACGCAATCGCAAAACGGCATCAGGTAGCAGAAGAAAAAAGTTTGTTCTTTATACAAACTGCTTTGGTGGCAAATCCAGAACAAGGCGGCATCGAGGGCGTTCGAAATGGTTTTTTTCAAAACCACGAGTACTAAGTTTTCTAAATTGGAACCATTCCATAAAACAAGGCGCTTTTCAGGGCCATTCAACCTTCCAAAAAAGAGTTTAGGAAATACTGTTCAATGCTTTCAAAAACATTATCCAAAATAATAATAAAACACAAATTGATTTTTTCATAATTTGTTTGCCAGGATCTGATGAGTATGTGAATTTGGCAGTTGTTCTGAGCTTATTGATTTTCACCAATTCTTAAATTGCTTCTAGATTGAAAGTACAGTAATTTACACTTATCTCGACATTTAGCTAATTGGACGGACCTGTAATGCGACATATTTAGTTGGACATTTTTGTAAACATAGAGTTCGGGGTCCAAATTCGACACAGTCGACACTGTACCACTGTCATCGCAAATGTTCAATTACAGGTTAAAATTACCGATCCGATACTTAGTGGTGGTAATGCGACGTGCCATTGAATGTAATTTACTGTAAAATATGTCACAAGCTGGATGGGAAGAAATTTTCCAACTGTGAAAGCTGTGGCGAGTAGCAAATGCAATCGCTAAACAGAAAGGTTTAGCCGAACAAGATGGGGATATCGAGTGATAACAAAACAATAAACTCTTTAGATTGAAGATAATTTTGTGATCCTGAAAAGGACCCTTTTTAGCCTGCATGTGAATCCAACGAGCGAACAAATCGTAATGAATGTATTTTTTGCTATCGCTCCCTTTTAACGCTCATTCATTCGTCTCGTTGGACTCGCCCCTCTGGCTGAGTCTGCCGATTTGTCTGTATCCTGTGAGTGTGTACCGCTAGAGTATAGAACACGCGGACCCCAAAAAAATATCTTATTTCTTTCAAACCGTAAACCCGTGTGGTGGTACGGCATCGGCATCGTGAACGTAACAAAGGAGGACAAGTTAAGGGAAAGGAAAAGTCTCACTCGAACCGTGCAGGTCTCCAGTTCCCTGTTGGTCGCATTCACTGATTGCTCCGCAAGGGTAACTAGGCCGAACGGATTGGTGCCGGAGCACCAGTATACCTAACAGCGATTATAGAGTTTCGGAGTGTCGGAGTGCTCGAGTTGGCTTGCAAAGCTGCTCACGACAATCAGAAAACCCGCATCAAGAACAGAGCAGCTTCGGTTCGGCGCTCATCAAGGCAACAATTAGTTTCAGTGAGTGGCAAAGTGTTTCTCCGGCACGTCGCATTAAATGTAATTTACTGAACAACATGTCACAAGCTGGATGGGAAGAAATTTTCCAACTATGAAAGCTGTGGCGAGTGGCAAACGCAATAGCTAAACAAGAAGGTTTAACCGAACAAGATGGGAATATCGAGTGATAACAAAAACACAACACCAAAGGTTTTTTTCAGAACCATCAACATATTCATAAAGAGTAAACAGTAAACTAATCCATTTTTCATGTAGATAGGTATAAATATATTTAACAAAAGCTGTCCCCATTGTATAGTCCTACGTCACTCCGGTTATGTCCCCGACATTACCCACCCGTTTTTTTTTATGCTTCAACCGTAAATGGTTTAGCATATTCGATGAATTTCGACGAAACACCGACGGTTAAACAAATTTTGCACTGTATTTTTTGAAAAAAATATTCCCTTTTTTATTAATAGCGATTACTTTAATTATTATTCGATGTATTCATATTTAGATTTTTCATTATTTAATACAAAATTACTCGATTAAAATTTCAGATATTCGATTATTTGAATTAATCGAACAATCAACCGACGTCTCTAACTGCAAAACGCGGGAAAAATATCTCCATCACCGACCGACACCGAGAGTCGATTTATTCTCTTGAGCTGAAACATATAATAAGATAGAGTATATTACAAACCTAACTATAACCGTGAAAGACTTATTTTTCAACTTTTCAATGCTCTTATTGCCACCAAAACAATTCCACACACAAGAAGCAAAAAACATATTGCAAAATATTGCAGATTGTTTACATACAAAATCCAAGATGGCTGAAAGGCCTTTCTCATAAGTCGCGCTACCGTATTGGCGATCTAACGTACAAATCTACACCTAGGCAGCGCTGCGGTGAAAGTGATGATGGTTTTAAATTTTGCCATGTGAGCTTATGGAAGGTTTGTAGTTCTTTCCATAAATTACAATGTTATAATCATAAAAGATTATTTGATTGCGATGAGTTTGTAAGAAATTTAATTCTGCGCAATTTTATATATAACATGTTATTTATTTACCTCTTTCAGTAGTGAAAACTATAAAAATGTTGACAATGGTTGAATTAAAGAAGGAAATTCGAGAGCACAATCAAACACAAGTAGAAAAATGTACGATCCCTGCATGTGAGAACTACCTTGGAAAGCCCGGAAATAAAATATACGTGATTTGTTTTTGAGTTTTAGGTTACATTAGCATCATTTTCTTAGGTCAAAAACAAAATCCAGATGTCTCACCGATCGTTTACGTTTTGCGTTAGATCGCCAATTGTATTTATCGTGATTGTATCTATCGTGGACCCGTCCAAGGCGCCTCTATATATAACAGGTGAAACAATCATATGAAATGCACTTCAGCCATATTGGAATTGCTGTCGGTATTGTTTATAAACAGCATCAGAACGCTGCCGGCGGCTCTCTACAAACTGCTACGACGCTTATTCGAACGATGCCTACACTTAGAAAAATCCTCGGTCGAAAACTACCAAATACATTTGGTAATGCAAAATTAGTAGAATGCACAAATTTTTTGTACATATTGTTAACAAACCCGCGTCCCTACCAGGGATTAGTATATTTTACTCGATAAACATTAGTAAGCTTGGATATTGTCATATCTGAAAACTGGTGAGAAAAGCGCGTATTAACCATTTTCATTGTTCCCATAAGGCAATACGGAGGTATAATAAGGATATAATTCTGATACGTGCATGTTCGGCGAGAAAATGTAGTCGATATTGGGCTTCCGAATCATGGTTCTGCTTGACATATGTGTTTATTAGTACGGTCGAAAATGACTATAGATTGGTAGTATTTACCAAAAAATTCGTTATATTTACTAATTATTTCTCTCAGTGATATAATTAACAAAAGTGTAACACCCCTGTGGTGGTATAAAGTATACCCCTGCGGTGGTCAAGGACATAGAGGAGAGAATATGATGGAGAGAGAATGCTATTCGCGTTGACGGCGGAATGGTGTCGACATCTGGATATGACATTAGTTTGTATGAGGCCAACTCTTCTCTATCAGATTAGTCGGTTTCAAATTACTAAAATTTGTATGAAATTTTTTTTCATGGCGTTATTTACCTACTAGAAGCAGGTTGTTCCGACCCTAATTTAAACTAATTTCTATGAATTTTCAGATATTCTCACCAAAACTTACCATTATAATATAAAATTATCTTTAGACACAATTTTCGTATGATATTGTTTCACTACTTGCAAGCAAAAGTGATTTTCATTTAAATAGAGCACCAGTTTGGTTTGGAACAGGTGGTGGAATAGTACGATCATTTCACTGACAGCTTTTGGGACGGTGAACTATGATGAGTTCACCAACATCTCGATTCCACGGTGGAAATTCAGAACCGCTGTGAAATAATCAATTCATCCACTTTGTTCAAAATGGATTGTGTTTAAATATATTTTTCAACTAGAAAATGTTTCTTCCTATCGTTTCAAGATGTTTTCCTCGCGTTTTATATATGTACTGATGAATTTTTAACAAAAAAGTGTTTGCTCGCGTTCACGTTCACGGGAACTCTAAACCTACCTTTACCCAACACATGTAGTCCTGACACTCACTAAACCATTTGTCGACGCATTTCCTGTTTGTGCCACAAATAATTACTATTGTAATATAAAATATTCATCAGACACAGTTTTCGTTCAATATGTTTTGGCAATTTCAAAAAACCTCTTATTTCATCACATAAAATATATATTCGATACGTTAAAGTAAATTTTCATTCATAATTTTGATTCTGAAAGCATGTTTATTCCATCTAGAAATCCATAATACAATAATACAAAAGCAAAAGTAGCAGGTTTTCCATTTTCATAGGCTTTGTTTTTAGATTTTCCAAAATAATACTCGGAACATGACAGTTCAGTATAGTTGTATTGGTGAACCCCAGTGCGAACCCGTGAAACATCTCAGTGCGAAACTAAGGGTGCTCATACACTGTTTGACCGAAGCCAAATATTTGACTCTTTTTGACAGATAAATTTTGTGCAACATGTACTGATCAAATATATTCTACACAAAACACGACAAGCAAATATTAAATTATTGGATGCCTAAAATATTTTTTCAGTCTGTTCTTCGAACCTGTCGGTATATGGTTAGGTTACCTTGAATATTTCAGTTGATTTTTTCCTTGTTCGGTGTTTGATATTGTTTACTGCTGTTGGAAATTTAAGAGTGGCAAACAAAATAGTGTTTGTACAAATATCAAATCAAACCTTATCTGTCAAAAAATATCAAATATTTGACCTCCGGGCAAACAGTGTACGGCTACCTTAACAGCTTTTGGGCTGAACCCTAGGTATTGCGGACTGAATCAAAAAGGCTGTCAAAAAGATCCAATTGAAATGTCAAAAGAGATCCAACGATTAGGAGTGTTATTTTTCTCATGATTTCTTATGATCAACACTATAAAAAAGGTATTGTTATTAAAGGCAAAAATAATGAAACATATAAAATGAACGAACTTAATTTTTCCGTCAATTGTTTAATTGGCAATTGCATCTCTTAAAGAGAATCTCATATTGCAAGGTATCAGAACCTGACCGATCATCAACAAACTACGAATAAAGCCGGGTTCAGACGGTGCGAGTAAGCATACGAGTCGGTCTAGTCAGTTACTGCAGTGCAGCTACTCACACCGTGTGAACACATCATGCCAGTTATTGTCATGTGTGATCCGGCGTGCGAGCTACTTCAAAGTTTTTTGAATTTACTCGCACTTGCATGCTTCACAACGTCAAAAACAGAATTTAGCGTTCGAATCAGTGATGCCAAATGTAATGAAATGTCTCTATTTTTAAGATATTTGAAAATATGTGAAGATATTTATAGACTTGAAAATTATTGGAAAAACAAATAAAACCCTCATAGTTTCTAAACGAAATAATTGTTATTTCGTTTTGCACGCTGGCGGGGCACGCTTTCTTTTTGAGATAGTTTTCTTGAGAATCTCTAATATAGAATCATTATCAGATCACAACTTACAAAAAAAAGTATTGTTCTAAGAAACAGAATACATATTCGATTTAAAAAAGTACATTTTCATTCATTATTAAAATTTTTGAAGCGTATTTATTGCACCTGCAAATCGACTATCATTTTCATTTCACAAAATAAATAAAATTAAAAAAAAAAATCTTTTAGACTACCATTTATAACATCACATCCTTTCGGAATTATCTGAGCTATGGATGTTTTCGAGATTCTAAAAAATATCGACAACAATCCCAACGATATTCCAAAACAAAGGCACATCAATGTCATTTCTAATTTAACTCTTGCAGGTACAGCATCCCTCATGACTGTATCTTGGCGTTGTATTCGTGGAGCAATTAAATCCAACAGTTTTTTCACTTGTTCAGGTGTTATTATCAACACTGCTCTGTAATCTCGGGGATCCTCATCGTAGAGTTCCTTCAATATTGTATTTGTTGCTCCTTTTCTTTGCATCTAATTCCTGGCCCGAATCCTTTTCTCTTTCTGCTTTTTCGGATAGTACCTTCAGTTCAAAGAAATTCAGCACAAAGTATGTATTTTTAAACACGATCAGCGTTTGTTTTGCTATAAAATTGTGTGATGATACATTCAACTGAAAACCTAAGATGAAAACTGCCAATAAAGAAGTCGATTTTGGACCAATCATTTGACAAATTCGGACCTGATTGCTGTTTCTGACTATTTGATGGACATTTGAAAAGTCGCCTGGCATCCCTGGTAAACCCGTGCCGTAGTATCTAGTTTCTCGCCAGCAGCTCACACTGTGTGAACGGACAAGGCGAGTCAACCAATTGTCAAGCGAGTCCACCGGGTCAGTAGCTGCTCATTGTCAAGTCAGCTACTAGCAACGTATAAATGGGCCTTAACGCTTAGTTCACTCCAAGATTTTAACGTGGGAGCGAAATTCGACATTGGCGAATTTTGATATGTACATACATAGCAAAAGTGAAATGTTTTGGGGACTATTTTTTCTAACGTCGGTGAAAACAGTTTTGCTAGTGAAGCTGGCCGAATGAAATCCGCGTAATTATGATCCGCTAGTACTGGTTATGAATACAGTCGAATTTCACTCGTTGCACTAAGCTCTTAGCCCAATTTGTGAAAGACTTTCACTCGTTGGGCTGAACTGTCAAAGTCGAAAATCGATCGAGGGTCACACCGATTGTTTGTTGTTATGGGAAACGCAGAAAAGTTTTCACACCACTGACATTTATTTCATTCGTGGTTGAGTTTCGTTCTAGGTTGGATTAATTGGTAAGTTCTTAATGAAGTTTGATATTAAAATTAGCGTAGATTTAATATACGTTCATTTCGATCGCCAGGCTCAAAATGGATGGTTTGCAAGGATCCAGTACGAACGTTAACCGGAAACGGAGGAGCAATTTCCTGACGCTGGTGGAGAAGGTTCGCATAATTGAAGATTTTGAAGCAGGAGGTGGTACGCATGACTTTCTTGGGAAGAAGTACGGCGTAGGATCTTCTACGGTCACGAGAATAATCCAAAAGAAAGAAGCAATTCGTGAGGCGGTGGACAAGTTCAAGGAATATGGTGTAAATAATCGAAAAACATTGAAAGAGCAGACGTTCCCTTTGCTGGAAGAAGCTCTTTAAATCTGGATTTTACAGCAGCGGCAGTCCAACATTTTGTTGACAGTGGATATTCTTAAAGCAAAGGCGGAGCTGCTGTTTAAGATGTTCCAGGACCGGGGGCTCTATGTGGTGCACGGTTTTTCTGCTTCGGATGGCTGGATGCATCGTTTTAAGCAGCGGTTTGGATTGCGCGTGAAAGCCGTAACAGGAGAAAAGGCATCGGTAAACGTTGAAGCGTACCTAAATTTCAAGAAGGTTCTACAGAAGAAGATTCAGGAAATGCAGCTATCACTATCCCAAGTCTTTAATGCAGATGAATCTGCCTTGTTCATCAAGCTCCTAGCCACACGCTCTGTCGTTACCTGTGATGAGACCGTGGCAAGGGGACGGAAGCAAAACAAGACAAGGTATACGTTTATGCCTTGCTCCAACATAGATGGTTCCCTAAAGCTTCCGTTGTATTTCATTTGCACTGCTGCAAAACCACGAGGAATCAACATCGAAGAACTTCCCGTTTCATATAATCATTCCAAAAAGGCTTGGATGACCAGACTGTTGTTCCGTCAATGGTTCCACGAAGAGTTTGTCCCCGCTGTTCGAAAATTTTCGGCCGAGAGAGGATTGGAGCCAAAGGCATTGCTGGTTCTTGATAATTGCACCAGTCATTATGACGTTGACGAATCTCTACAGAGTGACGATGGACTGATTCAAGTGATCTACCTCCCACCAAATGTAACTGCTGAATGCCAGCCGATGCCAGCAAGCGGTCATCAATGCAATCAAGCGAAAGTATAAAAGAAAACTGATGCTCGCATTAATTCTGGAAAACGAACACTTAAGGTAAATTTCCAAATATTAAACATTAAATTTTTGTAATTAATTCCAAATATAAACACAAAACTATGCGCACGATAGTTTTTCGTCTGTGCTTTTTCAAAATTTAAATTCAAATTCTAATTGAGGTTTTATTTATGTACTTTCCTCTTTAGTTTCGAAGAACGATTGAAGAAGATTAATCTTCAACAGTGTATTTCGTGGTTGGCAACCTCTTGGGAGGAGATATCTGACAAAACTATACGTAATTCGTGGAAGAAATTGATCGATGGTTTGCCGGAGGATGCTGTTAATGTAGACTCGAAAGCGGCCGATGATGACTTCAAAGCGCTTGTGTCCAGGATTGACAGTTTGGCAGGAACAAAAACATCTGAGCAAGATATTGATCTGTGGATCAAAAATAAGGTGTATGATGCTGATCATAATCCAGATTGGGTAACCAGTGAAGTGTTCTCTGATGACGAGATTTTGTCATCAGTTCTCAAGAAAGATCAACCTGAAATGCAAGAAGAATGGTTGGTAGACACAGAAGATGGAAGTAATTCGTTTGATACTTCCATTACCAGTACCGGAGATCCTGATTTTGGCGATGCAATCAAGTCAATTGATTGCCTAGTTCGCTATATGAAGCATGATGTTGCAGAAGTATGCCGTTTGAACGCGCTACGTTCGAAAATCACTGAAGTTGAATGGCTAAAACGAGCATGTTGAAGAACTCTACCATTTTGTTGAAAATGAATTTACGTGGTTTGTTTAATTTTGTTTGAAACGTTTAAAATAAATATTGTTTTTGTTGAATAATATTCGATTCGATTTAAAATTTATTTTAAACCTAAAAACACCATCCACGAGCCCCTCGAAAAAAATTTTACGTTGTCAGAATTGTCGTTTGTCTTCGATTTAGTTGGGCTATAGCCCAACGAACGGGAGCCCAACTAAATCGAAGCCCAACTAAAGATAGCCCAACGAGTGAAATTCAACTGTATAACGGAAAAGCAATCTGCTCTTCGAGGTTTCTTTTCCGGTTGAAATGTAACGATGTATCTCTATCAAAATTGTACAGTCGCAAGCGCACTGAAGAGAGAACAGATGCATGCGATGCAATCCCTCGACGCCAGACCCTAAAGTGCAATCCACAGCTCTCCTGCAAAAAGAATCGAACATGCTCCGCCAACGGATTGGATGATAGTTTTTGCTGTACAAGGACAGCACACCAGTTCAATTTAAGACAGCAGAATGTACGCAACAGCAGCAAATTTGAAGCAGAATTTAAGAAAAAAATTAAATGCTTGTATAATTTATAACTCTGTATAATTTCATGTATATTTCTATAGTATTGAGTAAAATACAATGTACATAATTAGAGTTTAAGCGTGTTTTGTGTTTTGTCTCCGATGAAACGAGTCCCTCAATCTGCCACAGTGTTGTGAAGTTCCATGCGAATGGAAAATCCCCGCTACATCACTGCAATGAAGGCAGTCTGCATCGCATAAAGGCTGCTTTGGTATCGCACAGCGAGATTAAGTAGCAATCTTTACAGTCCACTGCATTAAGACGCTATAAAAAAAATACTGAAAATGTGTATGAAAGGTTTGCTATTTACACTTTTGGTTTTCAATAATTCAAACATCGTACTTACTCCACAGATACGCGAACCCTTATTCGGAACTACCCAGCAAACATTAAATCGTATAATTTTGCACGTGCCAAGTCTTACAAGAAATCCGAATAAATCAGAATCGCGTATAATATCAATCAAAGTATGTATCGTGTATATTTGAAATCGCATAAAATGTAAAAATTCGATTTTATATATCATTATCAATTTAAGTCGCAATTCGGTATAATAAGCATCAATTTTATGATGTATATTGTCGTAAAATATATTTAATCCGCATCATATGCGTATATTACGCTGATGCAGTTTATGTGTCGTATAAGCGTATAATTTAAATCGATTCAGTACTGTAGTAAATCGTGTTGCATGCTGAAGAAAATCATGAAACAGTAATCATATTAAATCCTAATAAAGAACATATTACATCGTATTGAAATGTCAATGAAACGCTGATGCACTCGAAAGTTTTAACCGCTGTTGAATTAAATTTCAGATAGCCGCGCGAAATAGCTGGTGGATGATAATCCAGACGACTGGAGTTCGAACCCACATCGGAGCAGTTTCCACCAAACATCAATCTTCGTCATTTTAAACATTCATATTCCACTCCCAACACGAGTCAATCAAACAATTATTATTGCTACAAACATAAATACTCATATATAAAAATGACGATTCGTGAGGCTATAATAAACATTTCACGAAAATATTTTGCGCCATTTGTTTTTTTTTTAACATGTCTGTAACCAATCGTATGTGAGTATGGCAAAAGTCGTATTTGGTGCTTTGACAATTCATGAATATATTCATATTAGATCGCAATTCAATTTCAACATAATCGCTATTATAGCCGGTCAAAGTTGCATATTTATCCAAACAAATTCGGTAAGCATTTGCCATGTATGTATATGGCCTCCGCTTTTGCATGCATATGCCAGTTAGGCGCATTATATGCCAACCAAATTTTAGTGCATATGATGTTATATATACGCTTGTTTTGCGATTTAATGTTTGCTGGGTAGTTTGTCGTCTCCGCAAAAATGCGTCTGTAAATACGTAAATACGAATACGATAAAAGCTAACGCGAACATTTTCACTCGTATTCGGGCAGCCTGAGCAACGCATTTTTAATGTCCACTTTCCCTGATATAATATTTCTCCGAATGAAATAAAAACAAACGAAGTCACAGTCACGTAAATGTTTACTCCTGCGATTTGAAAACATTCGATTAAAAGTTCAACGAAGAGTTGCCAGATGATTTTAAAAAAAAGTCTGTAAAAATATGTGAAAGTCTGTTAAAAAAGTGGAAATGTCTGTAAAAGTGTGAGGATCTGTAGAAATCTCTTTTAACGTTAATTTTTCCAGATTCATTGATACTGTACATCGCGATGCACGTGAGATTGTCTTTTGTATGTAATTGTATATTTTGTATATGTACATCTTTTATATATATGTACAGCCATTCCATGCCAAACCGATATAGTGGTTCTCAGATTTCGATGAAAAGTGGTAGTTTTGTTCTTTATCGTAAAACATTAGACCCTTTTTTTTCGTTAGGGTGATCATTTCCATTTTAGGGTGGTCCGAAAAATCATTTTTCCCCAGTTTTTCCCAAAACTGACTGACAAAAATTCATAAATTTTGAATCACTGAACCGATTTAGATTATCGACATATCTAATTAAAGCCAATGAGCTAGCTTTTCATTAAAATATAATATATTGAAATTGCAAAGAAAAAAAGGATTTTGTTTTCGTAATTATCGATTGTAGTTTTTTTTATGGCTTTGGACTAGAGGGCGCTATATATTTTTTATACTTTTCTTGAAGGCTGCGGATGTTATACATAACATATCTCGATTTCAGAGATGCTATTTTTTTTCGTTTTGAGATATGATTTTTTAAAGTTAACCGGTGGTCCGAAAAATCATTTTTCCCCTTGAGAACCACTTTATTGGCATGAAATGGCTATGTATACAGTAGTTTACATTTAATGCGACATTCAGCAAATTGGACAGACCTGTTATGCGACACGTTTAATTGGACATTTTTACCTCTAATTGGACATTTTGGTAAACATCAAGTTCGGGGCCTAAATTATGGTCCCACATTGAAAGTCCCTATCAGGCGTCGACACTGTATCACTCTCATCGCCAATGTCTAATTACAAGTCAAAATTGCCTCCAATGCGACACTGAGTGGTGCCTCGGCATGTCGCATTAAATGTGAACAACTGTATATACATATACTAGCTAACCCGGCGAACTTCGTCCCGGGTCAGCTAGTATATGTAGTATATGTCATATCATTATTGATATAAATTCTATAGAACGAATTTCTAAACTTTTTCTCATCATAACATTGTTCTGTGAACAGAATACCACAAATACAATAAAATGAAGACAGCTCAAAAGGGACCTTTCCTTCATCGGATTTTGGGATAAGCAACACATTTAGCCTTCCATTTTTATTTATATAGATAGTTAAAAGATATAGGAATGTGTTGTTTTGCCTGAAAATCCATTTCCACTTTCGAACAAAGATCAACTTCGCTAGCGCAAATATTGAATGGACTAAAAACTTATCATCTTATCATGATGTAATTTTCGGTCATATGGAAATTCATTTTTCCGAATTTTCCGACATTCCTTCTGAGTTTTCCGGAAACTTTCGATTTTGCTCTCCATTATATTGATCTACGGGAAGAGACGAATACAACAAAATAAAGAAGGCTAAAACCGGATCATCCCTTCTTCGAGGCCCGCTTACGAACAGATTTGGTCTTCCATTTCCATTTATATAGATATATATAGGCTAACAGTGCGAGGTTGAAGGGATGCTCATGGACTGGAATAAAACGGTCTCCGTTTTCGCTCGGATGTGGTCAATCTTAATATTACTCAAAGATGTTCAATTAACCCTTTCATAACGGCAGTGTGCTCCGCCGAAGTGCTATCCCTGTACGGAGTACTGCGCCGAAAAGTATGCACATCGCGCTGGTGTGATCGAAGAGCAGTATGAATTTCATGTCGTCTAAAGACGACGCTCGTACACACAGCTCGTCGCGCGGATGTCGTCTATAGACGACGCTCGTAACGAAAGGGTTAAGGCTTTGAGAATCAACTCGTTGTCGTTTGCTCAAAAGATACCCCTCTAGGAGAGTCATTTTCAAGGTCAAGGAAAATAACGACGCACATGTTGCACCGTACGTTTGCTAAAAATGATTCGCTTGGCGGCGGCAGCGCTAATTCGGTTTACTTGGTTTATCGTCGTCTGTTCTTGATATTCTCGGGAAATTACAATCTGTTAAGTTTTACCAATCTCATCGATAGTTCTCATAAGTTCTCGACTCTGTTCCCTCACTGTCATGAAATTTTGAAGTATAGTATAAATACATTTAATGCAATTTTTCATTCATCGTGAAGAATCGTATTGTCTGTTTCGTCTGCAATGATTTCAGGGCAAAAGTACTTATGAAATCATGAAAAACGCTGATGTATACAATTTATTGTTTATTGTATACCAAACAAAACACCAACAGAATGTAAAAGATACTGAAGTACTGTCGTCGGCCACTGAGCGATACTATGCTCACGACATCACTGCAATGCGACCTATTTTGCGCACGTAATCACTGTGGTGACACCGGCAGTTAGGCGCTAGTTTGCGCACATAACCACTGTGGTTACGCCGGAAGACAAAGTGTTAATAAATTACTCAAAAAATAGGTCTAACGTCATGTGTATTGATATAAACTAAATATAAAAACTTTTTATGAAAAATGTAATATGATGAGTCAAATATCTTTGATGTGATAAATAGAACCTCTAATTTTTCAAAAACCTGTGAAATATTGTTGTATCCAAAAAGTCTGCAACAAAAATAAAAAGTATTTTACAGATATGTCTGTAAATTTACAAACATATCTGTTAATCTGGCATCTCTGGTGGTCTGAGAATTTATTGCAAGAAATCGCTTGAAAAAATCCATTAACTTGCTTGAAAATGAAGTGGATTGAGTCCGCACCACTTAGATTGAACCTAGTGCGAAACTAGGTTGAAACTGAGTTAATAAAAAAACGTTTTGACAGCAGTTAGTGTGGCACTGGGGTTGAAACTGAGTAAAAACGAATTCGCTATGTGACTAGGGGACAGATTGAAAGTGAGGACAGCAGCCGGGTGCTATGATTGATGCTATGATCGTTAGCAAAATCTCAAGTAGAACTGTCAGTGGGATGCCCAATTCATGTGAAAACAAAG
The DNA here is from genome assembly GCF_029784135.1 of Toxorhynchites rutilus septentrionalis. NCBI lineage: Eukaryota > Metazoa > Arthropoda > Insecta > Diptera > Culicidae > Toxorhynchites > Toxorhynchites rutilus. The sequence goes on from NC_073746.1 coordinate 266,535,858, forward strand.
GGAAAATGTCAATAGGATACTCGATATGTTGGCTCCTGTCAGTTCAATAGGGGTTCCCTAAAGACGTCACCCGGGTCAGGGGTCAGTTAAGTGGTGATATTATTTGTGAATATAACATTGGACCTGATCACGAACGTCACTTCACGGTGAAAACGAAATGAAGTCCATACAAATTGCATACAATTCATTTCGTTTTCACCGTGAAGTGACGTTCGTGATCAGGCCCAATGAATATCCTTATGCATATAATTAAAGTTGTTTATAGTATTCTGTGGAATGTCAAGGACTAGAAAACCTCTACAAATTGGCGTGGTCGGTACGATATTAAGGTTAGTTAACTTTGCTACGGATGAAAATTTGCGGCAATGCAAAATGGCCGTTGGGTGATGAATTAATTGAGGTTAGATCAGGAATGTTAAAAACATCAAAATGTGATATGATGTGGGACCGGTTGACGACTGCGACGCCTGAAAAAAAAAATTGTGAGTTCTGAGGTTTCTGAAATAAATGGGTGGGTCATATCTATGATATTACCGCAAGGTTTATGTGGGCCTACCTTTGTCTCAGTATGCATATGTATTGTATTGAAATACATTTCGGAGAGAACAAAAATATCTCCGACTTGCATGAATTGGCAAAGCAGATTCAGATTGTCTGACGAATTTATGAAATTACAACGAGATTAAGTTTGATGAACAACATTGCTTTATTGAGGATAATGTGTATGTAGATGTGTTCCAGAATTATTAATGTAGGAATACGTTTCAGGGTGTAAAATTACTCAATAGAAAATTTTTGAGTCCACAGTCAAAATGAAAACACTTTATGTGTAATTTGTTCGTCTGATTCAATGTAGAATCAACTTCAATGATGGGACTATGATAAATATATCAATAAACGTACTAAATATCATAAAAATTAGTAAGAATTCAACATATATTCTACTGCTGATATGCTTTCTTCAATTGTTGATTAAAGATTCATTCCAGAGCATGGATGAAAATTTGAATACTGATTTCTCTGCAGTTGACTGTAGTGATACTGTAGGTTTTTCGGAAAAATATAAACGATCAAAAATCAGGCGAAACACAAGCATTTCCGCTTATGCTCATTAATTCTTTTACATATCCGGTCTTCGCCCTTAGGGAGATATACTCTGTTTCTGGTGGGATTTGGAATGGATTCTATATTATGAACTACTACCAAGCATCCTGTTTCTCACATGTATGGCGCGCAGCATTATTCGACGAGGAAGCATACATGTTCTGGGAGGATAGAATATTGAAGCTGTGTGAAATATGGCGAAGGATTGTGAAACAGAACTATGAATATAAAATTAAGTTTTAATGCTTTGATTGAAAATGATGTTTCTGTTGTCCCTAAAATCGACATTAACTTTTCGGATAACCCAATATGAGCTATCCTGATTTATCCCGATTTTTATTTTCATTCCTCCTGATTATTTTAAATTATAGGTGGCTACCCTTTAATAAGCCATAAAACAAACCTTAAAATGCAATGTTTAAAAATGATTCAAAATAACTTACCTTTATTGCGAACATTGAAATGATGACAGATAGTTTTTTCGCGATTGCCAGGAATGGTACAAAGGTTCCAATACCGCGTAGTAAATGTACCAATCATTGGTAGGGATGTGTATCGCATGTGACATTTATTTTACATACTGTTAGTAATATGTACATTCTACTAATGTTCGCATTACTAAAGATTTGGTAACTTATTTTAGTAATTCGATTCCTGGGTGTAGGGCCTAAAGTTACAGTTCTAGTGAAATGGATAGTTCTTTAGCATAGACACAAATAAAGATATAATTAGAACAGTTATAAAATCGAATTTATTTTATATTTAATAAATAGTTTATCATTCTCTAAACATGGAATACCATTTAAACTAGCATGGACATTTTGACTAGTTGTACCACAAATAACATGTAACTCGGAGATATTTCCTTGGTAAGTTGCAAACATAGAACCAACAAATATTGTGTAAATTATGAATTATTTTATGAAGTTATTACGCTCAACTCAAAAGCCAACTAACAAAACTTTCTGGGCTCAATTAGTTTTGAGCATTACCGAACCGTCTATATAAATTTCACCCTTCATTAAGCGGGAATATTCTATATGAATGTTAGACTAGATGGAGTTCCGGGAGGTGAACCTTGCTAGTTCTCTCCGGAGCACCGCATCACCATGTCGGCACTGGACCACCCAGTGCAAATTTATGAACAAGTTTTAGCATACGTTTGTGAAGGCAATTTCAGACATGCATGGTATATATGCGCTGTTCGCTTTGATCCGTAGAGTAATTTGTAACAGATATGCACCATTACTTGTCGAAATGTTTCTTGGGATTTGATGAATACTACATGTCTGGCGCCGCCTCAAAACATCTGCGATAGTCAGCACTGGTTTGGACATTTCAAAGTTGGTCTCCAGCAATCTAGAATTTTCTATCGGAAACCTTGTATTTTATGCGTTATTCCCCTCTAATCGAGATGATAACGCATTCCAAGTTGAAGCCGTTCAAACTATAAAGGAGTCAAATCATTTATTAACGTCGGGCGGTGGCAGCGGCGCGTTATCTTCGTAGATCCACACCAGCCGGCTGTATTTATGGTTTCGTTTAACAATTCTAGCCTTATTCTGGTTGTCGCAACCATCGCTGCTACTGCTGGATGTGCTTTCACCGAGGGATAACTTGGCTGATAGGCATCTGCTTTCCAGGTCGACATACAGTTGCTCCAGCTGATCGTTTACCAGAATTGGCTGAGTGAAAAATATGAGTGACTATTAGCGAAAATGTTCCTAATCGAAATTTGAAAATACCTGATTCAGTTTTTTTAAGGCAGCCAAGTCGGATTCCAGTAAGTTGTTCACGGATTTTTCGCCTAACTGATACTGGTAGATGAGTTCCTCTGTTTGACAAACGTTGTCGAACCAGGGTGGATCAGTTCTTCGATTCTTGAGCACAGGATGACTTCCAACGGTATCCCAGATCAGTTCACTAGGATCCAGTACTGGTGTCCTCCCTGAGGAGCTATCCGTATCTAGGAAACTTGAGTAGAAACTGGAAAAGCTTGATTCGTTGGTGTCATCGATGATTTCGCTTGATGTTCTCTGCCCACTTGAGCGTCCTTTCCTCATATACTCATGTTGGAAGTTGCTGTTCATTCTGGGATCTTTCCTAGATGATTTCGAAACAGCCTGGAAAGATTCATTGAGTAAGTACTAACAATAAAGAAGATATGCAATTTTTTCCTACCCGATTGGCCATCGAAGTGTGTGCATTGTGTGGAATTGTACATATGGTAGAACTCTGGGTTGTGTGGAACCACGCGTTGTGAGGTATTGTGTATGTTTGAAGCATAGAAGGCAGTCGATTGAGAACGGAGACCGCCGATGAGTATACAGCCGAGGCACAAGACTCCATAGTGACGGTAGGTTGTGATGACGAGGGTTTAAGAGGTATTTGTGGTTGTGGTGGGGGTAGCTGAAGTTGACAGTCGCCAGAAGTATTCGGGCTATGCTGATGTTTAACAGTTTTATGAACGTCTCCTTCCCAGGAGTGTGCGGAGCTTCGTTTAACTCCATGTGCTAATTTTGCGTGTGCTTTATTTAGTGGACCTTTCTTGTTCTTCTCTGTACCTCGTGCCATAGACCGCATTTTTCGATGTCTCTTTAACATTACATTCTGCATGTCTTCATTGTGCTTAGAAAGCATTTGTTCTGTCAATGTTGGAAGCTGAAATCCATCCGATAAATTCTTTATATTATTTGGTATATTTCTAGTAATGTCCATTTGATTGTTGCTTTCCGAGCTCACATTTCCTGCACTGCTTCCACTTCCTTCGCCGCTTGCCCAGAATTTTTGATTAGGACTTGCATTAGCTTGATCTTCGATGGTTCCCGTGCTTGTCGAGCCGGAAGAATCTATTTTAAACGTTTCTTTGATGTTCATCACAGGGTGGGTGTCGAAAAAACGTTGGAGATTATCATTATAATTGAGCTGATTGTAGGACGGTGATGTATCTGAAGAACTTTTGCTCTCGAAATAATCATGATGTGGAGATATCTCGCCAAGCATAACAGAGACTCGCTCTGAAAAAGTGAATTCGGATTCATTCAATGCATTGTTTTTACCTTCTGACTGTGTAACTTTCTCTACCAGCTCCTCCATAAAGGAAGCTATTGCCTTACAATGCGTCAGAAAGTCTTGCTTAACGGTACACAGAGGCTTTGCCACTAGTCCGTTCAACAATCGCAAAATTTGCTCCTCTATCGATTTGGCTTTTTTCAACAGCTCTCTGGGGAAGGAATATGTGTTTTGCCAACAGTATGGCGATGAAAATACGTCAGGATTCGCTGGACCTTCTATTATTTGGTGTCTTCCAACGACAAACTCTAGCTCACGAGAGCATGGATTAACAAAACTGGTCCATTCGGTTTTCAGCACGACGTAGTCGCCATTTTTCACCAAAAATCGGTACGGTTCACTCACGAAGGACACACCAGCTGTTTGCCCTTTCAACATTACAGTTTCATAAATTTTCTTCAGAAGTGGCATATCTTCGGGATGGTATAACTCCATTATAGAGCGGCCTAGAATATCTTGCGGTAGATATCCGGTCGATTCGACAGAGCTTTCATCGACATAGCTTAAAATTCCCGCATTGGTATGACGGGTACTGAATTTTAACTCTTTTTCATTCAACTGCTCATTTGGTGCAGTGTATACGCTTTTGATTGGAGTTGCAGAAATTATTAGCAGGTTGTTTTTACCAGTATTCGTAATGAACTCATTGTACCCAGTAGGTGCTTCATGGTAGGTCAGTACTAACCGATACGGTTCGTAACTTACCGCAGTCTTGGTAACGCCGAAACCACTACTTCTCAGCCCTCTGTATTTGCGCAACGATGCGTACAATGAGTTTTTTTGATTCTTTTGATTGCATTCGCCAACGGGTATGCTCACTTTGGAAGTGATTTGTCTAGCAAACGACGCTCGATCATTGGGATGGACGAAATCAAGAAACGATCGACCCAGCCACATATCTTTCGGAAAACCTATACAATGTGTTATGCCCGGCGTTGTGTACAAAACTACGCTGTCGTATTCCGTGATGACACAGTAGAATCCCTCTTTATTGTTAGGTTTGGGGGTTGCCGGTGTGATTGACCCACCCAGCTGCTCTCGAATACTGACCTCTACTTCTGGTTCATGGTTTTCTTTCGGAGAAAGTCCAGTGCAACGGCTTGGTGAAAGTCGGGGAGGGGTTATCGGTATTCTGATAGATTGATGTATTTCTGACTGATCTATCGGTGATTGGTCCTCTACTGAAAATAAATGTTCATATTTAAATCGATAATGTTCAATGGTTCATTCTCGAGCATCGTTACCTTCAACTGCATGATCTTGGTTTTCAATGGTTGCTGTAACTACGTTTGCTGCTTCCATTGGACTCTGGGGAGCTTCCTGCTGATCGGCAGCGGATGATACGTGTATTGAAATTTTACCCTCATCTTGACCATCGGTGACATCGGAAATGCAAGTGAGTTCGGATTCATTCACCACCACGGAATCGGCAGAATTTTTGAGCTTCCTTTTACGATTCTTGTCCTTGATGCGTTTCGCTGGTGGTTGTGGCGTAGCGGTTGTTCCGTCCGGCAGAGCACTTCCCTTGCCATTGAAACCGCTAGTGCCAGACCAGTTGCTGTGACGGGACTTGGAGCTGCCGCTGGAATTGGATAACAAATGATCAATTTTAGAAAATATTCATGTTTAATGTTGAATTAATAATGGACCATCATTAGGCGAAATCTGTAGAAGACCCTCAAAGGCTGTTGGAAGCGAGAAGCAGTTTATGGGGGGTGCTGCCATACAGATGAAACACAAATTTCTGCATAACTCCAGAACTAATCAAGCAAATTGAGCCAAATTTGGGATGTGATGGTTTTTGGGTACGAGAAATGTTTCTATGACAGTATAACACCCCTCCCTCCTCTGAAATGAAATTGGTCTTGGTTCGAAAGTGTAAATGGATTTTATTATGATAAAACGCACAGTAAAGAAACGTGGATGTGATAACGAAAAATAAATGTTGGGCAGGACGAAGTTTGCCGGGTCAGCTAGTATTGATATGAATCATTTCGAACACTCAAGTTCCCATATAAATTATTTTTATGTACGTTATCTATATTCGCGGTATATAATTTATTTTTTGACATATTAACCTGATGTAGACTAAGACGCATCAATCCTGATACTGACTGTTTAAATCCGTTGCTCCGTTCTTGAGTTGAATCGTGAGGAACGGACATCAAATCATTTTTATTTTTATCGATCAAGTTTATAAATACATAGTCACCTGCAATTGATTTATTTGAAACTCGTTGTTGAAAAAAAAACAATATTTATTTGAAGTTCATTGTGAAAAACATAAACATAAATGAAACTTAACCGCTATTGAATTGAATGCATGGTGAAAATTGTTTATTTTTCTTCCTCATCTTGGATTTCGGTTTTGAGGATTCCGACGCTTTATCTTGGAGCGCTGTTGCTTCGTTGCGCTGTTTTGGGGTTCGAAGAGACAGACGATGGTTCCTCATGACGCTAGAAGGCCAATCCTTTCCTGCCAGTTTTGCAACTTGGTTGAATTCGTGCTGGAGATTGTGGCTTCCGTAAAATCAAACGACAGTTGCCTCAAATCTTTGAGAGTCGCACCATAGAAAGCTTTGTCCAGTTCTCTGCAATGGTTCGCCAGATCCTCAGACTTCTCACTCGTAAATACTGGTGTGAACCGCTTTAGGTGCTCGATGGCACATCCCAGCAGAAGTAGAAATGTCAATAAAAGAAGATTCAAATAATAAATCACTTACTGATATAATCCTCTTCCTCGGAGCTGATTTAGAAATAACGAGGTCTGCCGCAATCCGACGCTTCGAGATTCCCTCCCGAAGCCTCTGTCGGCCCGACAGCATTTCTGGAGTGCTTTTCTTCGAATGAGCTTTCTTCTTGTGGATCCCGTTAAAAGTTTGATTAAAAACATTTCATAATTTTTTTTGAGAGCAAAATGCTGGTGCGAACTTTTGCCCCACAGCCACTGCGCACCTTTGCCCCATAAGCCATTTTTGAACTAATCGAATTTTTTTAAAAAAAGCTCTTGGACTTTTTCATAGAAACGAATACGCACTATCATCTACCATCGAATGAAGGATTCCTTGACGGTGTAGTTTCGAACTTTCCAGTTATTTTAGGAATTAAATCGTCATCCCCAAAATTGGAAAAAATAGATCAAAACATCGCAAAACTCTTTTTACCTCATAACTTTTTGCCACTTTCATGAAATCTATCATGTTTATATGTGTGAGCTGCAGGTGTAATAATGTATCAAACGAATGCACTGTTGTCGAGTTTTTATGCTCGTTTTCTTCAAAAGGCCAATGCGCACTTTTGCCCCGCACTACTCAAAAGATCTAAAAATGAGGTCCAAATGCGAAAAACATATATTTTAGCATGAAAATTATGTTTTATCATCATTCAACTATTTATCTGTGAGGTCGTGTACAGGTCGTGTGAAAATCATGAGCAAAACAAAAGAGCACGAGCCTACACCTCAATGATAAATTCCGGGAAGACCTATAGATTTACTTTATACTATTTACTCGTTCACGCGGATAATCAGCACCGCGGATCATCTGCTCGCGGATTGAACGACCGTAAAGTGAATTTACGCGAGTTAGCTGAGGCCTCAGGCATTTCAAAATAACGACATGAAATAGCGATCAGCGCGATGGATGCCGCATTTGCTGTGTGATTCGCGTTAGTGATTCAATAGTCAGTTTGGCGTTATTGAAGCGTAATCGAGTGGACTTCTTCCGACGTTTTGGATGAAACGTGGATCCATAACCACACTCCTGAGTCCAATAGGCAGTCTGCACAGTGACACTGAGGCATATTTCGAAGACTTAGACGTTTCGTACTACAGGAAGGTGTTGGAAACTTGCTATACCAGGTCACTATGTCGAGAAATAAATACAGCTTTGTCCAAAAAACGATTGTTTTCCTTAAAAATACCAGGATGAAAGCTGGTTGACAAGGTTAATTAAATTTGTTGGTTAGCAAAAAATTGTGTCAATCCATAAAATCTTTGAAAAAACTGAAAGAAATCGATTTTTCATTTCTTCCCGATATTTTTGTCCATTCCCACCACGCACATCAAGATAAAAATATGTTCGTGAAATATTCCAAAAGCTGAAATTTCATTCTTTAAAATGTTGTGGTGGTGGTAGGTGGTGATAATACGGACATGTTAAAAAGAACTTCAATTATATCTCTGGAAACTCATGTTTCCCAAAACTTTCATGCATTTTCTTGCATTTCTACATACTGTTTTTCGACCTAATCGGCCAAATGTTTTACAAAAAAGTGTCGATGTTTTTTACTTAAATTAAAACAGACCGAAAAGTACAACATTTTTTTCGATGCGGGTAATATGGACATATATTGTGGGGAATATGGACAGGTTTGTAATATACGAAGCGAAGAGGTTTATCGCTCGTGAGAGGAATAATTTTATTCAAATAAGGTCTGAACTAATCACGAATGTCCGTGAATTGATGAAAAAATCGAATTAATCCACGTAGAAGTGGTATTGTGCTTTTCAGCAGTATAAACGGACAAACCCTCAACTGTTTTGCTTTTGGTTCCAGTCAGCTTCTAAACAGCCCATCTCACTCCCACTGACAATTGTCCGTTTCACCCCACCAGTACAATTATTTTAATAATTTAAATTTTCCACTCACAAACCACAAATTCTCTTTTCCGTACAGAATAGAATTTTGGAATTAAACTACTCAGGAGGTGATCTGGCGTTGTGGTAACATCCATGCCTCTCACGCTAAAGGTCACGAGTTCAATTCTCACTTCCGACATTCTTCCAAAAATGGAAGTAAAAAGTGACGAACCAGCCAAATGAGTTGAAAGTCACTATAATATAGAAAAAAAAATTCAACTACTCAAAATGCTTAATATCGAAACCGCAAAAATTACAGCCACACGCGGAATCATCTTTGATTTTCGGTTTTCGTTTCCCTTTTCGACTTTTGACCAGTATTCATTGCCATGTAGAAGGTGTTCTCATTAACAGCAATTACAGACAGACATTAACAGAAGCAACATCTGAATTTTGCTTCTGCAGTAGAAGCAAAAAAATTCGAAATAACGGTTCAACTTCGACCATATTTATTTTCGACCAGGTGTCATTTCCGTACGAGCGATTCCTACTGAAATCGACAAATGACAAAACATTAGTATTCTTGATTAGAATGAAAGCTTGAATTCCGTTTGGGTTGGAGGAAATATGAGTTTTCCACAGTATTTGGGAATTTTTGACTCAAGTGTAATTTTTGAAAAGAGCGTATCGATTTTAGAAAGAAGAATTTTCGATAAATTATATTTCAAAAACTATGAGTCGTACCGAAATAGTTTCTTAGAAAGAGTTATACAATATTGATGAAAAAAAATTACACAGAGAAAAAAAATTAGTACTCTTTTTTATTTAATTTAATATCTTAAATATCGTAAATACCTATTTTCAATTTTTTTAAATTTTTTTCATATAAATGTGCTTCCGTGGCCGAGTGTATAGCGTCACAACTAACATGCCGGGTGTTTGGGTTCGATTCCCGTTCTGGTCGGGGGAATTTTTCGTCAAAGAAATTGCCTCCGACTTGCACTGTGGTCACGCGTATTCTAGAGCTTGCCACTCAGAATGCATTCAAGGCGTGTTATTTGGCATAGAAATCTCAACTAAGTACTAATAAAAATGACGCAAGTAATACTACGTTGAGACAGCGAAGTTCCTCTAGGAACGTTAGTGCCATTGAAGAAGAAGAAAATATAAATAGAAATCATGTAGAAAATTGAAAAAATAAGTCCAAGATGGTAAAACTATTTTGACGAACTTATGGAACGTCGAATTTTTATGAATATTCGAAACATCAAATTTTTGTATGTTGGCAATGATTTTTAGCCACAAATCAAGACAAATTATGAATCCTGTTATGAATCAATGTGGTTTAAAACAAAAAAGCTCATTATCAATCTCCTTCTAAACACAGCCATTTTCGAAATATTAAAAAAAATCTAATTTATTGTCTTTTTTATAGTAAATAGGCCCTTTTAATATGTTTGTCGTGTTATACCGTCATGTTCATGGAATTTCATGAATTTGCTTATAATTTCCAAGAACTTATGGTAAAAATATATGTTTCGGAGTTACGTTGAAAAACATTTGAAGACATGTGGGTTAATACAAAACGTTGCGATATTAAAAAATCTTCTTTTTATCTCAATACAAACTTTTGACATATTATTCGTGTTGCACAATCAAAACACAAATCGTTTTTAAAGTAGAATTGAAATCCCAGCCACACAAATGAACTTCGTTGATTCAACCGGACGTTAATTAATTTTTGGTAATTATTTTTGTACCCATAACGTCCACATGTTCTATGTTCCACAAAGTTTGTCAAAAATAGTTTTACCATCTTAGACTGATGTTTTAAATTTTCTACATGACTTTTATTTGATATGAAAACATTAAAAAAATTAATAAAAAGAACATATTGCAAATTTAAGGTGTTTTTTGTAAATAAAAAAAGAGTACCAATTTTTTTTCTCATTGTATATTTTTCCACATTTAAACATCAATACTCTATGACTCTTTCTAAGACACTATTTCAGTACGACTCATAGTTTTTGAGATATAAATTATATAAATTATATATACGAGGGCAGTCCGATAAGTACTTTGCCTACAAAAAAAACATAAAAATTGGAAAACGGCGATTCATTTCTCAACATAGTCTCCTTTCAGCTCGATACACTTGACCCAGCGATGCTCCAACTTCTTTAATCCATCTAAAAAATACGTTTTCTCGAGGTCTGCAAAGTAGGCCTCCATGGCGGCGATGACCTCCTCATTCGACTCAAATTTCTGCCCGGCGAGTGACTTTTCGACCGATTCCGTTGAAATTTTGACAGTAGCCGTTTACGAGAATGTACTAAATGATAAGTAATCTCTCTTGCGATACTGACACCATCGGGAGAGTCTAAGTACTTTTCGTACCGCCCTCGTAAATAAAAATGTAAGGCTAAATGTGTTGCAAAGCGCTAAGCCCGAAGAAGGAATCGTCCGATTTGAGTCATCTTTATTTTGATGTATTCGTCTCTGCCCGTAGATCAATGTTATGGAGATAAAAATCGAAAAATTTGCGAAAATTCGGAAAATTGATTTGCTGTAAAATTTTTATTATAACGCTAACATTGAATATCAGAACTCACAATAATGCATCGAGTAATGTAGCAAAACTGGTGGTTATTTCAATATATTTTATGTCATCAAAATAAATGCAAGCAAGAAACCGGCTGTGCGCCGCAGGGATGCCAGGTGATTATTTTCAAATGTCTTCACATGGTACGATAAAATGTCTTCAAATGTGTTCACCAGGGTTGCCACATATACAGAATATTCTGTATTTTACAGATTTTTCGTCAAATTTAAGATACAGAATCTGTATATACAGAATTACAGATTTTCAGCAAAAATACAGCATTTACAGATTTTTTAAAAATTCTAAATATTAAATTTATTACAGTGCATGCATAGATACCTTGATTTCTAAAAATGTTGAACGCAACGCAACGAGATGGTTTTCGTTGGGGGCAATTGTTAAGCGAAATGTTAAGCGGTGTGTAGAGCTACAATAATTATTTTCGTTCCATGTTAAATATGACCATTTCAGAAAGAATCTACAAATGATCGAGTCTTATCCTGATATGCGGAATAGGCGTTACGAGTGTTATTGTCTTTTGTGTAGAATTTATGTGAATCTGGATTTCCTACAATGCTGCTGATGGGAACAAAACACCGTAACAGAGTGGGTATCGAAGACATGAAGTGTGCTTTTCGACAACGTTCTCAAGAATCACGATTTTGGCGGAAATCGTTCAGGCGCAGGTGCCATACTGACTTGCCAAGCTTTATATACCTTTTTTGTAATCAGATAACATCATAAGTATAACATCAAATGTATCGCGAATATAACTTGAAAACCGTTCGTATTCTTATATCACTTTACTGATATTCTACATACTTTCTTACAAAATACTGATAGGGGTGAAGCACTGGGAATAATTTTCGTAAAAGGGGGAATTGAGCAAAAAAGGTTGAAAACTATTGGGTTAAACGATCCTATGACTAAATAAAAAGAAAGTTCTCAATTTTGCGAAATTTATAATGAGATAAGAATGTTATTGTTTGATTGATGCATCAATTTCCTCAATTGTTTGAAGCAGGTAATACACAAGGCTTGAATAACGAATGCGAGCTACTCAAGACGAACCTCACGGAGCAAAAATTGAGTGACTCAGATATGACATAGTCCCAACTGTTGGATAACAAAAGGTGTGATGTGAAATTTTTGTATCCATTGCTAAGATCGTGTTTAACCGTTTAAGTGCGGAACAAGTTTTGTTAGCATATGCCAAAAACGCGGATGAGCATGGATATATTTTAAAAAATACTAAAGAGCTTAGATAACTAATTAGGTCACAAAAGTTGCATTAATAAGAAAAAAACACATAAAAAGGGAGGTTTATAAAATTTACTAACATAAACTCCCTTATCTATACATAATTTTTTTTTTAAATAATGAAAAATAATATTTAAACAATTTCATTCAAAATTATGGTTTGCTGCACAAAGTGCGTGAAGTCCTCTTTAAAAAATGTCTCCGAAAGACGAAATCCTACGTTAAGAGGTGCTAAGTCAAAATGATAACATGGAACAAGAATTAATTTTAATACTCGGCGTGATCAATTTTTTTTAACTGGTTAAGTTGAACAGCCGTCAAGTTGGCCATCACTTTCCGGGCTTCCCATTTCTTCAGCTCACTCTTCAACACACATTCAGAAATTCCACAGAATGGTTCTGGACCAGTGAAGAGTGAGCTTAAGCCGCGTCTTGAGAGTTCATCTGCCCATCTGCCCTGCCCTTTTCCCTCTATACCGTAATGGCCAGGAATCCAGTATAGTTTTACCGAACTTATCTGACATAGTTGCCGTAAAAGGCAAATGCATTCCCAGATAATTTTTGAACAGTACTTGATTGCATTGAGGGCTTTAAGTGTTGCTTGACTGTTTGAGAAGATGCAAATGTTAGCATGTCTATATTTCCTTTTGAGGCAGACATTTAAACATTCTATTATTGCAGCGATTTCTGCCTGAAAAACTGTTGGCCAGTTCCCCATAGCTACAGAAATTTTTATTTCTTTTATTATTATTTTTAGTCTTCTTAGTCTTTGGGCACTATACAAGTGAAGCATAGGTTATCCTAGGCCTCACAATTGCAGTGTAGACCCCCATAACCATTTTTGGTTTATGGCCCCATGTTCTGCCTATCATTTTAGAACATGCCCATAGGGCAATGTTGCATCTAAGTGTGCGTTCCAGTTTAGTTTAACTACCAGAATTACGCCTAGATAGTTCACTGAAACGTTGAATTTTATTTCCTCTCATCCAAAATTGAGAGACTGCAGATGCAGATTTTTCTTTTGACGTGGGACTACGTCTAACCGGAATATATGGGGGGGGGGGTGTAAAATGAAAACCTAAACACAGAACATGCAGGAAAAAATGAAAGATTCCGAATGGTTATAACTCGAACATTTCTTACTGGATCGGGAAGATGTTTGCATCAATTGAAAGGGAATATTTCTACGCATCTATCGCCATTAATAAAATGTTATTTTTCATTAGATAAACAATTGAATAACTGTAAAATGTTAAGCGTTATCTAAACGCCCTGACTTCCTCGTTTTGATTGGCCCGGTTTATGGTTTCCCCAACACAGCCATCAAAACCAAGCAGCCTTGGGTTGATCGGCATTGCAAATACATGAAAAAGGGAGAGCTTTTGTTCCCACTGAAATGTGATCCCTAACAGAGATTTGAAAACCAAGGTGGCTGGAGGAAATCGACATTGCAAATACATGCAAATAGGGGATATTTTTGTTCTGATTGAAATATGTTTCCCCGACACAGACTTCAGAACCAAGGTGTCTGGGAAAATTGGCATTGCAAATTCATGCAGATCTGGGGTATTTTGTTCCGACTGAAAGGTTTTTCTATAACACAGACTTCTAATCTATGGAGCTTGGGGAAATTGACATTGCAAATACATGCAAGTCGGGGCATTTTTGTTCCGACTGAAATGTGTTTGCCTAACACAGACTTCAAAACCAAGGCGTCTGAGGAAATCCTCTTTGCAAATAAATGCAACTTTCGTACTCGCTTGCCTTTGTGCAAACTATAATATGTTTCCCTAACACGGTCGTATAAACTTGGAAATTAAGGAAAATCGTGCAGACACTTAAGGGAAATGAACTTTCAAGTTTGAAGCATCCATAGTATAAAAAGTCTAAGTTGAAAGCTATTGAGTCATGTGTTGAGGTCTTTTCGGATATAAGAACTTTACACATCGGGATCACTTTTAGGACTGCTTGCTTCTCGTTTATTTCCTTTTCTTGTTGGATCGTATCGCCTCATTATCTACCTATTCTGTTTGGCTGCCTATCCGAACATTAAACATACCTCGATGTGTTTATGGAGTTTCTACCCATGCGGCTGTATCCTAAAATAAACATGACGAGGCGATAACGATCGTCTGTACCATATGCCTGATATGATTCTGTGAGACGAACCGATCATAAACATGTCTCACTATGTTTATGGATTTACCTCCCACGAGGCTAAATCCTAAAAAAAACACGGCGATACGATAATGATCGTTCGTACCACAACAGATGCAAGCCGGTGGTACTTCTGCAAATTCGCGGTTCGAGAAGTACGTACACTTGAGAGACACAAACTTCAGAGGGAAATGTAAAATAAAATAATCGTTTGATAGACTTCCGTTTACATATTTTGTCCTAGGGATCATACCAAATGTTGAAGGACTGTCATTAAATTTACTTGTAATGAAGATGTAATGACATAATCTATCACAATGCTTGAATTGACCTTACATGGCATTTGTTAAATCTTTTTACTCACAAAACAAACATATTGAATTCAACTAAATTCGGAAATTGTTTCTTTCAATCAAAAAATTAATCAATACAAACAAATGAATGCTAAGCTAAGATAGTCCCACGTCAACCTTGCGGTTATATCATAGATATAACCCACTTTTTGGTGAAAGGACTGTGACTGTGGATTTGCTTGATTGATAGGCAAACTGGTATTCAAATAAAAGGCATTTGGACATGAATACCGACTTTATGTATTCATGTAGGGCTTTCTCCATAGTTTTCAACAGTATTGATGATAAACTTATTGGCCTGAATGATTTTGGGAGTGATTTATCACGTTTCCCAGATTTTGGAATGAAGACCACTTAAACGAGTCTCCATATGGAAGGAATATGCTCTTGTACCAGACTTGCCTCAAAAATCTCGATTAGAGATGGAATTAGCTTAGATTCTTCATCTGCACGTGCGGTTTTGTATGGTTGAAAGGATCTCACCGCACTTTCTATTCTGGCCCTCGCGAAAACCAATCCAGCAACTATGTTTGCGACTTCCTTTGCACTTCCAGGATACATTCCAGAGCATTTTATGTCTCGATTATAGCTAGGATTGACATCAGAATGAACAGATGTAGATCCCGGGAAGTGAGTTTTCATCAGTAAGTCTAATACTTCTGAAGGAGATTTTGGGAACGAACCATCGTCTTTATTGAGGGAACCTAGCCCGTTCGAGTGGTCTTTTGCAAGAGTCTTACTTAGTCTTGCAACGATTGGGGTACTTTCAAAGCTTTCGCAGTTACATTTACCCAAGATTTTCGTTTAGATCGTCTTAGTTCTCTGTTATATTCGGTTAGGGCGCTATATTGTGACTAATCCGAATTAATTTTAGCTCTGTTGAACAGTTTCCGCGCTGTTTTGCGAAGCCGCTCGAGCCTTTTGTTCCACCACGGAACGTTTCTTGTCGAAGAAACTCTTTTTAGTGGACTATGAATGCGGTGTCAGTTCGTTCCATCACTCAGGGAATAAGTGATAGTCGCACCAGGACTTTGCATATCCTCCCACGAAGGTATGTCTTCCTTTATGAAGTTCCTTACCTTTTTTGGTTCAGTAGACCAAATCTCGTTAGGCATAACAATGCCCTTTCCAAGAGCCCGCAGTCTTCGCTGAATTAGTGTACTGCATTGACATAGTAAATGTTCCGAAGTTTCAGATTCGAAATTGCAGAAACTACAGTTATCATTTTCCAGTTTTCCGATTTTTTCAAGGTGATACCTGCTCGGACAGTGTCCGGTGAATAGACTGGTTAATGTACTCAAATCTGGCTTATTCGAGCTGAGTAGGTTACGTGTTACTCTGTTACAAGGTGTAATGAATAATTTGGATTGTCTTGGTGTTGATAGAGCCCTCCGGTTGGCTTGCTAAGAGATCGGCTTTTTCATTATCTTCTATACCGCATTGACCAGGCACCCAGTATAGATTAACTTCGTTAGTAGCCGCTAGTTGTTTTAAGGATAGAATACATTCCCAAACTAGCTTTGAGTAACATGTGTATGCTTTTACTGCATTAAGAGCTGCTTGGCTATCTAAGAAGATACAGATTTTGGCATACCTGTATTTTCTAGTCATTGTACATGTTAGAATAGCTTGTATTTCTGCTTGAAAAACTGTAGGCCACTGTCCCATTGGAATTGACATGTCGATTCCTGGTCCAGTAATCCCAGCTCCCGTAGATTTACCAATTTTAGGTCCATTGGTATAAAACATGAGTGATCCTGGACAAGTTTTGGGACCACATACTTCCCATTCGTTGCGATTGAATTCAATCACTTTGAAGTTAGTCATTGTTTCCATCCAGTCTTCATTCGTGCTTACTATAGTGTTCAGTTGATAATCTTTCAGGATTTGTAAATGCCCTGTGAGATTTCCTTCTAGAAAATGTTTTATACGTTTCAGCCTAAGAGCACCTTTTTCTGCTTCAAGTTTCTGCAGTTGGTGCAAGGGTGGAAGGTATAAAAGAGCATCTAGGGCTTTGGAGGGTGCGTTGGGCATTGCTCCAGTTATTGATTAGCATACCAGACGTTGTAGTTTATCGAGTTTTTTCTTTGAATCACGATATTCTCTTTGTGCTGTCAAGCCACCATCCCATTCGAAAATAATGTGTCTGTGTACGGACAAAGACGCCTCTTTCGAAACGTGCCAGTTGTGTATTTTCACAGAAATTACCGGACTGCATAGTGTTAGGTCCAGGACTTCTTGTCTGATAGCGTTTATAAACATTGGTTCATTGCCTATTTTGGCAATGTCAATGTTATGTGAAGAGAGAAATTCTAAAAGACATTCACATTGACTGTCAACTCAAACCATATCCATATACTAATTGTTGAAAAGGTATGTAATCGCAAAACCTTCGATTTGTGAAGTGGTCGTTTGAAAGATCTAGGTTAATTTATTGTATAGTATAGGCCCAAAATAATCCAAATGCAATGTAACAATCAATCGAATTTTCAAGCGCAAATGAACTAATGTCTTCTAGAGACAATATGTATTCAGACCGCTTCGTTCGCTGAGACTAAAGCCCTACATAACATCTTTTAAAAATCCACATAAGCTATCATACTGAAATGTCTTCACAAAATCAAATGTCTTAAGACGGAGACATGTCTTCAAACCTGGCATCTCTGGTGCGCCGCAAATTGGAAGAGAGACGAAATGGCTGGAAAAGATTGCCTGACTAATATCCAACAACGATGAGAACTTGAAATTTTCATTAATTTTTTTTTACTTGACAACGTGATATTTTTTAACTGTTTGTTTTGATTTAATTCATTAATTTTTAATCAAGGAAACTTCTAATGATAAAACGCTTATTATTTGCTCAAAAATAACATGCCTATTATTGACCAACTTACCCCGTGTGTGGGGCTATATAAAAAAATACACTATAAGAATATTTTTTGTGCATTTTTAATATTTTATGTTCGGTTTTCTAACAAAGATAAAGTTCGGTCTGCACGAGAAGCGTGTGACAGCTGTTGCGCTCGACCTCGAGCTCTCCGGAATAATGCGATGCTACGATTGTCCGTACAACGCACGAATTGTTTGGAGAGTTCAGCGGTTTTCAGAGACTTTTTAACAGGAAGCCAGGCTTCCTCGTCAGAGATTCAGTTCTTTTTTAATGAACACACGGCCATGTGATTATTGTTATCAACATAAGATTAAAAATTTTCTACATGAATAGTTTAGGATTTAAAACCCAACCGGCCACAGTATTTATCAATATGGTATAAAATTATAACATAACATGACCATAACTATCGCGAACATGAATACCGAAACTGACCGAATGAAACATTTTCCCAAAACGAAAAAGGAACTGATCGTGCATAATCCACAATTTGTGACTCAACCGACTGAAGGAAATAGAAAGAGAGCAGTCCGTACCGCTATATGTTAGTATAGTAAGAATACCTTTGAGGACTTTTGTGATACAAAACCCGAGGATATGTAGGTACATAACAGATGCTTTTGAATCATGAATTTGCGATATTTTCAGATTACATGTTGCGCCACTACTAACGATTGTGTTTTTGAAAGCCGCAGATAATACGGATGAAAATTGAAATTATTTGGCTAATGACAAAAAGTTGGCATTTTCAATCCATAAAATCTTTCTTCTTCTCTTCTCATTTTTTAAACAAGCAATAAGTTCAGACATCCTGTCCTGCGATTTGCCTGCAAATAGGACGTCCTACAGTGTGACTCCATTTTCTTCCGCATCCCGGTTGCGAATCGTGGACTTGAGCTACTCTTAGATTTAAAAACGATCAATACACATTGAAACAATAAGTGTTCCCTGGATGTATTATGATTCAAGATAAACATGTATAGGAAAAAGCTAAAGCAAACTATTGTACGATGAACAAGTGTATAAGTCGTACGCATATCTACTGAGTTTTTCCGTGTATTCGTAATGCTCACTTAACCCTTGGTATTTCATACGTGTTTGGGTAAAAATTAAAACACACTGTGAATGAGACTTAACTGATTTGGGCTTAATGAAATATTTGTGCAAAGCTCTATTTCCTAACATACATATTTTATCACGTTCACTTGATATTAATCTAGACAATGATACTTCACGTCGACTCACCTGCGTTGGGATTGGCTGTTGCTGCAACTGTAGGAATATCCGGAATCGGAGATCTTTGTGTTATGGGTCGATTCTGTACCCTCTGAGTTCTCCATCATTCTATTAGCGAACCGTGAACTGTATCTATGGTAGCGCTTTGCGCTCTTCAGTGTTACAATAAACTTGATGTGTCTCCAACTTTCCGTTTCTTGCCACATACACGATTTTTGGATTAATGTTTTTCTTTTTTATCACTTGGTGTGTGTATATATAAATATAATTTTTTGCACTGATCGTTCTACTTATAATTGTGTATAAAACTTATACACAGTCAACTTAGTTGTCACAATTTTGCGGTTTCCTCTTCTCATATTGCCTCGTCACATATCGGAGAACGAAATAATTTATTCAATCTGTTCGCTTATTTGCTTGTGTAATAACTATTCCCACTACACAAGCGGTGTCATATTTAACTTAAGCGCTGTATTGACCACAAAAACACACTAAAAAACACTGCAAAAGTTTTCTCCTGGAAACCAAATTATTCGTTCATTTAACAAGTAATTCGTATCTATTATAAAGATCACTGTTTTATTTATTCCTTGCTCATACACTGTTTTCCGCTAGTGTTGAGCGTTATTTGTAAAAGTTAGCAAGGATGTAAATTCCAATCCGAGCTAGGCGACCGGTAATAACTGACTGATTGCAAGCGGTTCGTGACAAGCTTCAGCTAGACTAGCAGCTCTTACTAAGGTTATGTTATGCCTTGGCAATCCACCGATGCTCCCAGTTTCCTCCCCGGGTGCGCTCTCCAGGCTGGGTATACACATTTCGAGCCACGTGAGTTTCGTAACAGAGTTAGCTCTGGCCGCATGTATAAGGTCTGCCGCTAGATGGAGGGGTGCTGCAGGGCGTGCCATGCAACGTTATCTAAATATATATCCAATTTATTTTGCGCTGTTTTGTAGCCTGTTTAAATGTGGTAGGGGATGGGGATGAAAACATTGTAAACAATTGCCAGAAAATTTACGGATGCAGCAATACGTTTAGAAAATATATGAGTGGGTAGTGAACTGGATGAAAAATCCTTTGTGGAAAAATAAATTGCTCTTTTGTCGAACTGTTGATTGTGGTGGCAGAGATATATATAAATTCATGATAAAACAATGGCATAATAATATGCTACTGGGGTTCATCGGTTTTCAGAAACATGGCGTAATATGAACTTCATGCAGACCGTGGGGCATTTTCCCAAAACAAAAAAGGAACCGATCGTGCATAATCCACAATTTGTGACTTAACCGACTGGAGGAAATAGAAAGAGAGTAGTCCGTACCACTATATGTTAGTATAGTAAAGATACCTTTGAGGACTTTTGTAATGCAAAACCCGAGGATATGTACATAACAGATGCTTTTGAATAATGAATTTGCGATATTTTACATGTTAGATTACATGTTGCGCCACTACTAACTATTGTGTTTTTTAAACCCGCAGATATTACGGATGAAAATTGAAAATATTTGGCTAATGATGAAAAGTTGGCATTTCCAATCCATAAAATCTTCCTTCTTCTTCTCTAGAATTATAGAGACTTTTTTCCAGCTCATTCGCTTCTAGCCCTGAGAAGGGAACGGACGTTCTTGATCAAACCTTTATGAGGCTTGCGCAAATTTATAGTGCAATGCCAATGATCTACAAGGCGTAGTTTTTTAAATTAAAAGAAATTAAAGTTTTGGGATCTTTGTTTGCCTTATCAGCTTTCGGGGGTAGTCATGCTCGTCGTAGTCATGCTCGTGATTGCACGGTAGTTCTCACAATCTTTTTGAGCTTTTTTTTGTAGGGGATAGTGGATGCCCATCTAGTCGGATATTGTCCCGTAGATGGGCAGCTTCGCGCCCGAAACCGGTCGACATTTAAGGTAATTTTTAAACCGTTGAAATAGTAAGAACAATAAGTGTTTGTCTTGTCTCGCGTCGCGTCTTAGTGAATGTCGTGAAGTTCTAACGTTGCACAACAAATCAAAATAAAAAGTGATAGTAGATTTACCTGTGCGTTTCGTTATTTTTTCGTTTTTTCGTATTTTTTCGTATCGAGAATGCGTTAGTCATTCAGAACGATGCCACATAAATCATATCTCCAACATCAGTTAATTGGCCCCAGCAAAACCTCCAGTTTTTTTGAAACAAAAACAAACAGACTATTCAACCTCCATTTTTCTAAAGCTTTGACTCAATTTTTTGTAGATTGCCGAGAATTTTTCTTGAGTATGAGAATGGAATGAACTTGTTGGTGACCCTGAGAAAAGCCGATGGGGTTACGTGACCTTGTGCAAGAAGCTGTAGATGAATGATACATGATTTATTCTTGTTTTCGCGAGAAGAATGTACGAGATTGGTGTTCTCTTGTCAGTGTGTATGTCTTCTTCTGGAGATTCACTCATAGGCAGTAACGTCCATATCCTCTGTGAGGCGAAGAGAAACTTAAATTCACCCACCTTCTTCGTCATCCTCTACGAAAGCGCTCGTCTTTAGTCTATAATCACCATAGTTCTAGCGAGCGCAGGATGATGGAAGATAAGTTTTTTTAACCCAACACTCAGTCGCGCTCTAGTGTGGAAAGAGAGCGCACAAACTCTCTACAGTGCAGCGGATAAATTCTCTGGAGAGTATACTTTGGTGGGCTCAAAGTTGGTTTTTAACTAACTTAGTGCTGTGGGTCGTTGAAAAAAGTAAAGCGAGGTGAAACATGCGTGTGGATTATATGTCGAATGAGATTGTACTCTCCAGTTTACTCTTTAGTGCATTCTTCAATGTACTCCGCAGTGTGGCAGAGGGCGAATCAGCGCGCTTCAGTGTAAGAGTAAAGAGAGTGTGACTCACTCGCACCTATATTTCAACTAGCGCACACTGGCTCTTTATATATTCGCCAGTAAAATGGAAAAGCGTATGGTTTCTCTTGGGTGAGTGAAGACTGTATCCTCAGTTGAGGCATGAAACTCGCGCGCGGGTGTATCATTCCAGTAAAAATGCCATCATTGCTCATAGGCGATTCATAATCGACCACCAATTATTCTTTCTTTGATAACGCCTAATAACGATATGGAAACAGACGATGAACGTCCAATTGAATATTTCTTCAAAATTTCTCATGTTCTGATTATATATTCTGAGAGGATAAAATGAGCATGTTCGTTCAACACGGTAGGGGAGAAGGAGGCAAGTTGGCGAGGGAGGAAGGATGACGAATCGGTAATTTGACCCGTTGCAATAAAGGTAACGCCACCTACTTTTTACTGAAGATGCATCATAACAAGGCCAAACTTTGTATTCGGTAATTCTGACGAAAACGTTATCACAAGAAAAATAAAAAAATAAAAATGTGAAAGATTGTGATTTTGTTATTCTTTAGGTTTTTTCAAATTTCATTATCCACTTTATGAGGAAAGTTAAAAATTCAAAATAATTTCATACATAATAAAGGTACTCTATTGTACATAATCTGTTTGTTTCCGGCGAGTTTCAATCATGATTTTTTTTCAGCTAAATTTTTTTATTGAAAAAGTCGCTTGAGGGCGAGTTGGAGAACTGCAACATTATGTTAATTTTTAGTTTTTTATTGCAGATGGTTAGAACTTATAAGCGAAATAGAGAATGTTGGTCGGACACCAGTTTGGAAAATGCTATGAAAGCTATAGAAGAAGGTTCGTCTGTTCTGGGTGCTTCAAAACAGTTTGGTGTGCCAGAATCAACTTTGAGACGCTATCAACGAAAATATCCAGACATGGAGGTTAGATTTTGAATTCAGCACATTCTGAATGCAGTTATTGGATGTATCCTGACAAATATGTGCGTGTGATTTATGTGTACATAGAACATATTGGAACTCCTTATGTCCTTCTGTCTTATAAATAAATAATTACATTTTGTTGATTTTTAGGTGACCAAATCATATTCGCCAACTTGCCTCCAGGCATTCGCCATCTTACCTCCACGTCGAGGCAAGATGGCGAATTCCACACTTTTTGCGCAAAATTTTTTGGTGGACAAGTTTTTTAGTTTTTTTGCCCATCCCATAGAAAACACTTCAGACTATAAGAATCAACTAAAAAAAATTCTAAGCTCCAGGGCTCGCCAAAGCTTAACGTCGCCAACTTACCTCCCTCTCCCCTAGCACAATAGAAAGTGAATCAGCCAGGGGGAGGACAATGTTCATAATACAATTGTTCCTAGCAGACGACATGCATCAAACGCAGAAAAATCGTGACTGAATCAATTTTCAAACAAGTACACATAATCATAGATTTTCGTGATTTCAATAGAAACAAAATTTTTGAGTCAAAAAATGAATTTACACCCCAATATTGAAATGAAAGTCGAAGTTCTAAGTTTTATGTATTGCAGCCAATTTTGACATAAATCGGTCCTATAGTTCCCGAGATACATAATCCGCCAGAAAGTACTGAATTATATTTTTATTAGAGAGGTTAGCGAATAATCATAAAATCAAAAACATAAAAACATGATTTTTATACTATACTTTTTATTCATTTATATTTCTGATGGTTTGTACTACAGATTCTTACGAAATCCATATTATTTGACATCGACATGTGTTTCTGTTGACAGTTTAGCTTGAAATTGAAAGAAACATTGCGAAATCATGTAAAAGTTGCCTACAAACAATGATCGACCTTAATTTATTATCAGATAACATTTATGTTGCAAACAATCAGGTTTATGGCATTTTGAATGATCAGCAAAAATTGATAATACTGGTCGGACTCGATTTTATACATACTCGATTATATACAATTTTAGAGTCGATTATATACAGTTTGAAAAAAATATTTTTTTAAAGCTCATATATGACTTATTTCAAGCAAAAATGTAGCCTTTCAACGTTAAGGTGACATTTAAGTGGCTATTATAAGTACAGTGATTGATTAATTGATTCTTTGTTTTTAAGAGGCTTTAAACTTTGCAGTTCATTCCCCTTTAAAGTACAGTGGGGTAAAAATCGCGATTTTTGGAGATTTTGCTTGAATTTTCACCAACAATTGTTTCTATCGATTTTGCAGCGAAATTAGGAAAGATAGAAGTTGGGCGTCAAAGAACAAATTGTAGAGTGGTTTGAGAACTTTAATTTGATTTATAGAAACAATAATGTTTAATATAATTTTTGGAATAAAATTAATAATTACGCATTGAAAATCACTAATTTTTCAATTTTTCACTCCCAAAATGTTATTTAAATACACTAATGAAGATGTTGCACTACTATATCATGTACTAAATTTTCTCAACTTTCAAATGAAAGCAACATAATTGGCTTACGTGGCGTACTTTTTAGTGTAGCGCCAGTTTGAGGTAACAGAGACCGAAATAAAGAAAAAATTCTAAAACTCTGTCATTGTTTTAATTAGTAGAAGGATTTTTTCCATCAAATATGATCATCTATCACCTCCTGAGAGATTCTTGAAAAAAAATATTTTTTTCATGTGAGAAAGGTGTAAACGGGCGGGGCTAATTTGCAATATCTCCTCTCTCCCCAGTGTTCATACGAACGAACGCTGCATTTGATTTTGGAGCGAGCGATTTACGCACGCCTTGTTCTCAGTGGTATATAAAAATTATACCGCACGACTCCACTCGTTACTCGGATAGAAAACGCAGAGGTAGGTAAATACAGGAATAGATAGAACAAATGTATGGAAAAATTGTCATGCTTCCAATTTTTTTTTAATTTAAACAATTTATGGATCAAGGATGTTTAACATATCAAACAATTCTCAGAGAATTTCTTTTTCGATTGGTACGCAAATCAACTTCCCTTAGCAGCAGAAACAGTTATCAACGTTAAAACTATTTCATAAAAACGTGACATGTTTTCAGATTTGACTCCCCCACTGAAGGACGTAGTTTTGACGTAGGACTAGTTGATTTCGGTGGCTAAAATCATCAAAACTGTGGAAAATCTTTATGATACTGCGTTGGAGGACATTGAAAAAAGGAAGGCTAGCCTAGGAGGATCATAACAGTATTATATTAATGTTTATTCCGGAATTGGCAGAGATGCAGCTGACCATTAATCAGCAACGCTCCCTAGTCTGTACCCCATATCCAGCGTGGTGCGTCTTTCTCGACTCGAGGAATCCAGGATAGAATGGTCACTAGCCGGCGCAATCATCAGAAATTATAATTGATGAGATAACAAAGTTGAAACATATAATCCGTACCAGTTGCCAATCGTCGAGTTTTTCGGAAAAGGAAAAGAAATTTCTGAAATTCAAAGAATTCGTGAAGCCTACTGATAATATTTTGTGTTTAGTTTGTAGTAACGTATAAGTTAAAAGATTTTTTACAATGATAAATATTTGAACAACAGAGAAGTCAGGACATAAACGCCATAATAATTGTCAAATAGAACTTTTATTTGGAATGTGACGAATTTTATGATAAACTTTCGAAAAATCATAATCTTTTCGCAAAGTCTCTTCAGCATATAAATTTTTCTTCTTTGTAGCAGGCTAAATCTAAGAATGTTTGATTGATTCGTTTTATTCTCGGTTTTATTTACTCACTAGCGGCCCAATTCTATGTTTTAATAAGTTTACCGCAAAGTCATTGGAATAGCTTTGCTGTTGCACTCAAACAGACTCTCGCAACTTATTTTCTTTTCTTTTATTCAATGTTTCTTTTTTAGTCCAAATATCTCTATGTCTCGAACATCTACTCTTTCTCTGCGATCAATTGTTGCTCTTCCAATTTTGACTTTGAAATTCAACTCTCTACTCTTCATTTCCTACTATCTACTCTATACTTTGTTCTCTCTTCTCTTCTCTCTGCTCTTCATTTTAAACTTTCCACTTTCTCTCCACTCTCACTACTCTCTACTCTCTACTCTTTCTACTCTCTACTTTCTCTAATCTCTTTACTTTCTACTCTCTACTCTCTCCTCCCTACTCTCTCTACTCTCTACTGTCTCTACTCTCTCCTCTCTCCTTTCTACTCTCTCCTTTCCACTCTCTCTACTCTCTACTCGCTGCTCTAAAAAAACGCACACACAAACACATACACGCACATGCACGCACAAATGAACACATGTACACACGCAGACGCGCACAGTCTCACACACAAAAAAACGCATCGCAGCTGCTGACCAATCAACTAACCAACAACACACTCCCGCAGACGCACACACTCTCTCACACAAAAAACGCATCGCAGCTGCTCACTCTCTCACTATGTTTGTGTTTACGTCAAGAATACGAACATTTACGACCGTTTACGACTGTTCACGACGACCGCGCTTTATTTTTTAGCGATTTTATTTATAGTAAGAAAATGACGTATCGTAGTAATAACAAAACAAACAACCCCCGCTCCACAAACCGTAATCCCCTTCTTATTGAAGTGATGATGTTGCTTCACCTGTTCTACATTGATATAAGCGCCTTGCCACCAACTAACCAAAACGCACATACACACGTACACGCACACACACACACGCACACACAAACACATACACGCACAAACGAACACATGCACACACGCAGACGCGCACACTTCGCGCAGTGATAAAATGAACAAACTGTTGTGTGCTGTATGCTGGGGGGACGGGGCAGTGTTATACACACTGCGTACTGCGGGTGCTGGCTCGTTCTCACACAAAAAACACATCGCAGCTGCTCGCTCTCTCACTCTGTTTGTGTTTACGTCAAGAATACGACCATTTACGACCGTTTACGACTGTTCACGACGACCGCGCTTTATTTTTTTGCGATTTTATTTATAGTAAGACTAAAATTCTTTTATTTACTCACTAAAATTCTTCAAAGAAAATGTTGCTTAGTTTTTTTGGTTTGCATGTCCCGTTTTGAACCCGTTTCTGAACTATTTGGTCAGCCTACTTATGAGTTATGAGTTCGAAGAGAACAATGTTATAATTTGTTATTGTTCAATCTGGTTATCTTTCTGCTTTCTATAGATAAACTTCTGCGATGAATGTTTTTGTTTTCCATATATGTTCCCACGCGTTTTTCTTGTTACTCCATTCAGCCGGCGTTAGCTAACGAGCACTCGGTGGAAAACGTGAATCGACTCATCGAGCAATCCCACATCCAGAAGATTGATGGAACGGACGCGAGGACTGCAAGTGGGGGGAAATAATGGCACCGAACCGATGCATACTAAAATCTATACTGTTGTGTAACGAACGATAGCGGATGAACACGACCTCACTGCATATATAAATGCAAACGAAAGCGGCGAAAAACGGCGGCTTGTTTCACCGGTCACAATATTATATTTCATCGTTCAAGAAAACAGAGTACAAACATGCACACTTTGAAACCGATGAAAAGCAAAAACGTGTGTGTGAGTTAATTTCGAATTCTCGCCGCCATTGAGCGTGAACTTGACTAAAGTTTATGTTCACGATCGATGGCAGGGCATGCTGAGTGTGTAAGGTTTTGCTCATAGGAAGCCAACCGAAACCCTACAATATCCTACCTACGAAAAGCACATAACCGAAAAAAAACAGATATAATAATAAATAAGGAATGGAAAGATATTAGAGGCGAATGAACTGCAAAGTTTAAAGCCTCTTAAAAACAAAGAAGAAGAAGAATGGAAAGATTCCCTCTTGGATAAATTGAACCCACGTGTCAAGTGCGAGTCAATCCTGAACACATGGCAATACGAAACATAGATTATGGGCCCTATTCTAGATGACGAGACGAACAATTCATCTCGTATCGTCTCGGAACCAGTCACTGACGAGTCGAACAAAATATCCTATTCCAGTACACGAGTTTTATTGAAATGTTTTATTTGTTGGAGTGGGAAGGATCCCGTCACTTTTTTCATCGATATGATCAGGATTGTCAGATGTGAAGACATGTTTTTATTTCGAGAAAAACAACAAACATACAACAAACATTTCTAAAATTGATCGATCAAAGCTTTTTTCTCAGTGAAAAATTCCTACAATCATATCAAAAATATGATTTTCATATATCTTTTTGCCTTAATGACATTTTTTGTTCCATCATATGGTTCCATTACTCAGAAGTTTCGGATTAAATTTTATAGTGGTAGTTGAGGCATACATTGCTTATGCAATACTAGTTCAGGCGTAAAATAATTTCTGAACATAGAAGGAGAACGAAGGGATACCGATCCTTTAAATTAACAAAGTGAACAAACACATCCAAACAAACAAGACTCGATTGATTCATCAGTGATCAATTTTTAGTTGTACTCGGCTTCTGAAATAGGAAAACAAACGAGGCGAGCGCTCGTTCTATCGTTCATTTTCATTATATTCAATATCATACCAAAACCAGGGGATAGTAACTTCGAGCAAAAAAAGTGGGACCGATTCGAGATTGCTTTTATGTAATCAGTGAACTTTTTTTACACTCTAAAAATTGAACCGACTTGCACTGACAACTGAATGATATGATCAATTCGTGCGAGATGCCTCAAAACAACTGGGAATAAATATTGTTTATATACTGTGAGTTACATTTAATGCGACGTTTAGATTATTGGACAGACCTGTAATGTGACACGTTTAATTGGACATTTTTGTAAACATCGAGTTCGGGGCCCAAATTATGGCGCCACATTAAAGTTGCCACCAGACCTCAGCACTGTACTACTCACATCGCCAATGTTCAATTACAAGCCAAAATCGCCTCCAAGGCGACACTGAGTGGTGCCTCGGCATGACGTATTAAATTTAAATTACTGTATTATGTTGTTATTTATGTTCGCATCACAAGCAACGAACACACATTTATTTTTCACTTGCAACAGTATTCATGATGATTGGATGGATGAATATACGACTCCTACACCCATCTAGTACGACTATTGTCATGCGTATACCAAACAACAGACAACCAAAAAACGAATGGCGGAAAACGTTCTTGATAATTATGATAATTATTATAGATTTTTCTAAATACATGTAAGTTTGGAATATTACGTTGAAAATTATGTTTAAGTCAGAATATTTCCGGTTTCAAGAAAAGTGAAAGTTATTTATTTTTAACTTTTAAGAACGAAAGATTATCTGTTTGCCGGTCTTTTGAGTTCTGATAAACATAGTGACAAAAATAAATAAGTTCAACTTCGTCATTCAATTGCATGTAACTAAAAACTGTATACATGAGATTATGAACTTGACAAACCAAGCTGCCAAGTATGCCAACCCAACAAACATTAAATCGTATAACTGTCGTATTCTTCTTCTTCTTCTTCTTCAGTGGCACTAACGTTCCAAGAGGAACTTCGCCGTCTCAACGTAGTATTACTTGCGTCATTGTTATTAGTACTTAGTTGAGATTTCTATGCCAAATAACACGCCTTGAATGCATTCTGAGTGACAAGCTCTAGAATACGCGTGATCACAGTGCAAGTCGGAGGAAATTTCTTTGACGAAAAATTCCCCCGACCAGAACGGGAATCGAACCCGAACACCTGGCATGTTAGTTATGACGCTAACCACTCGGCCACGGGAGCACTGTCGTATATAGAGCATCAAATATCTGATATTTTGGGTGGTATATGATGCGCCCAAATAGTATATACAGTAAGTTACCTCTAATCCTCGACATACCGAGGCACTACTCAGTGTCAGTGGTACCAAACTCGATGTTTACAAAATATCCACTTAGAGATGAAAATGTCCAATTATTTGTGTTCCATTACAGGTCTGTCCAATTAACTAAATGTCGAATTAGAGGTAACTTACTGTACATGCAAGGTTATTAGGCAATACCTAATAACATAATAAGTCTGTTGTCATACGAACATACGACTCATCACTGCCATAAAAAAATGGCGGAAAATATTAAAGTAAAATGTTCGGCCCGGGGAATCACCATTTTTTGTATGTATATAGAACCTTTATAAACATTTATGTTTGTACAAATAGGAATTAATCAATTGACTTTAAGGGATATAAATGTTTGATATGAGTGGTGGCGATATGAGGAAATTGCTCCGATGGGATTTGAACTCCGGTTGTTTGAATTATCAAGCCGCAGCTATCTCGTACGGCTATCTGAAATATGATCCTATGGCAATTAAAGCTCTTACATATGATACGAAAGAGTTCCACTCGGATACTTCATTCCTGATTGTTTATTGTGCTTTAGTGGAAATATCGCAAAATTTATATAGAAATGGTTAAATAATGTTCAGTACTATTTACATGTTTGAAGTAATCAAATAATATGAAGTAAAAAAATTCATTCATATTTCAACAATTTGAAACTGCCTTCGGGCCTGCCCAGCAAACACTAAATCGTAAAAAAAAATCGAGGATTGTATCCGAGACACAACCGCTTAGAACGTAGGACTACGCAATCTTTTTTCTTTTGAAATTTGATGGTTTATCATTTCGAATATTATTTGCGAATACGTCGAAATTTCATAAATAACTTTTCAGTAAAAAGTTCCGGAAACCCTGAAGAGGTTCAATGGCTTGCGTAATTTTGTAGAACCATTTCAAGAAGCAATGATCATTTTTTGCCTTTGCGAGAACAATACACTAAATGCTCATATGTCGCAATTCGTTTCGTTATATCAATGCACGCATTGCACTGAATATTAACGAGAGGCATCTTCCGTGCATCGCCATCAAAGACGAATGAACTCTCTGAGTTTCAAGTGTCTATAATTCAAAAGAAGAAGTAGAAAAAGTACATCGCCATTCAACAAGCATCAAACACGCGTCTAACAGATGCACACAGTTGCAGTGCTAAAAATGAAACATCGCGAGAATGAGCGTTTATGAAAAATCGTTTCTCGATTCTCGGTCAAAACCGTCAACAAAGTTTCTAAGTTCTAAGTTTCGCGCAACGAAAACAAGCAACACACAAAAAACCAAACACTGATGTTTAGAAGCGACCTATAATCATTTGTACTCTTCTCTTTTTCAGCCTACTTTGCCATGACTCGGATGGTTGTGTTAATTGCAATGCCAGATGCACTTCAATTGAAATATTCACTAGCGTTCACAGATCTAGGGGAAACATTGAACACAAAACGAGCAGAATAAGCGACCTTTGGTGTTTCGGGCACAGAAATATTCTGAGAAGTTTCCTCAGAGGAGATGCAATACTTATACGGTAGCGACGGCTTACAAGGGTGGAGTTTACTTCGCAAATTTTCTCTTTTCGCTATCCCCCTTCGTTGTTTCTGTTCTAGCGGCTGCACAAGTTACCCGTTATTGACAGCTCTGTTCTTGAAAGCACACAAATGGACAGAACAAATGTATGGGAAAATGGGAATGCTTCCAATTTTCATCAATTTAAACCATATACAGACTATGGGATTGTAATGTATAACATTTCAAACATAAAAAAAATCTTAAAAAATTTCCAATTCGATTGGTATACAAAACGTTTGAATCCGTTCGTAGCAAAAATAGTTATCAACGTTAACTTTATTTCATGAAAACGTGACCTGTTTTCGGATTTCGCACCCTTAATGTAAGACGTAGTCCTACGTCAACAATCTAAAATTGGAGGCTGTATACATACATCTAAGACACATTACTTGTATGATGTGTATACTCCAGTGCTTAACTCCAGTTTTGTTGACAACTTTTATGCACTCAATTAAATCGTACGATGAATCATATATAAACATAAACATTCCCATCTTTCATCCTACATTAAACACCTCGTAGTAGAAATCTGTCAGTATGCATACACTCTCCTACGAAACATAGTGGAAAAAAAATATACTCGTCGATGTAAACAAGCGGTGAAAAAGGAGACACTTTTCGACGAATGATTTGTATGAAGTTCCACTGCCATGCCAAAACCATAACATCTTCTTCATGTTCTATTATTGTGACCGATAGTTACTCTTGTATCAGTTTAGTGTAGTGTCAAGCATTGCACCTAGGAGTTGACAAAAAAATGGCAAAAATCTAAACAAATATTTGTGTTCCACAAACCCATGTCCGGAATATACGAGGGCAGTTCGATAAGTACTTAGCCTACAAAAAAAGCAACAATTTTGGTAAAGTGGCGATTTATTTCTCAACATAGTCTCCTTTTAGCTCTTGACCCAGCGATGCTCCAACTTCTTCAATCCATCTGGAAAAAAACGTTTTCTCGAGGTCTGCAAAGTAGGCCACCGTGGTGGCGATGGCCTCCCCATTCGACTCAAATTTCTGTCCGGCGAGTGACTTTTTCAAGTTTGGAAACAAAAAAAAGTCGCACGGGGCCAAATCTGGAGTACACGGTGGTGACGGCGTAATTTCCTTTTTTTTCCATTTTTTCCATTTTTCTAAAATCCGCGGACACACCCGTTTCCATACGCGGTCAAAACAAAACTACGTGTCCGATTCGGCTGAAATTTTGACAGTAGCCGTTTACGAGAATGTACTACACGATAAGTAATCTCTCGTGCGATACTGACACCATCGGGCGATGAGTACTTATCGGACCGCCCTCAAAAGCATTCAGAAAATGATTTTAAATCCGGTCGGCGGATCAAAGTAAACGAGGAAATTTCTTATTGAAGGTGTTGCATAAGAGTGTCCGGAATCAAAAGCAAAAGTGTCCGGAATTCAAATCATGAATAATAAAGGTTCCGGGTTCAAGATCACGGCACAATGAAGAAATTTACAAATTTTGAACAAATTTAACATGATCAAAACTTACATAAATGCCTTCTTATTCCATTGGAACTGTAATTTTTCATGGAATGATATGTCAATATTTTTGTAATTGAAATTATCATCGTAAGCGCTTAAATAAGTGTCCAGATTTCGATGCATTACGATATAACACCTGATTGTGAGAGACAATCGAGGTCTTCCAGACTAAGAATCAGTGCATCATCCTTCATATTCTGCATATCTCGACGATCACTGTTTGTTACTAAACATGGTAGAGTTCCTAAGAATTCCATGAATTGTGAACCCTGTTACTTTTTATTTTATGGAGGGGAACAGAAACGCCGACGTAAATGTTAATCACAACTCTTATGTATGTTATTCCGATTGCAAGTAGAGTCGGGCGATTTTAGGTTGAGAAATACATAATGACTTATTACGCGCGAATGTTTGCCGAGAAAACGCGTGCTAACCCTTCTGAGGAACACGTCTATTCCAAGAACTCAGTGTAAGAGACGAACGAACCATTAGTTATGGAGCCTCGAAAGGGAATATGTACATTAGGGTGCCAATAAATGTATGGGGAAAAAACGACCCTAAAATTTCAAAAAGTTACCCCATACAAAATGTTCACTATCTCGAAAAACACCCTATGCAAAATATCAGCTCAATCGGACTTAGTGGAGTGGCGCAGAGCGGTCAAAGTTTGAGTTTTTTGAAAATCGAAAAATCACCCAAGGGAGTAAAATCGGGGTTTTCAAAATAAAAAATTGATGCCAAATGTCTTAAAATTGCATGAAACGTTGAGATCTACTGTCATATCGAAAAACACTCTAAGACTTTTTCGAAATGCGAGGCAAAACTTATGGTTCAGGGTGCCAATAAAAATAGTTATCTATATTTTGCATTCGCAACTTGTTGCGAGATGTTGGTTCGCACGATAATATTTTAACGTCTGCGACACTATAAAATGAAGTCCGATTGAACTAATATTTTGCGTTGGGTATATTATCGTGCAAACCAACATCTCGCAGCAAGTTCCGAATGAAAATCGAGATAACGCTTTTTATTAACCATAAGTTTTGCCTCGCATTTCGAAAACACGAACCCCAGAGTGTCGATTTTCAACAAAAAAAAAATCGAGATGACAGTAAATCTCAGCGTTTTATGCAATTTTAATTTGGAATCAACAAAGTTTTTTTGAAAACCGCTATTTCCTTTACTCCTTTAATTCTTGGGTGATTTTTAGATTTTCAAAAAACTCAAACTCTGACCGTTTTCGCTACTCTCCCTTAAATCCGATTGAGCTAATATTTAGCATAGGGTGTTTTTTCGAGGTGCTGAACATTTTTCATGGAGTAAGTTTTTGAAATTCGAGATGACCATTTTAATTGGCACCCTAGAGTATATAATGGATCCGATCAGGTAAACATCATTTCGCTGGACCCACACCGTTTCAGGGCGTTAAAGATAACATAAAACATTCATAAATATTTATTAAAAATGAGTTAAATAAGTCTGCTTCGAGAAGACGAAGTTCCTCCCAGGGATGTTAGAGCAATTAAAAGAATAGAAAAAGAAACATATTTGAGTGTCTATGTGGAAAGTAATAAATGTGTGCTACAGAAGCATGAGGGACGGGAAAACACGACATTTGGTGTTACTTTCTTGCTGTGGAAATGCAGGGTTTGAGGGACTTGAATTAGTTCCTAAGAGTCGTTTCTAGTAGTTTATTTTCGGCACTGGAATCGTCTCCAAGACACTACTGAAATTGATGAATTAGTTGGGCGAATTTTCGTAGGGTTTCAGATCAGAAATAATTTGTTTCATGGAAAACCATATTCTATGAGATTCCTTAAAAATCAAACTCAAAATTGCATTCTACACATCTAAATGAAAATCGTTTGCGCTAATGTATTAACCAATGTTTTCTTCATTCTCTTATAGTTCAAACGTGATGTTTTTAAGGTGAACATAACATATTCAGAAGAAAACAAAAAGTAATTCTCGTCAAAACTTGTATTTAGAACAATGCTCAAACTTTTATAGGGCTATTCAAGTTTATATTTATAACATTTCCACC
The DNA here is from genome assembly GCF_029784135.1 of Toxorhynchites rutilus septentrionalis. NCBI lineage: Eukaryota > Metazoa > Arthropoda > Insecta > Diptera > Culicidae > Toxorhynchites > Toxorhynchites rutilus. The sequence continues at coordinate 266,570,828 of NC_073746.1, forward strand.
ACCCACGCAAACATTTTTCAAACAATCGCAAACAGTTCCAAGCGAACGAACACGTTAGATTTCATCGTCCCTCCACTGGTTTAGTGGTAAAATAAACACGTGTTAAATGGGCAGCAGTGTCGGGTGTAAAAGTTTTGCCAGAACACAAAGTTCAAAGCTCGAACGAGAGGTGATACAGCAGTCAATCGCTAACTGGTCGAGAAAGGCAGCCCAATTATTGACGTTCGCTTGCTAACTGAACCGGCATGTACAATGTCAAATCAAATCGAGGGAAACTTCAAAGAATTGTTTGATTCGCGTTGACGGCATTGAGCTTTGTATTCCGAAATTGGAAAGCGACGATGACAATAAATGGATTTTCACACTTTTAAAATAAGAATTATGAATGATAATAAACTTTTCCCAATGAAATTAGTATTCTATGTAAATGAAAATCACTTTTTTCAGCGAGTAGTGAAACAATCCTCTACGAAAATTTAATTTCGTATTATAATGATAAGTTTCAGTTAGAATAACAGAAAAAATAGAGAAAATAGGTTCTAAATGGCACCAAGTAAAAATTTTAACAATTTAAAATTTCCTTCGGGCCTTCTCATCCGATAGAGAATAGTTTGAATCCCAAACTTGAATGTCGCCACTAGACGTTAGTTGTTTACACTGTATAGTTAGGTTGGATAAACAAAAAGCTTCCAAATGCGTTCCTCCGGTAGTTAGCGCCGCCCAATGAGCCTAATGAAAGCCATTGATGGTAAGCGCCTGAGTGATCGTGTTAATAATTACGCAACGAAAACAGAGGATCGGCTCAAGACCTCCTTTTTGAGGTAGATTCAGGACCATCCAGGCATATTTGAATAACGATTTGGAAGTTTTGCATTGAGTGCGACAACAGGTATGAATTACAATTTTGGAAAATTATTTTACTGTTATTTAATGAATAATTTTGTCATGCGGAAATAATATCAAATAACATAACATAACAAAATTTCATTCGAACAGCAAAAAATGAACATTGAATATGACGTAAATTATTTATCCAGTTAAAGCAGTTCCAGTTAGCGAACGACTACTGTATTACTTCAATACAACAGAACAGTATGTGAAGTATGCAAAATATCAGCTTAATCGGACTTGAGGGAAAGTGGCGCAAAGCGATCAAAGATAGAGTTTTTTGAAAATCGACCAAGGAGGAAGTGAAGGAAATCGGGGTTTTTCAAAAAGAAAAAAAAAATCCAAAAATCACCCTAGAATTAAATGAACAAAGGAAATGGCAGTTTTCAAAAAAAGTTTGTTTATGCCAAATGTTTTAAAGTTGCATAAAACGCTGAGATTTACTGTCATCTAGAATTTTTTGTTGTTGAAAATCGACACTCTGAGACTCGTTGTGGTTTCGGAATGCGAGGCAAAACTTATGGTTTAGTGTGCAAATAAAAACAGTTATCTAGATTTTTCATTCGAAACTTGCTGCGAGATGTTGGTTTGCACGATAATATACCCAACGCAAAATATTAGTTCGATCGGACTTCATTTTATAGTGTCGCAGACGTTACAATATTGTAGTGCGAACCAACAAGTTGCGAATGAAAAATCTAGATAACTATTTTTATCAGCACCCAGAACCATAAGTTTTGCCTCGCATTCCGAAAAATTCTTAGAGTGTCGTTGGTTAACAAAAAAAAATCTAGATGACAGTAGATCTCAACGTTTTATGCAATTTTAAGACATTTGGCATCAAAATTTTATTTTGAAAACCACGATTTCCTTTACTCCCTTGAGTGATTTTTTGACTTTCAAAAAACGCAAACTTTGACTGATCTGCGCCACTCCACTAAGTCTGATTGAGCTGATATTTTGCATAGGGTGTTTTTTTGAGGTGGTGAACATTTTGTATAAGGTAACTTTTTGAAATTTTAGGGTCGATTTTCTCTCATACATTCACTGGCACACTAATATACACATTGTAGAACGTGGTCCTGACCCAACCCCCAAAATTGCAACGGCTATCCATCACATATCCTTGTTTTTTATTTATTTATTTATTTATTTCACCGTCTTGGATATAAAGATTCCTACAGACTGTTTACTTAGGCTAGTTCCTTAATTCTATTTTTGAATACATTTTTGGATATATTAAAATAAAAACAATTATTCGCTACATTGAACTCACGGAAACATTTAAGTAGAGGACTGTTTTGACCGTAGGTGGTCCTGCGTGGAGGGATCGCTAGGAGTTGTCTGCCTCGGAGACGTCTAGATGGAGCGTAAATTCGTGCATTCTGTATCAGCTCTGAACAATCCATGTTGCCGGTCAACATGTCACAAACAGGCGTTGGGTTTTCGTTCGCCTTGACTGTAGGGTTTCAATATCGATCAATCAACAGCGGATTGCATAATCGGGGAAGTTAGACGGATCGTTCCAGGGAAGACCCCGTAGCGCGTAGCGTATAAAGCTTTTCTGCACTTTCTCAATGCGTAACATTTGCGTTGCGTGATAGGGAGACCACACACAGCTTGCATATTCAACGATACTCCTTACTAGGGAACAATACAATGTCTTCAGCGTGTATGGATCCTGAAATGTTTGTGAGTTTCGGCGAAAGAATCCTAGTACTGCGAACCCTTTCGCGGCGGTAGTGCTGATATGCTCGTCTAACTTCAGTTTGCTGTCTAGGATGACACCGAGATCACGGATGCTATTGACGCGTTCAACGTTATTAGAGGCGATTTCATAGTTGAAACTGATGGAAGTTTGGCAGCGAGTGAAAGTAGTTTTTAGTGACATCGATATTGAAATCTATAGTACAACTCTTTAAATATCTTTTCTAATGGACGGTGTAGTTCATAAGTGTCGAGAAAGGGGAAAACAGAGAATAAATCGAAAGATCCTTCTTTCGACACTTTCAAAAATGATCGTCCCTAGCCGACTATATATACACAGACGCAAATACAAGCTTTAAAATGTTCACGGGAGTTTATCAAAGGTGTCTCATAGCACAACCAAATGCGTTCCCCCAGTAGTTAGCTCCGCCAAATGAGCCAGGCTTATGCAAGTCACTGATGGTAAGTGCCTGAGTGAACGTGTTAATAATTACGAAGCGAAAATAGAGGATCGCTAGTAACATCTAACACATCAACCGGATGTTTTTATTGATCAAAATGTCAGCTTCAATGGTTCTCAGCTCTTTTTTCTCCAACGTTGTCTGGGAAGTTATTGCTATCGCTATTTAGTTTATTCCAAATTACACTACTCGCCTCAGCGACATCGTCGACACACTCTCCAGCAGGCCTGTCTTAACGAAACTGTCACGGGTGACAAGCAAATATGGGGAAATGTCAAATGTCAAATGATTGCCCATCGCCGCATTTGACTAATTATTAGCTGATCAGATTTATGAAAAGAAAAGAGTGCGGGCATTCAAATAGGATAAAAATAGAAAATTGTTAAACTAACTATAATCTTATCATCCTATTGATAAGCTTACGAACTAAAAATAAGTGGATGTACTAAATACTTAAACTGATAAAACTACAACCTTAACTATATTTACAGTTAACCTAAAATTGATGGATAAGGATAAGATCGCTCCTATTATAATATTCTTATAATTCTTACACTAACATTGTGGGTTGAAATAGATCGTTATTATAATTTGTAAAACTGATTTAAAAATATATTTTTAGCTTGAAGCCTTCTGAACAATCGTTTTCTTTCGAGTTTTGGTGACTCAACCCCACAATGTTGTTTTTTCTGGCTAAACCCAAGTCAGGCGGTTCTCAAGATCAAGGAGATGATGGATAAATTCCTGCTCCCGGTCCGGTCCGGTCCGGAAAGTTTGAAAATTTTTGGATATGTAGAACTGATTTTCCGCATTTCCGTATTTTATCACATTATCTATACGCCTTCCCCCTCACCGTGGAAAAGCATGAACTTTTTGAAACCTCCTTCCCCCTAAAGTTGTCCACATGGTATGTGGACAGCCAATGGTAGCGAAGAATAGTTGAGGTGAGCGATTCCTGCTGTTGATTGCAGATGGCCACATACTCCCTGTAGTCCCCGACAGATTTCTATCTTACATCTTCCTAGCAGACGAAACAGTGAACCAGATCACCCATAGAGCATCCGAAGTGTTTGTACGGATGCAAGGAAAAGCAGCCGATTGCGTACCGATTCTCGACCGTTGTCTTTCGAATAGCGTTGTAACCTGACGAGGTTTTTGGCGTTACTGAAACCACAATATTTCGTAATAATGAAACTTTGCCCTTTATTCCGCGCGGCGAGTGAGGTGAGATGGCTCAAGTCACTGCATTCCCGTAGGCGAATGGCGTGACTATAGTTTGTCACTAAGTGAGATTTGAAGTCGTGTCTTCATATGTTATCGATTCGGGTATCGAAAATAAGTTGAAAAATAATGTAGCTTCCACAATGAAGCGAGAAACTTTGCTATCTCACGTCACTCGCCGCGTGGAATAAGGGGGTTTGCTTCATATACAGTTAGTTCAGTCGTATTGCAACAAATATCACCTTCCGTGCGTGCTTGAATTTAGTTTACTGACAAAACTTTTACACCCGACATTGCTGCTCATTCAACACGTGTTTATTTAAATCACGTGCAACCACTTCGTTCGTTCTCTTGGGACGCACATTGCGATTGTTTGGAAAAAGTTAGTGTGGATTGTTCAAATGGTATAAATATAAACTTGAGTAGCCATGAATGTTTAAGCATTGTTCTAATTACAAGTCTTGACGGAAATAAGTTCTCGTGTTCTATCGAATGTGATGTTGTCTCCTTTAAATACATCACGTTCATCTACAAGTGAATGGGAAAGACATTTTCTGGTTTAATTTGTTAATCAGAAACGATTTTTGGGTAGATATTTCGACTGCAACTTGGGTGTGAATGTTCATTAAGGGGGCATCCTACCCGTAAGATCGAAAAATAAATAATTGACGTATTTTTTTCCAGAAGTCGGAATAAAAGTTTGTTGTTGGGACATTCTGGTGATTGAATTGGTGATTGATTGTACCCATACTTTTTGCTGTGACTTTACAACGAGATGAAACATCGAAAAATCTTTTCGGCACAACTTTTCCCTAAAAATCAAAAAACAAATTCTTTTTTCGGCTTTTCGTAGTAAGTTCACTCTAAACCTCGTAGAATGTTATTTTCGATTGAAAATTTTGTTCCGGATCAGGAACCTGACGAATAAACGCGCAGGTAATGAGAATGGCTGGCTAATCCCCATGTTCCACAAACTCAGTTCCTTCAATTTCATGCCAACTCGACTAGCCATTGGCAGCACCATCTCAGATTGCAGTGAAACTTTGTGGGTGAAAAAATATTGGCCATTTTAGCAACTTTGTATAATTGGAATCTTCACAAAAATCTAGAAGACTTTTTGGAAAGGGCCTTAGTTTTTTTCTTGATTTTTTGCAAAAAAAATCAAACTTAAAAACTATTAGACCTACAAAATTTTAATCAAAGCTAAATTTTAAAAATCAGATTTTTCAACTTCCATACAAAATTTGCTTAAAAAATGACTTTAAAATTTTCCAACTTTCCGAATGGTTTTCATAACTTTCTTGGCATATAAAATTGACGCAGACTAAGACGCATCAATCCTGATACTGACTGTTCCAATCAAATCGACAAATTTGCAAAAAAAATGACTGACTGTTCCAATCAAATCGACAAATTTGCAAAAAAAATTGCATTAAAAAATTATTTTTAACAAAAAAAAATATCTTGAAAACTGATACATAACATATCCAAAATTCAGGAAAACGTTATTTTTTATTCTTTAGTTATGATTTTTCAAAGTTAACCGGTGGTACGGAAAATCAAAAAAAAGGGTAAAAATTATTTTTTTCGGACCATCGACTAATTTAGAAAAATCATAACTCAAGAACAAAAAATAATGCCTCTATGATTTTTGGATATGTTATGTAAAAAACCTCAGCTTTAACAAAAAATATAAAAAATATAGCGCTCTTGGTCCCGAGACCATGAAAACTATAAAAAACAAATACAATCAATAATGACAAAATAAAAACCTAAAATTTTGACAAGTGTAACATTTTTCCAAGAAAAACTAGCTAATTTGATATGACGACCAGTCAAATCGGTTTAGTAGTTCACAAGTTATGAATTTTAGAAAAAAGTCATTTTTAGAAAAAGGGGAAAAAGTTGATTTTTCGGATCACCCTAAAATGAAAATGGTTACCCTAACGAAAAAATGGAAAAATACGAGTCTGATGTTTTGCGGTACAGAATCACTATATCGGTTTTACATGGAATGACTGACAAATTTGACAAAGTTGTTGGAAAAAATGAACTGCTTAGTAAGAATAACCTTTTAACGCATATTTTTAAAAACAGATATTAAAAATTTCACTTCACTTTATGAGCCTAATTCATCTTAGATCGTTGTTCAGTGTATTTTGTAAGACGGTAGGCGGTTTTGTTTCTTGTCGATGTTCAAAAACTTAGTTTTGGAATTACGAGTCCATTCGTGGTAAAACCGAATCCTGGTTTGTGTTTCACTGACAGGTAAAATGCGTCCATATGTTTTTATTCTATAATTCTATCAAAATTCGAGTTTTAGCCATAAAATGAACAACAGATACAGTAGAATGGTTCATGTAGAGTTCAACAGAGTTTCTGTAATAATTTGAAGTCGATGAAACATGGAAGATCTTGTAAATATGTGGGAATCCTGAGGGTTTCGGTTTTTCTGTGATTTCTCCTGTATAAACGGATATCAGCTCGGAAATCCACACAAAGCTTAGACATAATTTCACGATAGGAATATGAAACAATCGAATTATGAGTATGATAAACATCATATACAGAACTAGACATTGCAACATAAAGGTGTAGAACCTTAAGTTGATTATTTGATATGATATGTAGTATTATATCAGGTTGGGAAAAAAAGTAATCCATTATTTTCTCGGTAGCTGGCTTTAGTGATCAATATCTCGCGTAATATCGATCATACAATTTCAAGTTTAGTCTCATTGTAAAGGTGACATTTCACACTAGAAAACTTTTGCTATTTTTTGTTTGTTCCATTCAGTTGTGAGTTACAGGGTGCTAACAATGGAAGTCAACAAAGAGAAAAATCGGTACATTTACACTCTTTCTTTTATAAAGGCGAAATGCATGCCAGACCGCTGAAATTGTGAATAGTGCTTATGGTCCGGTTACTGTAACGGTAAAATACGCGCAATTTTATTATTTTAACTTCAATTTTTTTTCAAATTTTTTTTTTTAATTTTTAATTTTTTTTTAATGTAACTAGTGTATTTAGGTTTAGGTCAACATATGAACTATTTGAAGCTAGCGATTGACCAGAAAACGTGAAATGAAAACCTGAACACAGAACATGCAGGAAAAAATGAAAGATTTCGAATTCTTATAACTCGAACATTTCCTAATAGATTGGAAAGATGGTTGCATTAATTAATAGGAAATATTTCTATTGTTATTTTTCATAAACAATTAAACAATTGAATGACTGTGGAATGTCTAAACGCCCTAAATGCCCCGACTTGCATACACATGCAAGTCGGGGGTACACTCTGTCCAACTTCTTTAAGACCAGGTGATGATATTGCTGCTTTGTGCCATTGTAAACAAACAATGCTTCAATTTATATTCTAGTGTGTGGGTATTGGCGACTACCATACACTGCCCGATTTTCATATATGTGTATGCAAGGGCTGTGCGCAAACGATTGTTTTTGTATTTTGCATTTGTCAAGTTTCTATACGACAATAAGTCTGGAAAATGCCGAAGGAAAAAGTGTTCACGGAGAGAGAAGAAAGACAAATCGATGCATTTCACCTAGAAAATGTTAGTGCTAGTCGGATTGGACGATCCCATCATGTAGTGCTCAATTATTTGGGGAATCCTCAAGGATACGGTAAGAAGAAGAGAGCTCAACTTAAATTGAAGCTCTTTGATCGGGACGAACGGAAAATATCTAGAACAGCTTCGAATAACTCAAAATCGCTTGTGCAAATAAAGCAATATTTCCATTTAAATGTTACTCGGGTGACAGTTCGTCAAATACCAAAATTTGACGAACTGTCACCCGAGTAACCTTTAAATGGAAATATTGCTCACATAAAGAGGGTTTAAAAGGTTAAAGCTCCTCATCTTACACCATCTCACGTCAAAAGACGTCTAAGTTTTGTCAAAGTTTACATGAACCGACAGTGGGACATGGTATGTTGTGACGAAGAATGTTTCTAAAAGAATACATTTTGCTCCCTACCATAACGAAAAGATCTTCAATGTATAGTTTATCCTCACTGACGAAAAAATGTTCAATTTGGATGGTTCTGATGGTTTCAACTGGTATTGGCGTGATTTACGGAAGAAGGAACAGTATTTTTCAACCAAGAATTTTGGTGGAGGCTCGTGCATGGTTTGAGCAGGATTCTGTGCAACCGTAAAGCTCAAGTTAGCTTTCACATCATTCAAGGATTACATACATGCTCTGGAAACCTCTCTTATATGGGTTTTTCGTGGATATCGTCACAAAAAATTCACATTCCAGCAAAGCAATGCTACTATTCATACCAGCAAGGAAACTAAGCAATGGATTGAGGAACAAAAACTTTTTTTTTGAACTGGCCGGCTCGCTCACCAGACTTGAATCCCGTTGAATGGTTTTGGGGAATACTCGTACGAAGAAACTACACTGAGAGAAAACGGTATACCACGATTGAAGAGCTCAAGGTCGCAATTTCGGAAACATAGAAAAATATCGAGCAATTCGTTCAGCAGCATTTGAATTAAATAGTATTCCAAAACGAATTTTACAGGTTATTAGCCGAAATGGCAAGGTTACCAATTATTGACATGTAACTCAGTCGATCGTTTTGAATTTTTCATTGATAATACTTACGAATTTTGAAATGGTCTTATAAAATTTGGACAGCTGAAATTATCATAATTAAGCACAATAAATAAACAAACAACTCTTTTGAACGAAATTGACGTTAAATATACTTTATTCTAAGCATTCAATAATGTATGAATGTATCTTGTTGAAATTCTAACTGTTTGTGTTGCAACGAAATAGAATCAGAGTGGTCTTGTAAATGTTGGACAAAGTATATTTTTGTTCCCACCGAAATGTGTTTCCCTAACACGGACTTTAAAACCAGGGTGCCTGGGGGAATTCTCTTCGCAAATATATGCAAGTAAAGGGTATGTCACATCGGTGAATGTAAGGTAGAACAAGCGCATGTGAACAATATTTAGTAAGCATAACAAACTATTAAAAATTTAACAATTAAATCAAGGTGAAAAAACTATAAATTAAAATGCTCAATACATCCTCTCTTGAATGCTGTGAAAGAATTAATATTAGATATACTGCTAGGTAAATAATTCCAATGGACTACTCCTCGAACGAAAAATGAGTTCCCGTACTTTGCATTATTTGTAGCTTACTGGTAAAGATAACCAGGTTGTTTTGTTTTCGAGAGACTGTGCAAAAATAAGCAACAACGTAGTTTGCTAAAATTTACCAGAGGGCATCCTATTAGGCGATGCTGCAAGTGGGAAACATGGGAGAATCTGTTCAAATTGAAAACATAGCGCACGCACGAATTCAAAGCTACTTCTAACTTATTAAAAGAAAGATTGGACACGTCATCTAGTATGAAATCGCATGCTACAAAATACGGAAAAATAAGACTTTTGAACAGTTTTAATTTTGTATCTATAGTGAGGAATGAAGAAGTGTATAATAAACGTAAACACGCAAAAAATTTACCACATTGCGGAGACACATATTTATCCCATGCAAAATTTGATTGGATACGAATACCCTAACTGGTAGCATTTTCAACGAATTCAGCTGTGTTGTTGTCTTTATTAAGGAGATTAAGGATGGTCTCAAATAATTATGAGAAATACTAGGGTGAATGATCTTGGTTTGTCCAGTCGAAAATATGATCATGGTTTGCCCACTTTTTTGAATGCTCTAATTCAGCGCTCCTGTGTCAAATAAGGCCTTCGAATGTTTCGAAACATATAAATGAAATTGCCTTTTACATGATTTATAGTAGTTTGATAGTATATTTTTACGAAATCACATGTTTTAAAGGATTATAAAATACACCTTCTATTTGTGTCAATGCGCCCCTCATTCGATCGCTTTTAATCGATCACCAGATGATTATTTGGCACGTATTCAGACCTTTTCTGGATTACAACATTTATAAATATTGTAAACATCATGCTTGCTCACCATTTGTATCGGATTTACATAGCTAAACCATTCAATTAACGCATTTTGGTGAACTCAATTCTGATCATGAGTTGTCCAATTCAATAATGTTGTTTTGTCTACATGATTTCTATGGCAACCGCTTGGCGCGCTGCAGTTTGTTTATGGTGTGCTTCGCGCATAGCAGAAGTATGGTTTTTCTGCGTTGATTGTGTTGAGGTGAACACTTCTAAAATGCCCAAGAAAAGGCAATATTCTGAAGAAAGCCTAAATTATGAATGAATCAATATGATGACAGTAAACTCAAGCAATGATAAATGCAACATCTAATTGTGAATTCGAATGTTTTCATTCAAAAATGGAGATTTCTAAAACCGGACAAACCATGATCAGAGGTGGATCATAATTCTTCTTTAAGGAAAATCGTTAAAAAACATAAAAATTTGAATAATTTCAACACCTTATGGTAGTATTAGCAACTAGAGACTTGGGGCTTTTGAACAAACCCAAACTCGTATCGATTATGTGTGATTTTCATGAAGAAAAATCGATTTGCATTTACTAGTTGCGTAAAACCACCCCAAATTGGACAAACCAAGATCATTTACCCTATTCGATATAAAAACTGCATTAGTATTCGTAAAATTTAAAGTGAGCATATTTTCAGACGACCAATCTAGGATCCTCTTCTGATCATCATTAATTTTCTAAGATATTTGGACAACAGAGGCACTATTACAATCAAAGTATAATTGTACATCATCAGCAAAAAGATAATTTTTGTTCACACCCAAATGTGTTTTCTTAACACTTGAAGACTTAAACCAGGTGCCTGGCGAAATCCGCTTTGCAAATGTAATTTACATTTAACGGGTAACATTATAATTTCAGTTGAGATATAGTACACCTCCTGGTCCGGAAAATCCTAACTTATGACATAGGACTATGTCTTTGATTGCTATATTGGGAGGGTCACTCTACGAAAAATGTAACGATTCATTCATGATTCATGATTCATCGTTATTGAGGCATATGGTGTGTTACATACCATTAGACTGGAAATTTATCAAGCAATTTTTTTGCTTATAACATGAACAGTGAATATAGTAAAAAAAAGTTCACAGTTTGACAATTAAAATAGGCATGTTATCTTCCGAATGCACTAACCACTCGCTTTCCTCCCCGACGCAACGAGCAATCTTTTTGCCTAAATTAGGGCGTTAGCTCACGATGTGAGATGACGCGTAAAATGAATTATTCTTCATTTACCGATAATAGGCATTTATCAGTTACTAGCTGACCGGGCAAACTTCGTCCCGCCCAATATTTATATGTATGGGAGCCACCCTTAAGAGAGGGGGAGGAGTATCGAACTGCCATAGAAACGTTTATCGATCCCTTTGTTTAGCACCCTCCCCCACTCTCTTTAGAGAGGGGAAAGGAGTGTCAAACCACCATAAAAACATTTATTGCTCCCTAAAACCTCCATATGCCAAATTTGGTTCCATTTGCTTGATTAGTTCTCGAGTTATGCAGAAATTTGTGTTTCATTTCTATGGCAGACCACCCCCTTTAGAAAGGTGAGAGGAGTGTTGAACAACATTAGAAATGTTTCTTGCTCCCTAAAACCTCCATATGCCAAATTTGGTTCCATTTGCTTGATTAGTTCTCGAGTTATGCAGAAATTTGTGTTTCATTTCTATAGCAGACCACCCCCTTTAGAAAGGTGAGAGGAGTGTTGAACAACATTAGAAATGTTTTTTGCCCCCTAAAACCTCCACATGCCAAATTTGGTTCCGTTTGCTTACTTAATTCTTGAATTATGCAGAAATGCATGCTTCATTTGTATGGCAGCCTCTCTTTAGAGAGGGGAAAGGAGTGTCAAACCACCATAAAAACATTTATTGCTCCCTAAAACCTCCATATGCCAAATTTGGTTCCATTTGCTTGATTAGTTCTCGAGTTATGCAGAAATTTGTGTTTCATTTCTATGGCAGACCACCCCCTTTAGAAAGGTGAGAGGAGTGTTGAACAACATTAGAAATGTTTCGTGTCCCCTAAAACCTTCGCATGTCAAATTTGGCTCCATTTGCTTGATTAGTTTTCGAGTTATATAGAAATTTATGTTTCATTTGTATGGCAGCTCCCCCTCAGAAAGGGGGGTGGAATGTCTAACCACCGTCAAAATATGTATTGCTCTCTAAAACCTCCACATGCGAAATTTGGTTTCATATGCTTGATTAATTCTCTAGTAATGCAGAAATTTGTCTTTTATTTGTATGTTTCGTTAAACTGTAAATCAACACAAATTTTTGGATCGATCTTTTGTACTCGAGAAAATCGAGAAAATCGATTTTTTTGTTTCCGATCTTTTCGATCTCAGGAAAACTTTTTGTAGATTTGTTTTTCAATATACATCGATTTTTTTTTATCTCACCAAAACTCAACTAACATTTTTTTAAACATAATGTTAACATTTGGTTCGCTCCTTCTACGATTTACTTCTGCACAAATGCTAACAGAGACAAAACGGCAGCTACTGAGGGGATGTACTGTAACCAGTTGCGCATAGGATCACTGAACCTGATGTTGACATGAATTACAGGCGAAAGATTTGTTCTTAGAACTGGCGCCAAAATAAAGAATCGGCTTCGACTGCATGATAGATGTATGGCAGGATTGTCGTTTATGGGATAATTGTCAGCGGTTGTTGCTTTTTCAATAATTAATTTTATAAAACGACTGCCTGGCGGCACAAGATAAATGCATTATGGCCTTTATGCTGGAGAAAAAGCAAAATGCTTTTGATGTTTGAATAAAAAAATCAAATTTGTATTCCCTGTTCAAAGAAAAGACGACATTCATATAGAATAAGCAGATAAATCGAAAAAAAAACGTTCAATTTTTCAAAGATCGATTCTTTGGTACCGATTTAATCAGAGGATCGATCCCTACGCTGTTTGGAAAATCGATTCTACAAGATCGATCTTTTTATAAGGATCGCCCAATCCTACCAGGATGTCATAATATCGAGCATGGTGTTTGGTTATGTAAAAAATGCAATTAATGAATTTAACTGGCTGCTGATTTAGAAGTTCGAAAAAGTATACTCACGCATACCAGATTATTATAGCTTGAGTAGTCGCGATCTTAATATTATGTTCTCCATATATGTCTTCCTAAGAAACCCGCTTCATTTCTTCGAATGCACCATTCTGTCCATTCTCCTTTCCCTTTCCTATACATAAGCAGAACTTAACACCAAATGACATCAATTTACTACAGCAGCTACACGAGAACGCACCCAGAAGAGCACTCATGGCCATAGGATACTCGATATACATTACCCGACTATAAAGTTATTACAACCCTCTACAAACAATGTTCCGGACAAGGCATAGATTTATTTGACTTAGGCTTATATTTATGTAGATCTTAACTATTTAGACTTGTGTTGAAAAAGGATACATGATGACTCTGTATAATTTAATGAACAGAAGAAAGGGTAGTAATGGCTTTAATTGTATTTTTGGTACATTTATGAATGGATTCTACCACGTTAGATGAGATATTATCTAACCTGTTTAAAGAATACAAGTTCATACAGGAAACGGTTTTTTCAGGGCTTCCATTTGATTATCAAAAAGAAAAAAATACAAATTTTGAACCAAAAAAAAATCGCTTTTCAAATGCAATTACTACACACAATCACAGTTCTATGTCAAGATCTCGTCCGTGCGCCTAGGCCCCATCAACTTTTTATATAATATATGGTTCTTGCAAAGGTTCAATGTTGGCGGAGAGAATGCTGAGTATTTTCTTGGATACACTGTCTAGGGAGTGATCACGATAGCTAGTGATTTACGGTCTGCAGATGTGGTAAGCAATTGGTCTGCCCACCCTTCGTGATGATATAAAGAGTTTCCTCGTCTATATTCGTCCTCCTTTGTTTCAGTCACTCAATGTTAGATAACCAGTCGTAGATGAAAAAAAGAAAATCTGATTTATACCTCGCATATTTATGATGCAACCTGATGTCAACATTGTTCTAGTTCCTTTGAGTTTGGGCTCTTGCCTTATCAATAGATGGCAGGTAAACGTGTAACAGTTTTTTGTTTGTATAAACAAAAAATTGTTACACGAAGAAACTTGCGTTATTCATGGAGGATGATATTTATGAAATTCCCAGAAAGTTGCAGAATTGTTCTTAGTTCCAACAGACACATACCGACTTGTGTTACTGTTTTCTTTCGAAAGGGAACACGTTTAGCATGAAGAACGAAGGGTGGAAGTTTTCGCTATTTGCAGCGCAAATAAGATTGCATGATGCCTCGAACGCAACAGACGAATTTCTTGTGTAGTAATAGATGGAGAAATGTTGAAACAACTAGTAAAACCAACTATGTTGTAGGAGTAACTTTTTTGGACAAGATCCTTCTTTCCTATTTTAGAATATTATTCAATGAAATGTATAAATTAATGTTAGTGGCGTGGAATATTTATTGAATATAATGCATAAGATCATTGCCGGACTATTCTTAGTTTATTTTAATCATTTTTGTCACCGGATTGAACGAATTCATATATTGTTCGTTGTTATACAGTGGTAGACATTCGTTTAGCCGCACCCTATTTTCCTCAATATTTTTAAAAACAAATCAATTCTTTGTACAGTTTTGCTCATAAAAGACGATTATTGTTTATTTTCATCGAATTCATTCTAAAAAAAAGTATAAATTCACTTTTTTTGTTTTCTAAGTAATTCAAATATGTGGAATCAGGGTGGACATTCGTTTAGCCGCATCCTAAAATTTCAATAAAAAAAATTTTTGCGGCAAATTTCGAGTCCAATCGGTAGCTAATATTTAGTATGTCCACCTCCATTTCGGATCACTTCGAAAACTAGATTTGGCATTGGGTCAGACAGCTTTTAAAGTGTTACCATATTGATTATAGCCCAACATTCCTGAAATACTGCCTTGAGACTGGAAATGTTGTCAAATTGTCATCCGTTTGCATAGACCATCTCGGCCAAGATTCTCCATAGGTTCTCTATGGGATTGCAATCGACTGCCAGCAGGTCTTTCAAGAAATGGAATGTCCTTCTCGGCAAACTATGCCTTCGATTGCTCGGAAACGTGGATCTATGCATAATCCTGCTGAAAAAACGACATCCTCGGTAGCGTTATTCTCAATATGGTCAATCAAAACGTCCTCCAGTAATTGAAGATACTTTTCGGAGTTCATTCGGGTGAAAATGAAACGAGTGAGAAGCTTGCTGTGATAGGAAACGACTCTCCACACTGTCAAACTTCCGCCCCCAAAGTTTCGCTTCGATCTCACGACATGTCGTTGACTTAAATTGTACCAATAGCAACTGTACTGTCCGGACCATCCAAATTGAACTTTCTCTCCGGAAAATACAACATTTCTCCATTCTAGTTTCCATTCCATGTATTGCCGGGCGAAAATGAGATGGTTCTGCTTATGAGTGGCGGTCAGTTTCGGTTTCCTTTGAGATTTCTTCCACATGATGTTTGGTAACTCATTCAAGATGCGCGCAATATGCCTCTTCGTTACTGGAACAACCGATTCTGCCTTAATGTATGAGCAGGACATCGTTTCCTGGTTGCTTCGTGTCTTATTCGACCTTTAAGACGCAAAGTAACTTTGGTGTTCCCATTTGTTGGTCGTTATATCCCATATTTCTGGCATTATTTAAAGAAATTCCGTACCACTTTCTTAGATAGATCAATTTTTGTTACGATCGAGCGATTAGAAAACTTTTGTTCACTGAATATCTTTATTATTATCCGCCCCGCTTCCGTCAATAGAATACCTTTCGCCATTCCTTTAAATTCTACGTAAATCACTAATCTGACCAACTTCTTACTTTGCACATCTAATATTTATCCTGTAAATTGAACATTCCCCAGTATTTTTTCAAAAAACACAGATAAAGGCTTGGTGATTATGCGAAAACTCGATTTTTATGCCATGCGGCTAAACGTATGTCTTGGGAAAAAACGACGTTTGAATGTTTATATCCACCGATGCCGCCTTGCGTGTGTGTGGTTGTGACACACGTCCTTTCAATAAAATTGACTTAAATATACTATCACTACAGCAAATAAGTATCCCGATAAAAAAAAGTCACAGGAGGGTTGTATCCAAGACACGACCGCATAGTTGACGTAGGATTCCGTTAGGCTATCTGCTGCATGCTGATTTTGGATAAATTGTAAAACTCTTCGATTTTATTTATATTCCATCTAGCATAAGTTCTATTCAGCTCATTGAAACATCATTCTTCAATCTACGTTCGATGGTTTGGGTCAGTTTTGTCTGGTTGTTAGGAAATGTTTGTTCACTCCACCAGTGTCCATAATCGAGTGGTAATGATAGAAGGATGGTGATTAGTCATTAGATAGTGCGTATCACGTACCAAAGCCGCCCTCTGTATTCCTGGACGAGATGGCTCCTGTGTAATGTATGGATGAAATAAAGAAAAAAAAGCTCATCAATCATCATCGAACACAAATTTTATCACCAGAAAAAAAGTGTTACTTTAGTATAGAGAAAATATATTTGAAATGGAAAAGGTAATTTCATTTATAATTTTTTTTTCTGAGTGTTCAACCCATTTCTTTTCGCTTTAAACCCAACGGAACACGATCCTACATGCCTCAAGGCGAATTTCAATTGAGCGAACAGCACCCAATACGATATATAGAGCATATGTGGAATCACTTTTTCGAATACTCCTTCATTTTTCCAATTTTGCTTGTCGCATGAACTTTCGTTGGGAGAAAAAAAAATTGTTTCATATTTCAAGTCATTTTAACACAATAGCTACCATATACAATTTTACGCTTACAGTTCTGCTAAAAGTTTCAAAATACATGATCGGTCATTGATATGAAATTTCACGAAGCAACCAACATCAAAGTTCCAAATTTTAATTTTATTTATATTCCATCTAGCATAAGTTCTATTCAGCTCATTGAAACATCATTCTTCAATCTACCTATCGATAGATTCTTATTGGAACGAAAATAACAAAAAAAAAACTCGTTCATCACTCCGAACTTATCCGCCAGCACGTATGCAATCAGCAATGCCCACGCTAGTTACAATGAGCACTATCCATTTGTGCGCGTCGTTAGTTAAACTATCGACCACGAGGGTATTTACATGCTGATTTCCCCCAGACACCTTGGATTAGAAATCTCTGTTAGGGAATACATGTCGGTGAGAATAAAAGCTCCCCCTACTTTTATGTATCTGCAATGCCGATTTCCCCCAGGCAGCTTGGTTTAGATGTCTCTGTTAGGGACCCGCCGCATGTGTCTTCAATTTCGACCTATCAGAAATGGGTATTTCCGTTAGGATGGGGGTTGAGATTTTTTAATTGTTCGATAGTTAGTTTCATGACATATATTATTTTAGTCAATGTAAAAAATTGTTATAGAGTGCCGGAATTGAATGACGCAAAAATCTCATCAATCCATCATAAAATGACTGAGCAATAAGCATTTGAAATTGGATAATTTTCACGGTGCGCTCGATTTTCGATTTTCAATTTGTACCCCAATATGTTCCCGAAAGACGTAATCCTACGTCAAAACATTCCTAGTTGTTTTGTAAGTGTTTCAAGTTTTTTTTCAAGTTTAATTAATAACAGGAAAAAAAAAGTTGAATGTCGTTATTTTTGTTGGAGTATAAAAAAAATTACTCTGTTTTGAAGAGGCTGAATTGGATGACTGTTAAAACTGAATAATGACGAAGAAATCATATTTTCTGGAGTTTTTTCATTCAATTATACCCTTTTCTTCAAATAAATGCCAATAAAACCTGAAAAATATGCAATAGCAACACTACAGATAAATTCAACTTTCGGTCTGTGACACCGTGCGCGAATACGTGTTATGATTTTGCACGCGAGTACAGGAGGGTTAATAAAATGTGCAGAAATGTCTGAAGATAAACGTGGAACAAAGGGATACCGATACTTCAAATCAACAAAGTGAACAAACCTATCAACACTGATCAAACACAAACAATAATTCACTAGCTTTCTAGCCGTAGAATCAGACGAACTACTCGTCTGTTTCTCGTCGAGCTCGTATCCTGGAATATTAAAATAAACGAGACGAGTGAATTAACGCTTATAGAATAAGGCTGTAAAGAAGACAAATAAAACCAATTAAAAATATTATAATCAATGTTTTCTCACACTTTTTGATCATCTAACGCACTATTAACTATTTCTTGACTTACCTACCATCTGTAAAGGTCGATTCTTACACATGAAACAAAAACTGAACAAAACACAAATGCAATAAAACAAAAAAACATATTTTCAGTTTTCGTGCGATATTATTTCTTTACCCTATTTGGTCACGTGGTTCACTTTATAAAAAAATTTTCTTCGTCGGCAACACCACGGTCAATCCTCTGCTGCACCAAATCGCCTCCTCTGTCTGCTGTTCGTTTCTGCGAAGGTTTTTCAATCCAATGAATGAACTTTTTTGCGAAATCATTAATATGTACCTATTCACACTTTCTTCGAGTTAGACTCTGCCTTCTTTGATCGAAGTACAATCTAGTCTGGCGATTGTCAATTCCACGATCTACTAAAACGATGGAAATAAGTTGCAACTGCTCTGAGAGTAAATGTGAATGAACAGCTATGCATTATTCATCGGAGCCATTCCCGGTGATCTCATATGAATTTAAAAGAGTGTCTATCTGTCTGAAGAAAACTGACCGTGCTCTCTGCGATTATTTGATGGAAAGATCTAGGGTCTGGATATCATACTTAGAAAACCAAAGGGATGTTCTTTCAATGATAAATGATTGATTTGCCAGCTGTTTATAAATTTGTAAAATGAAGTTTTATATCACACTAATTCGTAGCTAAAAATCACCAAAAAGTGTGCCCAGCTCGCTACTGCGCTCAGAATCACACCGAGATGTCCTTCGCTCTGTCTCTTTTCATTCTTGTTTCAGAACATATATAATACGTGGCTTAACATAGGACTGGTGAAAAGGATTACTTTCTCTAGAGCGATCGAAGAAAAATGAATATTCGCTTAGCGATATTTCGTGGTACAAATATCTTGTTCGATCGTTTCGGAGAATTTTCTCAATTTAAATTTAATCGTCTAAAATCTACTCCGAGGAATATTGTCTTCAAATGATAGAATTCAAGAAAACGATATCACGCTGTTGCAAGAATAAACCCATAACCTTGTTTCCCGATGCCTTGTGTGTAGTTTGCTCTTATTTGCACGTTTTATCCATAAAAAAAATGTTCATTTCACTTTCTGACTTATGCTAAATTATCATACTGATATACTCTCACAAATAATTTAATGCTTGCAAATTTAATTGATCACTCCTATCACACGTTCCGCACGTTATATGTCTAATTTGCCGAGTTGAGTACACTGCTCGCAACTCCTGGCTGCTATTCCTCGTTCATTTCGTTTAATAATTTATGTTGTATAAACTACCCGGCTCGATGAGACAATGCAATTTTAGCGAACAAAAGGGTTGGTATGGTTTTAGCAGTTGTATATTATGTTGTCTTGTGTGTTTTTTTTAGCTTTCGCTCTTTGAATAACGCGCTAAACAGAAACATCACCGTCTGTTTCGATAATCTAAGCTAGTAATTAATAAATTTTGACTAAACGCGTTTCACTTGTAGATTTGTTTGAGTGTATGTTGATGTGGTTTGATTTGATTTAAATATTCGCAGGTGAGAATGAGTGTATGATATATTGAATAATATACTTTCGGTTTCTTGAATTCATTTTCGCAAGCGGAGTGATCAACTTTTCAACGACTGGTTTGAATACACTTGGTCATGGCTATGGAAGGCGGTGACAGCACTATTCGAGTTCATGCAGCAACTACAATGTGGGATTTTTTATTTATGTACGACTCTAATGTACCGCTAGTGACTATCTTCCAAAATATTCTGTATCTGGATTACAATCAGGTTAAAAAAATTGATCATCCCTATCACGAAGCATTATATGCTTATAGCAAAGGTGGCTTAGTGGGTCCTAAATAATTACCTCATAGTCTGCGCACAAATATCGATTACAAAAGCAGAACTAGGTAGAAATCAAATACAGGTTCTGAGTGTCAGTGTTGGTACTTAACGGATGGAATGCAGTTTCCAGCGTAGCACCAAATAGGCAACTACGCGTAGCCCTATGAAGAAACCGAATAGTGCCGTTGCGTCGATCCAGTACTCGGCCTTGTCCATCGACATTTCCTCGAGAAATTTCTGCGGGCTGCGATAGTGGCAGTAGATTTCGGTACACTGAAGTTTCTCCCGGTCCATGCCGTAAACCGAGACCATTGCGCCCTCGAAACCGTACCGCACGTAGCTGACGTACGTTAGCCACTGTAGGTATTTCGGAATGACGTCGAAGTTGACGAAGAAGCCGGAGAACAGTATGATCGGGATGGTGGACACCGGGCCCAAAAAAACACCCGTCTCCACACTCATTCCGGCACCAATCAGCAGCCCGAGACTCTGCGCTACCAGAGAAGTTAAGATACAAATTAGGACGAACATGCCCGCTCGCTTGGGTTCCAGTGGCTGGGAGGTAAGATAGTATACAACGATCACGTAGACGCTGGTGAATAATACCTGAAAAAGAGGAGGAAATCATCAATATGGGAAAATTTGTACGTGGCTCTATATCAGGATTGGCCAGAGCGTCGACCGCTGGTGACAAATCGTAATTATAACAGTGGTTCGCCTGTTTGATATGTACATCTTTCTTAAACTCCTCGTGTACAACGAGAACGGCCGGTTTTCAGTAAACATTACCCTAAAAGGGAAAATTACTACAGTGGATGTCCACATACCACGTGGACAACTTCAGGGGTGGTGGGGTGTAGGAGTTACGAAAATGTCCACGGTGAGGAGGGAGGGGGTATCGATGATGTTCACGTGGACAAGTTTAATGAATATTTTGAAAAAAAATATCTGCTGTTTTCAATAATATATGAAGTCTATTCTGCATTTCTAAGAAATTTATCCCTATTTATCAATAAAAGCGTTGAGCTGTCTGGTAGTGCTGCAAGGTCGAATATTTTCTTTATATCGTTGATCTTCTTTGCTGAGGTTTGTATTCTGAGAATAACGTACATGACTTGAACATGAATTTTCATTGGTTTTGAAGGACCAGGTATTCTGGCAGGATGAAGATGCCAGCGAATGTTTGAATTTTGTAACATTCTGGTTTTTAAGAACTTCCAAGGTTTTGAGAAAATGAACCACGAACAACAAATTCCTCCATAGGGGCACAGACCGTATCTCTGGAAAAGTTTCCTAAGCAGCGTGTTACATTTGCAGTTACTTTTGCTGCAGCTACACTTAGAAAAATCCTCGGTCGAAAACTACCAAATACATTTGGTAATGCAAAATTAGTAGAATGTACAAATTTTTTGTACATATTGTCAACAAACCCGCATCCCTACCAAAGATTAGTATATTTTACTCGAAAACATTAGTAAGCTTGGATATTGTCATATCTAAAAACTGGTGAGAAAAGCGCGTATTAACCATTTTCATTGTTCCCATAAGGCAATACGGAGGTATAATAAGGATATAATTCTAATACGTGCATTTTCGGCGAGAAAATGTAACCGATATTGGGCTTCCGAATCATGGTTCTGCTTGACATATGTGTTTATTAGTACGGTCGAAAATGACTATAGATTGGTAGTATTTACAAAAAAAATCGTTATATTTACTATTTATTTCTCTCAGTGTATTCATGTGGCACTCACACATTCCAACACGCAATAGGGCGCTTGCAGCGTGCATATGTATTAGTGATCTGTTGGGCAGATCAGATGTGAAGCAATGGTCAAAGATGCACGATGTCACCGGGAGTGTTGGGGTCCAGCTCGTCCCAAGTCTTCTTTAACGCAGCAAAATAGTTTTGCTTGTTCGTAACGTCAGGTTTGTTCAAAATCGCCCATAAATTCTCAATAGGATTCAAGTCGGGGCCACACCATTAGTTTGTTCCGGGCCGATCAGAAAATTGCTGCTGTTTTCTTCGCAGTATGCTTCGGGTTCTTATCTTGTTGGTAGGTGTAGTCCCATTCTCAGCATGTATTCTTCCAGGTTCGCGCACAAAATGTCGATGTAACCATAGTCACAATACCGTATCGTTGACCTGCGCTATGTTTCCCACCCCAGCCCCAAGAAGCAGCCCACACCATGATGCTTCAAACATCGTGCTTCACAGTTGGTTGTAAATGCCGGCTCTAGAGGCCCACGCCACACTCGATTCAACATTCATTTAATCGCCCGAATAATTGTTCTTTACATCCCTGATGAAATAGCGTGTCCGTTCTTGCATCAGTCCTTCATTTCAGTCCTCTTCCCGGTTGATCGGCCACGCTGCCGAGCATCTGATGCTTTCGAATGATCAGCTGGACCGCACCACGGCTTACCCCATACTTCCCAGCAATGTTTCGTTGAGAATTCTTACGCCGGAGGTCGCGCACAATCTAATTTCGGACCTGTGTTGAGATTTCCTTTCCACCCATTTTCCGGAAGCTTCCTCAGCGTCAAAAAGACGTCACTACAAGCGAAAAGTTGGCTAAAGAGCTACGAAAATTATGTTTGTGTCAGATGTAAACAACCAGTTGTCGAAACCGAAGGAAAAATACACGGTAAAACAAATTTACACAAATGGGTTTTTTATGTCATACCCTAAAAGCACCCATTTTCGACGTAGGACTACATCTTACATTAAGGGTATCAAATCAGAAAACAGGTCACGTTTTTATGAAATAAAGTTAATGTTAATAACTTTTTTCAGCTGCAAACGGGTTTTAACGATTTACATACCAATCGAATCGAAAATTTTCTAAGCTTTGTTCTATATGCTATACATTAGAAGCATTTCCATTTCCCCATACATTTGTTCTGTCCATGTGCTTTCCCGAACAGAGCTGTCAATAACGGGCAACTTATGTAGCCGCTAGAATAGAAACAACGAAGGGGGTAGCGAAAAGAGATTATTTCGAAAGTAAACTCCACCCTTGCATAGTAAATAAACTGTCGCTAGCGTATAAGTATTGCATCTCCTCTGAGGAAAATTCTCAGAATCTTTCTGTGCCCGAAACAACAAAGGTCCCTTATTCTGCTCGTTTTTTTGTGCATCTGGCAATTAACTCAACCACCCGAGCCATGACAAAGCAGATGAAAAAAGAGAAGTGTGCAAATGATTAACTCAACCATCCGAGCCATGACAGAAACATAGAATTTGTTCATTTCCTGTAGGGGCTGTCCACATACCACGTGGACAACTTTAGGGAGGGTAGGGGGTAAGAAAATGTCCACTCTTGTCCACGGAGAGGGGAGAGGGGGTATAGACTGAGTCCACGTGGACAGGAAGAATTTTCTCTCCGTATTTATCAATAAACGGATTGAGAAGCCTGAGAGTGCTGCCCAGGCAAACGTTCATATATTTTCTCTCATATCATGGATCTTCTTCAGTGAAATCTGTGTTATAAAAATATCTCACGTAAATTGTGAATGACCAACTATTTCCTATGATCGAACTTTTATAGTTACGGGGTATGCATAGCCCTCATAGCCAAAACTATAAAAATTAAACGATTCCATGATGGTTGAGATTCCATGATATGCGTAAATGATTTTTATCAATTATAATTTTCTATACGTTTTGTTATATCTCGAGAACAATATATGATAACAACGTCTGTATAGTTTTTCATACAGAATTGCGTGTAAAATCATTTTTCCAAAGTATTTTCATTCCATTAATTTCTAGGAATAAATATTTACATTTGCAGGAGATTGTCTATGCATCACTAGTCGTTGAGCCAGTGTTCTGATAAATTATAGAATATATCAGGAGGTGATAGAGGATCATATTTGATGAAAAAATCCTACGCATGTAGTCAATTCTCAACTTGGACATTGTTGAATTTTTGTTAAGTCTAATTTTATGTCTTGAACTGACTTTAATTTAGAAAGTACGCTCCTTAGAATAATTATACTGTTCATTTGAAAGATAAGAAAATTTTGCATAGAATGCAATTGTAAAATTAATAGAACCCAGGATCAACTATCAAATGTAAGGTACCAACTTCAAATTTTGTGTTTTTAATTAATTTTCCAAAAATGCATGATAAACTGGATTGTTTCTATCAGCCAAATTGAAGCTCTCCAACCACTCTACAGTTCCTTCCTTGACACCACACTATTATCCTTCTTGTTATCTTCCACTAATTTAAATGTGTTCACAACATAATGTTTATGCAAGTTTTCCTCAAATGAAAGCATCGTGCGCACTTTTTGACTTTTCAGTTCAGTCATTTTAAGGCAAAAAACCGGTCTCAAGGAAAAGTTCAATAATTCTTTCGTAGTTAAGATTTGATCATCAGCGTGGAAGATTTTTTATGATCCCCTATCTCTTCAAATTTTTCGGATCAGCTACCTAATAACCTATATATAATAATATTATTTTAAACAGATATAATAGTTTTCGATATTTTATTCAATTTATGAGAAAGTTTTCTCAATAGTTTGAACATTTATAAAAAAAAATAATAGAAGGTTAATGAATTTCTCAAAAAAAATGTTTCAATCGGGCAACAGGCTTCAGGGCCATTTTTGGAAAAAATGAACGAAATTTCAATAAAATGGGGAGGATCGGGGCAGCGGAGGATTAATTTGGCGTTGAATTGCTCTCTGGTAAACTGTGACGTTTTAATAAGGATTTAAGTGGAGGAAAACTAAAGAGCAATACAAATAACTTATCGTGCAAGATTAGTAAAAAATTATTGAGTCGTGAGTTTTTTGATTTTTTTTCCCCACGAGCATTTTGGAAGCTATCTAGACACGCAATGCAGGATGGTCAATAAGCAGTTGAAAAATAAAAAAATATATATAGATATTGAAAATATTTTTAATAAGGTATTAGTACCCTTTGAAACTATTGCGGAAAAGGTTTCTATTGCGCTGATGACTAAAAGTGAATTGATTGTGTGAATGAACCGACATTTCCTGTGGCGAAATGTCGAAAATGTTTTGAGTGATCTTTGAAACGCTATAACTCTGTTATAAAATAATGCATTCGTCAAAGCATCAACTGGACCATGTATTAAATATTTCCAAGATTGCGATAAGTAGATTTGACCATCGATTTGCTGTGCGTTCATTATTTCATGAAATATTCTTAATTCGAAATCAAGGGATAATTTTTCATTCGATAGAGAATACCTCTGTAGTAAATAGTTCTACTGAAACTCTCTATGAATAAAATGGACGCGAAATCATGTTGATTGGATTGCTTTTAAGCATATATTCTCAAAATCTAGAGAAACTTTGAAAACAAACTATAAACGCGTTATCTTTTCTTGCAAAGTATTTTATCTACAACACATATACACATCACCCACTAGAAATTTGTAGCATGAAAATGCTGTATTTTTTATCTTAATGTCATCATTTATATCGAAGATTCAGGCGTTCCGAAATCTCTGAAAAATTTCGACCTTTTACTCCTCATCCTTTGTCAAGTGAGGATCTATAGATATCAGTACATGCTTCCTACTTTATCTTTTCTTTTTTTTTGAAATTCTTTTTAAATGATAGAAAAAGAGTATATGTATATAAAATCGTTCTGTTCGTTTTTGTGCGCTTCAAAAACTCGAGCTCTGATGGAGCTCATATTATAACACAAGATACGAGCCACTTCAAAAATTGTTGTTGCTACTGCCAACGCCTCAAGAAGCTTCAAGATTTCCAGATGAAATAAGCACACTTCTGAAATAAATCTGTGTAGGTAAATTAACTTTCTAGTATTGAATATGTATTCTTTGTGACAGTAACACAATTCTTTGCATGTGTTCAAAAATCGTGAGCTTAAATTGTATCTGATAGTGATTTTAAATCTATTTAATTTTATTCGATTGGCTTTGCTCAAGATCAATCCTTGGAATTTTGTAATTTATTTTCGGATGCGGATTGTTCAACTGGATATTGTGCGTTTCCGTGTTGACAAACCAGATGGCAGATTGCCTTTAAGATAATAGAAAAACAAAGTATTACAAGTATTTTAATTAGAGACGAATGAACTGCAAAGTTTAAAGCCTTTCAAAAACAATGAACAAAAAACATACAAGTATTTCAAAATTAAACTCATATGGAATATTTGCTTTGTTTTACTACTCATTTTTCTGTCATAATAAACCAATGAGCCACGGCAAACGTGGCAGGGTTCAGCAAGAAAAATTTGAAACAAAATAAACTTAAATGGAATTAAAATTTAATTCATGCGCAATTCAGTTATTTCCCGAATTATTCTAATAAAATCAAGAAAAATGTCCACGTGGACAACAGGGGGAGGGGTATGAAAATGTCCACGCTTGTCCACGGAGGGGGAGGGGGGAGTTTAAAATCGTGCTTTTTCTGTCCACGTGGTATGTGGACAGCCCCGTACATGTGAAACGCACACCTTCGATACTTTGAGTTGCCATTGGTATTTGGTCTCGTGCGCATCGGCTCTATTCTGATGCAACAAGTTCCTAGCTTTCTTGACGGTTTTGAACGAGAGTCAAGAATCGATTCGCCATAAAGGGTCATTCTCGCGATGTTTCATTTTTATTGCTGCAACTGTGTGCATCAGTTAGACGCGTATTTGATGCTTGTTGAATGGCGATGTACGGAAGATGCCTCTCGTTAAATACTTAGTGCAATGCGTACATTGATATAAAGACACAAATTTCGACATATGATCAATTAGTGTATTGTTCTCGCAAAGGCAAGAAAGAATCGTTGCTTCTCG
This sequence comes from Toxorhynchites rutilus septentrionalis, assembly GCF_029784135.1. Taxonomy (NCBI): domain Eukaryota; kingdom Metazoa; phylum Arthropoda; class Insecta; order Diptera; family Culicidae; genus Toxorhynchites; species Toxorhynchites rutilus. Next base: position 266,597,932 of record NC_073746.1, read on the forward strand.
AAATGATTCTACAAAACCACGCAAGCTCTTGAATCTTTTCAGGGTCCCCGGAATTTTTGACTAAAGAGTTATTTATGAAATTAGATATATTCGCAAATAATATCCGAAATGATAAACCAACAAATTTAAAAAAAAAGATTGCTTAGTTCTATGTCCCAAGCGGTCGTGTCTCGGATACAACCCTTCGAGTTTTTTTTTGTTTTTCTAAAAAATAAATCAAAAATACTAAAATGAAAAAATGGTCTACTAATTACCTACTTTTACGTAGTATTGACTGGAATACCGAAAAGACTGAAAACAACTTTTAATATTGGTACACTTCGATTTCAAATGGGGATGGATTTTTTTGTGCCCATCACTGTATACATACATTCCTTATCTACAAACTTTTGTTAAGTGGCAAATCGTTCATTCAGAGGGAATATCATTTGGTACTTCTAGTGCATTTTGTGATGAAGTGCTCCTCTAATTTATACCAAAATTTGATCGATCGGCTAAAAAAACAGTTGAACGTATCAATAAGAGTCGTTCGCAGAGGGTTGGAGGATTCACTAGGCTGATTTTTTTTGTTGAAAACATTAGAACTGACGGCAATATTTGAAATGTTATAGATGATTTTCTAAAACGCTACGAAAAAACTGTTTTTGGCACCTTTTCAAATAGATGCAAAAAATTATATTTTTTCCGTCAATAAATAAATAAACCTACTCTCAATACAAGGATAATTTGTATTTGAATGAAAAATCACCCCTTGGTCTTTGATGATGAATAATTCAATAACTGAAAGGCAGTTTCGATAACTTCAATATTGATTGTAACGCTAAAAATCCAAAATCCGGATTTTTAGCGTTACGTAATTCGTGCACGACGCCTAAGGTTAATTGGCTTTGCTGTTGACTTAATTATCAAAAAATGTGGTAGGTCACAAAAACTTTGACAAAACACAAAATTCGATTTCTTATTTCTTCCCGATATGTTTGTTCACTACGCTACACTTGTCCTAGATTTTGTTAACAATATAAGGACATGAGTTTCTCTCCATTCAACTTTTCAAAAAGTTTGCAAAAACCATAAATCATAGCAAATTTTATAACACACCAATAGTTGAAGTAATTCAGTTATCCATATTTCCAATATTTATGTTAAACTTACTTGAAATGGAAGATCGGCAACCGTTTTCGCGAAGTAAAACGATTTCAACGAGTACCAATAGTTGAGATGTTCCCTCACAAAGACCGCCATTTCGGTTGGAACTAGAATTAGCAAACAAACAGAGCTTTTAAATAAACGATCAGACTAGAACAAAGAATCAGCGCTCACATGTTAAAATAGTCGGCATCATAGCGGTGAACATTGTGAACATGGTGGTAAAGAAAATGCACCCAGCATTACTCATTATCTTGGCCGCATCATTACCGATGTCGTAGTAAATCATCCCAATAATCGCACCCACAATTACGTGCGACAGTAGCCTCATTTGTGTCAGCGTTTGATCACGCATGATTGTGATGAAGGTTCGCTTCAACAGTATCCAGAACTGCATCCAGCCGGAAGTTGGAAATCCGGTCAGCTTTTTTGGTACTGCGATACTGACACTTTCCGTCGAGTCCAGCAGCGACGTTGTGCATGTAGGCTTCGATGACGCAGAGGGGCCTCCTCCACCGGCTGCGTGGGAACCAACAATCGTAGAGCTAGTCGCTGTAGCTACTATACTGCATGGATCATCGGTTGTTTTACTGCTAAGAGAAGATGCGAATTTATTCTCATTGTTCATCGGTTCCGTCGTGGGCATATTGATAGTGGTAAACTGCACCGCTGACGGCTTTACCAGATCGTCTTCGCCAGTCCTCAGCGATAAAACTTGAACAATCTTCTCTGCTGACTGGTCATCTTCCCGTGTTATGTTTTTCTGTGATTTACTTTGAGCTAGGACTGGTTGGTTGTAATTGTTGCATTTGCCGTTGTTGACTGCCGTCACGAGTTTGCTGTTCCAATCTCCATGCTCCCCACAAGCCACTTCCATCACTGTTAATGTTCCAAGTTATTCATTTTTACTCATTAGTCTGAACATGAAACGGGATAAGAAAACTTACCATAATTGGCGGGATTGTGGTAACTAGGACATTCCAGCCCAAGCGAAGCAAGGAACGGAACCAAACCGTTCACAAGTCCTTGATAGATGCATTGTCCTTCCGTCAATACGTACAAATTGTCAAACATCTCGAAAATCCTGGCTGAGGGCTGATGGATCGTACAAACGATAGTTCGTCCCCCGCGGGCCAGTGATTTCAGCAGGTGAATTAGTTGCGAGCAGGTCGCACTGTCCAGTCCACTGGTTGGCTCGTCGAAGAACATTACAGGTGGGTTATTCACTAGTTCTAAGGCGATCGACAGCCGCTTGCGCTGTCCACCGGACAGATTTAGCGCCAATGTGCTGGCCGCTTCGAGCAGCCCCAGGGTTTCGATAATTTCTTCAACAATTTCCTTCTTCAGATCGAGCGAAATGTCCTTCTCTAGCTTCAAGTTGGCAGAAACCATCATCGCTTCCCTCACGGTCAGATATGGCAGCAGACGATCGTCCTGCATGATGTAGCAGGAGAGTTTGCGAAACTTGCGCAGATTTCGCTCTTTACCGTTAATTAGCACCGATCCGATCAAGTTGGACGTTCTGCAAATTTTGAATGTAGGTTAGGGATCACGACGGAATATGACATACGGTGCTTACTTATAACCGGCGAGAATATTCATGAGCGTGCTTTTGCCCGCACCAGACGGTCCCATGATGGCGGTCAGCTCACCTGAGCGAAATTTCCCATTGATACCTTTGAGTATTGTTTTGTAGCTACGTTTGTGTCCTTCGGACACCGAGTAAGCTAGCTCGTTAAATTCGATATCGATCGAGGGCCTCTTTGGCAGATGTGTGAGCGACACCTGGAAAACATAAAAAAAATCATATACGATTAGTTGACTGTGGTTACCACACTAATCCGAGACGGAAGAGAGCTGTTGTGGTTATGCAACAGTGGATCAATGTAGGCGAATAATCTTATCCTTATCAGAATGAACAGATGTGGAATGAATGTCACTGCAATAGATGATTTATTGGTTCAATAAACTAGCGATTTGTTCGGTCTCAGATTTATTGAGTGTCCGTTCTATAATAGATATTTTCGATTTTGGAGATCAGGTCGTATGTGTTACTGTTTTGGATTTCAGAATCAAAAATGCGAGACTATAATAACAGAGCCGAAGTTTGAAATGCTGACCGTCTCCTTTAAATTTGCCACGAAACAGACGAATAAAAAACACATACTCACCATTGATTTCTTTTGGCCATTTTCACTGCTGTTTAAAACTTTCCTTACTAGTCCATGTGGAAAATTTGCATCCTTACTCTGCCCGTTTGTTATGATAGCGCCATTACAGAGCGCGCTTTGAGAATTCCTGAAGCAGGAAAGGAAATAGAATAATTATTGTTCATTTGTAGAAGCAAACATATTTCACTAAAGATTGAATGAATAGGAGATGTTATTAAAAAATATTTTCTATCGATATCAATTTGTAACGAGTTCGAACGTGTAGAACGTTGTTTAGAAAAAATAAAACGAACAAGTCAGAATCAGAAATTGTAAAAACAAGAAGAGGAGATATCTTCAGATTAAACAGAACGTACTCTATGCAGTAGTGAGGGCACGAGCTGAACGAGTATTTGAGGTCATTTGTACTGGAGTTCAAAATAATTAGCGGTAAGAACAGTAACAATAGTAAGAATAGTAAAATTCTATTTTTCGTCAAATTTTGCGATAAATCGATAAAAATGTTACCCAAGTTTATACAGAACCTAATGTCTATTTGATAATGAGTATGAATTTTTCCATCGAATTAAGAAGTAATAAACCGAGTTGAAACTCATGCCCGGTTATGTGAAGAATATCTGACATAGGTAACATAGTTATCAGACGTACATATTTATTATTTATAAGAATATTTAGTATCTTTCCAATAAATCATGAAATAGCCAATTTACATCGGACTCTCCAGCTATTCAGCATTCTTAACTATTTTTGGGTACATTTAATTTTTTTTTTTGAGTTGCTTACCAAGCACCAAAGAAAATCAAACCAAACACTTACATTTGACACTTATTGTACAACATGGCGGAATCGAGCTTCATAAACATTCATGTATGAACAAACAAATTTGGTGCACGATTCACGATTCAGATCGCTGTCAATATATACCAGTCCACGTTTTCGCATCCAGTTCCGACACATAACTGCGACAGTTAATCACCCCGTGAAGGAACAGATTTGTGAGTGATTGCACGACCAACAGAAAAGTTTGTAATTGGTCCCAACAAGCGGGTGCGGATATTACCATTTCAAATCACCAATATATCCCGTCCCACGAGCAGCATTCCACCACGTAATAACCTTTCGTGCCAATCCACTCCAATACAAACTCTGAATCGTTCGACTATTGTCGATAATATTACCACACAAGATGCAGGCAATCGGTCTCGCATCGACTCTGATGCTGCATCGCGTGTTAAGACTGGATGCCCTACAAGGCTCAACCTGAAAGTGGCAAAAAAGGATCAAGCTGACAACGACATGGTGTCTTTCTATGTTACCCCCTTCGCACCGGAACAGAACGAAAACGACTTGAAGAAGCATATTCATGATATTGTTAACATTGACTCATCTCTATTAAAAATCACCAAGCTAGTACCGCGAGGGAAGAGTCTACAAGATCTCTCTTTCGTATCCTTCAAAGTTGTCGTATCAAAAGCCGTATCTGAAATTGTCGGTGACTCATGGTACAGGCCTGATGGGGTAACGGTACGTATGTTTGAGCCTAACCAAAAAAACGGATCATCCATCCGTCACCTAACTGCAACTTAGATCATCGCTTCACAGGACGCACCGAATTAAGCACTATGGAAGACTCCTCTCCGTCTGACACTGTCGTGCTGCATCCTGAGTCTAACCAGCAGTGTCCAAGTCGTCCTGGCTCTGTGTTCAGTTCTGGAGACGGGGTCTTCCGTGCTGCCTCCTCTGGCAAGTACTCTCTAAATACGAACATTTCATACGTTGAAAATCCATCACATCGCAGCTTCTTCAACTCTGATAGTCTTCATCACCTGGGACGCAAACCGTTCAGTATTATGGGAGACTCTGAGCCCCCCAGCACAGTCGAGCATTTCCTGCCTGCGTTCAACAGTCGTCCCAGGCCTGTGCTTGGGTCTGGTGGAAGAGTCGTCCAGCCTGTAATATCAGGAAAGTATCCATTGTTTTCATCTTGTTCTCCACATAATGGATCTTCGCGTTACAGCGACCGTGTCCCGTGTAACCATAACACACTACTGGAAGATAACGTACTCATCTATTACCAGAATGTTGGAGGCATCAACACGTCAGTGGCGCAATACAGATTGGCTTGTTCAGACGCCTGTTACGACATCTATGCATTCACGGAGACATGGTTAAAAAGCAGCACACTCTCTAGGCAAATATTCAGCACAGAGTTCACAGTATATCGCACTGATCGGTCACGAGACACGAGCCCTAAAAGTAATGGTGGTGGAGTTTTACTTGCCATTCGGTCAACTTTTCAATCTCGACAGCTCCATCCACCGAATTGCACTGGTGTTGAACAACTGTGGATGTCCTTCACTCTACAATCAAAATCTGTTTTCATCTGTGTATATCTGCCTCCCGACCGAGTAAGAGATTCTGAATTTATAAATCAACACATAAATTCTCTCTTCTGGATTGTATCGAAGATGAGTACAAACGACGACATTCTTGTTATTGGTGATTTCAATCTATCTTCACTCAAATGGTGTATCAACGATGCCGGATTCCTCTATATTCAATCCAGTTGCTCAAACATTGGACCCTTAGCGGCTGCCCTTCTGGATAGTTATAGTACTGCAGGTCTCCGTCAACTAAATAGTGTATCCAATGCGAATCATAGACTGCTCGATCTATGTTTTCTCAGTCAGGAGCTAATTTCCAACTGCTTAAATTTTTGAGGCACCTGAGCCACTAGTGAAACATTGCATCCACCACCCACCTCTACAAGTATCGCTAAAATTGTGCCAGGCTTTTCCTTTTCAAAACGCCACAGGAAGCATCTCATACGACTTTTGGAAAGCTGACTTCGTTAGAATGATCGCTTTTCTCGACAACATTAAATGGGATGAAGAAATGCGAGGTTGTGACGTGAATGCCGCATCGAATATATTTACAAGTATAGTTGGTTACGCAATCGATCAGTTCGTACCAAAGAAAATTTCGCTCTCACCAATTCACCCTCCATGGTTCAGTCATCGTTTGAAGCGCCTAAAAACCTCTAAGCGGGCTGCTTTGAAGAAGTTTTGCAAACTGCGAACAGAAGAATCGAGAAAGAAATACATACGAATCAACAAACAGTATAAGGCGCTCAACAAACATCTCTATCGCAATCATCAGTATCGTCTTCAACATAAGCTTAGATCTAATCCCAAAAGTTTCTGGAATCACGTGAAAGATCAACGTAAGGAATCCGGCCTTCCTTCCACGATGTCCAATGGAGATCGGGAAATGTCTACCGTTGATGGAATCGCCGATTTGTTCATGGCACATTTTCGCAGTGTTCTCGTTAGCGAAGTGGTTTCTGATGAACTCGTTTCAAATGCTGCAAGAGAAATTCCCATGCACTTAGCCATTGAACCCCATCCACATTTATCGATAGATGACGTCCGTAAAGCTGGTCTTCGTTTGAAAAACTCCACCTGCATTGGTCCTGATGGAATCCCCGCCTTGGTGATTAAATACTGTATAGACGTCCTGAGTACACCACTTGCAGCCATATTCAACTGGCTGCTGCTGTGTCCAAACTTTTCGAGTTAATCGTCCTAGACTACGTTAAACACAGTTGTTCCAGTTATATAGCTGCTGAACAACATGGATTCATGAAGAAAAGATCAACATCAACAAATCTTGTGCAATACACATCATTTATAATCCGCGAGCTTGATAACGGGAAACAGGTTGATGCTGTCTATACTGACTTCTCGGCTGCGTTTGACAAAATCAACCATAAGATTGCTGTTGCCAAACTAGAGCGGCTTGGCTTCCATGGTGCACTCCTCAACTGGCTTCGATCTTATCTCACGGGTCGTCAAATGTCCGTCAAAATAGGCGATCATGTTTCTCAACCTTTTCCTGTGTCTTCTGGTGTACCACAAGGCAGCCATCTCGGTCCATTCGTATTTCTCAATCAAATGCCAGAAGCTGTCTTATGCGGATGATTTCAAGCTGTACTTTGTCATAAACGATCGTACTGACGCAGTTTTCCTTCAATAACTGTTGGACATATTTGTTGAGTGGTGTCAAAACAATATGATGATACTGAATGCTTCGAAATGCTCTGTCATCAGTTTCTGTAGGAAGAAATCACCCATCTGCTTCACATACTCTCTTCGTGGGCAGTCACTAAACCGAGAGTCTATTGTGAAGGATTTGGGAGTAATGCTTGACTCTCATCTCACCTTTAAACAGCATGTGTCATATGTCGCCAGCAAAGCATCTTCTCTGCTTGGATTTATCTTTCGCTATGCAAAGGATTTCAGAGACATTGCATGTTTGAAAACCTTTTACTGTTCAATAGTCCGCTCAACTTTAGAATACTGTTCAGTAGTTTGTGCGCCGTTCTACAATAATGCAGTCAATCGTATTGAGTCCATACAGAGGAGATTTGTACGCTTTGCTCTTCGAAAACTACCCTGGAGGGATCCCGTTAACCTGCCAAGTTACGAAAGTAGATGTAATTTGTTGAACCTGCAACTTCTAAATGTGCGTCGAGACCTGTCTAAGGCAATGTTTATTGCTGATCTATTACGGTCAGATATAGACTGCGTTGCACTTCTCCAACAGTTAAACATACACATAAGACGAATAAATTTATGTTCCCACTCGTTTCTGAATATTCCGGCATCTCGTACAAACTATGGTGCAAATGAACCTCTGACCAGCATGTGTAAAATATTCAACAAATGTTATTATATATTTGACTTTAATAATTCTCGTGCTAGTCTTAAGTTTATGTTTTACAATATTATATCACCATGACTATTGAATGTATAACTTGTTTGTAATAATGTAATAATGTTAGTGTTATGTATAAGATAGTTTAAGTAAGTTGTATCTGTTGGTTTGAATGTAATCTGTTGATACTAAAAACAAAAGAAAAAAAAAGAAAAAAAGACGAGCATGTGCAGGTTTGGTGGACAACAATTGGATGTTTAAAATGAATTGACGATTGGCTCGTATTTTCGGCGCTTCGATGTCTTGTTTGTAACGTTCTCACTATGCCTCACTTCTCGGCAACTGTCGAGCGATTTTTTTCTGAATATAATCAGAACAAAAATAGGCCTCGTAATCGGCTCAGCAACGATACGATGAACTCGAAAATTTTAATAAAATCTAAATTCAGAAAAACTATGTATAAGCATCATCAAACACTTGCAAATATAAATGTAGTATTTGTAGTAAATAAATGAATTTTTTTTTTCATGCTAATAAATCAGTTTTTTCTCTACAACGAATATTTTCGATGGTACAGATTTTTGGAAAAAAAGTGCAGATGGGAAAGATTAGTAACCCCTCTGGTACAGATAAAAATGTGGCAACACTGGGTGTCATCAATTATGAGCTACTAAAAGCTGGTCAAACGATCAATGGAGATTTTTACAGGCAACAATTGTTCCGTTTAAAGGGATCTATTGCCGAAAAACGTTCAGGTTATGTGACCAGACATAATTCGACAATATTCCATCATGACAACGTCCAAACCTTGCGCCTTTCGAATACCATTTGGTTCCGATCGATGCAGAACGCTTTGAGTAAAAATACGCTTTACTTCAGAAGAGGATATCAAAAATTGGACGGATTCATTCTTGGTTTCAAAAGATGAACGCTTATTTCGCGACGGAATCCGTAAATTGTCAGAAAGATGGTGGCTAATACTTCGAATTATTTATCAATTAATTTTATTATTTGAACAAATGTGTTTTTCATGCAAAAAAAGTAACGAACTAAGTTGCACACGCAACACAAAAAAAAATTACAGTTGTCTTATGAATTAAACTAAAATTGTTTATTTCACGTATACTTGGTATAATATATTGACAAAACTGCGTGAGAAAGAATAAGTGAAGCTAAAAATTAACATAGAACACGAAAAAATGACATACGAAAAATGTTGCCGTTCATTTATTCTATGAGATTTTTTTTCTTTTGTCAACAGTGAGCATTATTGGTCAGGATAAGTTCATTTGTTTACATCATAGCGTCACTGGAACAAGCGCATCGCGAAAAGATCTCACACGCTCACAATGATAATCCCGAGCTATCTGCTCGTGAGTTGGCAGAACTGTTGAATTATTCTAAATGCACGGTGTTCGATATCTCGAAACTTCTGACCATCAACGGACAATCCCGTAAGTGGCAGAAAAGCAAAGACAGCTAATCCTAAAACTGATCCTGAAACTCGAAAACAGTTGTTCTTCTCAAACGGAACCCAAAGTCGTCATCGAGAGATACGGCGAAAATGGCAGGAGCTCCACACTCCTATGACCAGAAAACAGAGAAGACAGTTAGTTTGAGAAGTTTTAATGTACAAGTTGTACGCGATTGTATTGCGAAGCAAAATTTGGATCCCAAACGAAAAAAATCATACCTCGATCGATCGGCAGAGTGTCGCGGCGGACTAAGAGAAAGTGTTTCGTTTAGCAAGCAATCTATGGATGGAAAAGTGACACTTCTGGAACCATAACCCATGTAATTTATCAAAAGGAAGGCCAAACAAGCAGGAAATCATTGGCTTCACAATAAGCATAAAATCCAGTAATTTATACTGGACATATTGAAAGATGAACGCGTAATTTTACTCTAACAAGGTTTTCGTGTCCGATTTTTTCAACCTTTATGCTTATAAGCAATAATTCTTTCGTTCAAAGTCTACACCGAAAATCGATCGGCCAGTCTCATAGTTTGAATATTCGTATGCATTTTAGTGTTTTTCATTCACGATTACGTTCCCCCCATTATAGCAAACCTCCGACAAAGCATCTGATCGTTGTGGCCCCTTGTCGCTAATAGTAATTCCATTTCATTTTTCCCTTCCTCAAGCACTTCTTTATTAAATCAGGTTACCAATTAACCCCTATAAACTACATCACATGCATAAACTGATGGGAACAGCTGGCATTTCGTAGACGCTTTTATCTGTATATTTTTCTGTTATAATCTCAACAGACTGTATGTACATTTAGTTATTAGTACATTCATCTATTTTCGCTCACTTCACATGTTTGGGTCAATATCACACCCGATTACCGAAACTGTAATTAAAACGGACAAAAACATTGAAACACTTCACCGACCTTGCAATCCAAACCTCTGAACCGATATCGGATGTTTGGTGAAGCGCTTCCGCCTCATTTCCACGGTGTATATGGAAACTCAAACCATAACTTTCATCACAGCTTAAATGGTGGAGACTCGTCCCTCGGTCGCCCTTTTCCAACTCATCCAAACTGCTCGCCCCGGATAGAGGAAAGCTCAGCCTTACTAAGGGAGCCCGTTTCGGGGGTAAGCTCGTGAGTTCTTCGTACGGAGGATCATCGTCCTCTAGGCTAGCACTGAGACGTTTTATTATTTTGGACATCTTGCCGATGCTGATAGAACTTTCTTCCGCTCGCGAGAACCGCGACGAAGCAACTGAAGCTGAGTTGATTGATTCGGACGGACGAATTGTTGCACGACTCATGGAACGATGCCATCGCCCTTACCGTCACTTTACGCTGTTCCCGCGTTGTCTCAGTTCGTGATAGTATAGAGACACTTCAGTGATTATAATCATACTGGTGCTAATCACTAATGATTTAGCTGTTCTTGTCTTACGTTTTGATGAAAGGCGAAGATTTGGAAGGAAATTAGTACAGCAATAATTTGCAAAGAATTACAAATTTTGTAGTCCAAACGTAGTTATTCAATTAATCTTAATGGATTCATTGATGAACAGCGAGCAGCCGATGTACTGTTTGGTGCTTAAGTCAATCACGTAATCAAGAGCAGATCTCATCTAGACACATTATATCGGCATTGTCAGCTTAATTTTTTTGATCGAAAAAAACTATGGGTGGGTTATACGTACGATATACCCGCAAGATTGACATAGGACTACCTTTGGCTTAGTAGTCATTTGTGTGTATTGATTAAATTATTGATTATGCCAGTTATTGAGACAATTTCCGAATTCAATTGCGTTCAAAACCTTGCACCCCAAGCGTCACGCTCTCGTTTTCGAAACTTTGAACTTACACCTCCAATACAGAAATGAAAGACGTGGTCCCACGTCAAAACAAGAAACATATATATATATATGTATATATATATATATATATATATATATATATATATATATATATATATATAAATCGAATCTCATCACGTTAGCAGAAATCGTAAAGCAAGCGAAAATCTAGATTGCTTTTGGAAACTCGCTTCAAGTATGGAACAATTGCAACGCCTTTCCTATAATCCAAATTTTAGCAGAAAGCCAACACAATAAATACTCTACCGCTGTTCTATAATCTGGTCCACGTACGATCTGGAACAATCTCGGGATTGATTTTACGGAAGAAAAACATAAAGTAAGCAAAATTCAAATACAAAAACCAAAATCTAAAAATGAGAAAATTACCCCAATGGGCCTCAGATAAGATCATAGACTTTTTGGGAAATTCCCGCCATCATCTGTTGCACATGCTGCAAATCAACCTCAGCGGCCAGTTTGTCCTAATATGGCCAACTGTGCAGCATCTCGAGTCACCTTTCGTGCCTTCTTCAACTTCCGCTTGATAATTACCCAATATTTCTCGATTGGGCGGAATCCGGGTGAATTGGTTAGATACATATTCTTTCCGATATAATCTACTCCGTTGTATTGGTACCACTGAAATGCCTTCCGGTTGTATAGCAGCTTAACCGTTTGAGTGCGGAGCGAATTTCGTGCGCATATGTCAGAAATGCGGATGGGTTTGGGTCATCACACAAAGGTCCGGCGAAATTCTGGCCTGACTCGGCAAGCTGCCATTTGGGGCTGTCCACATACCACGTGGACATAAAAATCATGTTTTTGAGCACCCCCCTCCCCCACCGTGGACAATCGTGGACATTTCCTATACCCCTCCCCCTGTTGTCCACGTGGACATTAAAACAATTATATCTAAAAAAATTCAAAATAATATTGAACATCTCTTCAATTTGATTTTGGGATTGATTCTATTTTCTATTCTATAGATTTATGAATAAAAATGGTAGCTTAATTATTAATAATGGTTTGTTTTGTATTCGTTCATTCTCTCTCCAACATTCCACGGGAAGTTAGTTTCTTCCAAATTCCATTTAGGTTGTCAGGCTGTTTTCACCGCTGAAATTCATCTAAAAAATTAACTTGTGAATCTATTCTCGGGAGTTCTTTATTATTATTCTTATTATTATTCTTTATCATATACAATTATTAACCGACAGAAGTTGATTGAGCTGTTGGTCCACCCTTCGTTTGGGCTTGTTGTTAAACCAATAACAGTCATTTTCTAACAATTGTGTTAGAAATACTCTTATTAAGTATCTCCGTGAAACCCGCATTCAAGTTCAATTGTTTTATAAAGATATTGAAAGAAATCTCACACTGACTGATTATGACGAAAAACATATAAAAAAGCTGCCAACAAAATAAGCTCTGTAGACTTCATACTGAAATTTATGATTCTACTCTTCATATCAATACGTACTGGTATTATTTCTGAACATTTCCATTGATTTATTGTGCTGCTTTGCTGTTTCATCGAGAAAGTGAAGAGTGGTACGTCAGTGTGACATGCAGCCTTAGCGCATTGTATCCCGCGAGAAACACTTTACGTTACGTTATTTACGTTGAGCAGACTTTTTGCAGTTCCAGCTGCTCGGATCATTTGGTAATGTTTTTACGACTGAGCAAGAGAACGAGCTATTAGATTATATTCTCGCTATGGGACAACGATTCTACAGTGTTATGATGAGAGAAATCCGGAAGCTGGCGTATGGTTTGGCCGAAATCAATTAGTCGGAATAGATTGATCGGCTGGTTTTCGAAAGCACCGCCGCCAGAGCATTCAGAGGATTCAATCGCGTTGCAGTCGGGAAAGTCTACGATTTACTGGACGAACAGCAGAAATACAACATTCCACCAGAAAGGCAATTCAACGTCGATGAAACATCAGTAATTCCAGTAACTATCTTTTGACGTAGGACTACGTCTAACCGGAAGATATAGGGGGTGAAATGGAAATCTAGGCACTGAACAAGTAGGAAAAAATGCAAGATTTGGAACGCTTATAACTCGAGCATTTCTCAATAGATCGCAAAGGTTTTTGCATCAATTGATAGGAAATATGTCTACGCATCTATCATAACGAATAACATTTCATTTTTCTTGAGATAAATAATTGAATAATTGTGAAATATCAAGCATTGTCAAAATGCACTATGTGTCCATTTTTTATTGGTCCATTTTGTGCTCCTCAAATCGTACCGACCAAAACGGGCAACCAGAGCAGCAGCGAAATAAAATGAAGCACGATTGGAAAGGAAAAAGAAAAAAATTAACGAAACATTGGTCGCAGTCTCACACATGCGTAATTCTCGAGCCAGCCAGTCAGCTTAAAAATCCCCGCTCCGCTGCCGTAACGATCATTCTCATTCAAACCGTACACCACATCGGTTCGCATCACAACACATCAACAAACCAACCCAAGCAGCCATGTCTGGACATGGTAAAGGAGGAAAAGTGAAGGGAAAGGCAAAATCCCGCTCGAACCGTGTTGATCTGGAGTTCCCCGCAAGGGTAGCTAGGCCGAGCGCGTTAGTACCAGTCCACCTAGCCGGCGTTATATAGTTTCGGCCGCCGAAGTGATCGAGTTATCTGGCAAAGCTGCTCGCGACGATAAGAAAACCCGCATTCGGAACAGAACACATTTGGTTCGGTGGACATCAAGACAACAGGCAGTTGCAGCGAGTGGCGAGTGGCAAACGCAATCGCAAAACGGCATCAGGTAGCAAAAGAAAAAAGTTTGTTCTTTATACAAACTGCTTTGGTGGCAAATCCAGAACAAGGCGGCATCGAGGGCGTTCGAAATGGTTTTTTTTCAAAACCACGAGTACTAAGTTTTCTAAATTGGAACCATTCCATAAAACAAGGCGCTTTTCAGGGCCATTAAACCTTCCAAAAAAGAGTTTAGGAAATACAGTTCAATGCTTTCTAAAACATTATCCAAAATAATAATAAAACACAAATTGATTTTTTCATAATTTGTTTGCCAGGATCTGATGAGTATGTGAATTTGGCAGTTGTTCTGAGCTTATTGATAGTTGGGGACTTCCCTATAGATAGGTAGGTATTCACGTAGGAGAAGAAAATAAAACAATATATTTAAAATATATATTTAACAAAAGCTGTCCCCTTTGTATAGTCCTACGTCACTCCGGTTATGTCCCCGACATTACCCACCCGTCTTTTTCCATAGGAGCAGCAAGTAAACTAAAAATTAAAAACTTCATTCAGAATGGATTTAGCTTCAACTTCAAACAAATGATCTCTAAATCAACGATAGTCCAACGTCACCCTTGCGGTTATACCATAGATATAACTCACTTCCTGTTTTTTAGTCTTGGAAAATGTTAGGTTGTTCCAAAATTCGTGCCGACTTTAAGGGAAAAAAAACCAATGCATCATTCTTATAGACACACAATTATTCATATATATTGGGTCATTTAAATAGTATCCGCGTTTTTCTGTTTGTTTTCTGGATGATTTTTTGACGTAGGAGTACGACAGAAGACAGATACAGCAACAAAACACGTACCTAAGAAAACTATGTCGTGCTTTTTTCAAATTTAAGATTCTAACATTCTTTGGTGGTGTCTTCGTCCTGGCGGAATGTATGATCCTCTTCTGTCAATGTAAATAAATCCATCGCTCTCAATTCATTTGCGTTACTCTCAGAATACACATTTCAGCGGGACATTTCAATGATATGAAAAGAAAATTGGTCTCTTATTGATAAATACGGAGTACTCGTAAGCAGTAAAATGTAAAAAGCAGTAAAAATGGTTGTATTTTCAAAAAATATTCATTTTATGTGTTCACGTGGACATTATCTAAGCCCCTTCTTCCCTCACCGTGGACATTTTCGTACCCCCTACACCCCCTCAAGTTGTCTACGTGGTATGTGGACAGCCCCTCACAGCCGGGATGTCAATTTCAATCCATCAAATTGTTCGAACTTTCGTCCCATCAAGAGGTATTGGGCAATTAGCAATAGCAAACTGAAGAAATGTGGCAGAATTATAAAAAAAACAGCTCGAATGAAAAAGTGGTGGAACAAGATAGCGAATACGGTTACAGGCAGTACTGTGCTGAAAATGATGGGCGGTATCACTTGAAAAGTTCCATAATTCTTCCGAACAGTTGACGAATAATTTTCATGTATTTTACCTTAAAGTTCATTTAAAAAAAACTACAAAATGACATGCTCCCCTTTTTTGAAAGTTATTTCTATGCTGAGAAATGTCCTATTGTATGTGACCAAATTATAACTGAAAAAGACTGTACATGGAGAAAATGAAATAGTTTATGTTTACCGAACAGTGTCCAAGACAAAACCTAAATACGATTATCTTAGTTATTATTAAAAATTATTATGCTCATGGAAGGAGATTTTGACGTGTAAAAAATAAATTATACACTTCGATTTTTATGTCTTGGGACAGTATTAGTTTTGTCAGTTTCAATATTTAGTAGCACTGCAAACGTTGTCTGGTTCGAAACGTTACAACAGGATGCACTTCATGAAGATTCCCTCCATTTTTTGCGGTTTCAGAAGCTGTTTTGCAGCTAAGTGCACTTTGAACAACAAGCGATACGGGAAAAAACGATTGGATTTTTTTTTAGAAAATGTCTGGCGATGGTAAGCTTGATTTGGTTTATCCCATACTGTATACTTCAGCGCAATGTGGAAGCTGAATTCCTTCAAGTTCAACACGTTCACGCCGGCCCTGTAATTCATGCTTCTTGCCCACTGGCGGCTGCGCTTAATACTTTTCGCCCTATCGGACGGGGCTATTCCAGACAGTGTTTGTCGTTTTTCTGAATAATTCACTTTCGTTTGTTCAAATATGATCTTGCAAAAGTCATTTCCTCCAGTGGCATCCGTTTGGTGTTACATGCTACGAATCATGACATAATAACGATGAGGCAGTCTTGTGCGAGCCACCGGTGGTATGCGCCGGCGTGAACGTGTTAAGGAGTTTTTTTTTTCATAATCGTGGTTTTTCAATTGTGTTGTTTCAAGAACCTGCGCATTATGTTATAAATTACAAGAATCACCGATTTCTACAGAACCGCAAGTTGTTCTGTTACTTACAGCCCTTCCGATGACCGCTTGAGAGACAATGGAACCATTCCAGTTGCAGCATACGTAAATTGAAGATTGTGGTATATTTCCGATTGTTTGAAGTCACTGTTATCCGGTTATGGATGGCTACCATAAACTCTCCTGTCTCAGAAAAGAGTTCACCTCCTAACAGCCACGTGTTCGATAATGATTTGTTGACATGCGCTAGCTCTTTTTTTTCTCTACACCCATACCTCGCTTTACGGCCTAGATATGTTCCATCAAACTCGGCCGCAAAATGAAATGCCGTATAATGAATCAATCAGTTTTCAAAAAAAAAATTTTTTTTTTGATTTACAAAAAACTCAAACTTTCACGGCTGTGCGACACAAGTAAATGAAGTCCGATTGAGCTGATATTTTGCAAAGGGTAGTTTTTCGTGGGAATTAACATTTTTAGAAAAGATCCGTTTGAAAATTCGAGATGGCAATTTTCATTGGCACTCTAATATAAACCTACCTAGATATATATACATCGAAAAAAAAAGATTTATTGCCGTTATAGCGAAACATTTTAGGCCGTAAATCGAAAACGTGCCCTAGTTGAAGGAGGCCGTTGTAGCGAAATACCGTATAACGAGCGGCCGTATAACGAGGTATGGGTGTATTATAGTGACTTTCAATACATTTTGGCTGGTTCGTCTTTTTTACTTCCATTTTTGGAAGAATGTCGGGAGTGAGAATTGAACTCGTGACAGGTATAGATCTTACCACTTCGCCAGATCGCCTCCATGCGCTAGCTCTCAACAATGAGGGTACGTCCCATGAAGTTTCTGGAGAAGATTATGTAGCGCTTCTGTTGGTGCCGCTAATGATTTCAAGTCGTTCATATAGAAGCTTTGGTTCAATTTCATTATTCTTTCGATACGATAGTCATGGCGGTTTGGTTGAGGGCATTATCCAGTCTCTCTGGAGTTGCCCAGTCTGAAGTTGATGATCCAATTTTGATCGAAAGAGCTCTATTGCAGATATAACATTCAAGCCATTGAACAAGTTTCTCAGAGGATCTCATTCAAATCGGTTGGAAATTTGGCCAAGGACATGGACACAGTGACTTCAAACAATCGGCTTCAACGACCAGTAAAATTTTGAAAATGTTTCCATGTCAGGTGGGAAAACTATTACCCTTTTCACCTACAACATCGAGTCTCACTTGTGGTGAAATGGCTGTACCAAAAACTACAACATCGAATCTCACTCGTAGTGCACTTGCATATCATAGGGCGCTAGGTCGCTTAGCAGAGTAGTGAAATTACCGATCAAGGCGTGCGCATTTGGTCCGCTCTTTTGGAAATTAATTCGTAGGTTTAAGGGTTAATTTGTCGCAGATACACTGGCACGTTGATCTGCACGTACAAAGATCTCGTAATGCTATCTACTAGAAAATAACAGTTCATCCAATATGTATTACGTGAATATTCTTTAAAACTATGTATCGCAGAATTAATTGTTCACATGTGTTAATTCACAATGAGTATAGGGAGGGATGGGTAAGAGAAAGCGCTGCATCAGCAACAGCCATTAACTATTTACAAGAACTGAACCCAACAAAATCGATAGAATTGCACATTTCTACTAGGTTCATACTTAATGCAACGATTGGTAAGTGTTATTACACTCGCGCTTCTTCTCTCATATAGGGTGGAGTAAAATCGCAAAATAGCAAATGTGCCTTCGCTAGGAAAAGTGAAGGAAAAGTTGGCGACACTCAGCTGTCCGGAGAAATAAAGCGGAATAATGGAAGCAAGTATAGTTTTCTCCCATGGTTTCAACCTCCGCCAGCAGGGATGTTTTGCTCAAGGCTGTCATAGAAAGGCTCGTTGGTGTGGTGTCCCAGAAAAAAAAGACACAACAGATTCGCATTGGCAGTTTCGTGTTCCATAGGCGTGAAGCAAAAATGATCATGGATTTTCTTCAGGTGAAATGAAAAAAAATTGAGAGTAAAAGATGTCAGTGAAAATTCACTTTCCCGATTCAATTGTGTTTTCTATGTAATAGAGTAACATGCATTCAGCAAGTTGTGAAAAAATATTCAACGAAAATAGTGTCTGATGATGATTAAATATAATAAGAGTAAATATTAGGTAGGGGCAGAGATGCCAACCTTCCTGATTTTTCAGGAATTCCCAGACTTTTTGACACGTTTCCTGATATCCTGACAAACACTGAATTTGCCCTGATTTTTCCAAAATGATCCTGATTTTTCCTGATTTTTCTTGATTTTGTACTTTTTACTTTATTAGAATGAAAATTATCCGTAATATAAAATTTTCTGGTTGGAAATGAGAATTGTCATAATAGCCTACATAAAAAAAGCTTTCCCGTCCGCACTTGCATAATGTATTTTTTTTGACGTAGGACTACGTCTTTCATTTCTATACCGGGGTGTAAAATCAAAGTTTCGAAAACGAAAGCGTTACGCCGGAGACCGAGATTTTGAGTGTTAATAGCTCCTAAACAACTGAACGAAATGGTATGATAAACACTTCATTCGAAAGATAAAATGTCTACGCGTTCTATACTTACTTTTTGATCCAAAAACTTGTTTCAATAGTCTTAAAATTGCTTTCAAAACAGACTATTGAAATCACCAATCGGTATATAAGCGAGCGCCGCTCGGAAATCCACTCAGTTCTAATTGAACAGCGATTGGAGCGTGTTGTCGCTGTTGTGGTGAAGCACTTCGTTTATCATGAAAGCGCGGATGAACGGTGTCACCAAGAGCCTGTTTGTGCACCTTAGGCCAGACATGAGTCCATCAGGAGGAGAGTGATGCCACAAACGGTTCCCAGGGAAGATCTCGAAGCAGCCGCTACACACACACACACACACACACACACATACACGCGTGGAATTCTTTCCGTTTGGATGCCATTCAGCATCGAGAAAGATCCGGAAAATAATCTGCCAGCTCCTCTGGGAATTTAAAAATACATTCATGTGAAAGAGTTTATTTGAATGTTTTCTATCCATGTAACACTGTGACCAAATATGTTTCAATCAAGTGCTATTAACAGATGGTTATCGAGTTAGCATTAATCACTGGTGGGTTTCCAGTATCGAGGAAAATGTGGAAATATCTAATCGTTACTGAAAATAATCTGCCAGTTCCTCTGGGAATTTAAAAATACATTCATGTGAAAGAGTTTATTTGAATGTTTTCTATCCATGTAACACTGTGACCAAATACATTTGGTTTTGTGATTTTTCAATCAATCGCAATTAACAGGATAGCTTCTGAAGATTATTCTTCCGCATCAGTAGGATATTTTCGTATCCAATATTGGATGCATAAAACCTTGTACCTCCAACGTAACACTCTCGTTTTCGAAGTCCCCCAAATATTCATTTATCCATTCATTCAGAATGGATTCAGATTCAACTTCAAACAAAGGATCACTTAATCAACGATAGTCCTACGTCACCATTGCGGTTATACCATAGATATAACCCACTTTCTGTTTTTTTGTTTGTTATCTATATATTCCGAAGCGATTCGCTTTATTGAAGATACCTTGTCGACATTTATTAAAGCTTGAAGTTAGCGTGATACTCTATCAGATAAGCACGCCCAAAGGCAGTTTCAAATCGTTATATTGTGAATGAAAATAATTACTTGTTATAATTCAAACACGTAGTCCTAGTTCTTACTTTAAAACTGTGTCAATAAAATTCCTGATATTTCCACAAAAATTCATCATCATTAGCATAATCTTACGATACAGATCTCGAAGTTGGACTTATTCAGTATTCTCGAAGATCCATTATGAGCTTCTACTAATCAAACAGTCAATAAATTCCCACAACTACTGATCGTAACAAACCTGAGGAACATCCGCAATTAGTCAATGCGATAGCCGTCGTGTTCCATCAGAGCAACGCCAAACTTCATGTCTCTTTACCAACACGACAATATATGTTGGAATCTGGCTGGTATGTGCTATCCTACCAGCTAAACTAACCGGATATTGCACCTTAAGATTATCACCGATTAAGGTCGCTGCGAATTCCTCTCAAGCATACGAACTTCGACATTATGAACAGTATAGAAAATATATTCTTTTGTATATAAAACAGTTTTCGGCGAGAAAACAAACATGTTCTGAGAGGATATAACTTTAAATAAATGTATGTCTGCCTATGAAAATCATGCGTTTGTGTTTCCAAAAATCGGTTCGAAATTTCCGGACAACACAATATGAGCATCCTAATTTCTCCTGATTTTTATTTCCATTCTCCCTGATTTTTGAAAATAATAGTTGGCAACCCTGGGTAGGGGATAAAGTTATCCACTATTCTTGGGTGAAATACAAAACTTCTTTTAATATGCTTCGCGTTGTCCGGTTTGGGTCAAATATGCACCATTATGTTGGAAAATTTCCAAAGGTAGCTTCATAATGACTTCATCATAGAAGTCTTGGTCCATATTAGCGAAAAACCATAGCAATAGATTTTTTCAATCTTCTCTTGATTCCAATTTCTAATCACTCTGGAAATCTTCCTATGCGAGAAAAAGGTGATAATCTTTTGGTGCCAGGTTCGAACTATATGGTGGATGCATTAAAACATCCCAATCAAGCTCTTGGAATTGTGTGGCCTTGCGTTGTCCTGATGGAACACAACACCTCTTCTGTTGGCCAATTCTGAACGTTTCTGGACAATCGCAAGCTTTAAACGGTCCATTTGTTGACAGATCATAATTCAGTGTATTACACTAAACAATAAAATTTAAAAAAAAATTCAATTTTTTTTTTAAAATTACAAAAAAAATTGAAAATAAATTAATTTGCACGTATTTTACTGTTGCAGTATCGACACCATAAACATCAATCACAATTTCAGCAGCCTGGCTTGCATTTTCGCATTTATAAAATAAAAAGTGTAAAGTGTACCGAATTTTCTCTTTGTTGACCTCCATAGTTAACATCCTTTAACTCACTACTCTATGGAGTAAACAAAAACAAACGAAAAATTATTTTGTGAGTGTGAAATGTCACCTTCACAATGAGCATAAACTTGAAATTGTTTGATCGATACTACGCGAGATATTGATCTCTAAAGCCAGTCAATGAGAAAATAATGGAAATAACTTATAAAATAATGGAAATAACTTATAAAATAACTTTTTCCCCAACCTAATATTTATTAGGACAACGAGTTTTGAGGATTCAAAAACCATCAAGTAATAACTTTTATCCAAATTTTAACAATTAATTTTTTTGCTTGAATCTGTCTTCAGGTCTTCACTATGTAGTCCTGACACTCACTTAACCATTTGTCTATACATTTCCTTAATTCCACTAATACTCACAATTTTACAGGGTCTTTCAGATTCTAAGCTCACACAAAAAAATCGAATAGCTCCTTATAAAAAAATTTTCCGCTCCGTCGAAAAAAACACTGAATTCCGTACTTCGGGACGATAATATTCGGCTACTCGTTCAGTCTGATCAGATGGTTTTTAGTGTCAAGATGTACAATTCACAAGGCCGTGTATTTTTAGTGAAATCGTATTACTCGAGCAACCGAAGCTTTAATGATACTTTGTCCTCTTATGGTTTTCAACATTTCTCGTCGTCGATTACTTCCTCTGGGGGTACGTACCGTTGCTATGGTAATAAGCCACAAAATTTGGAGGAACTTAAAGAATAAAAAACTCGGATTTTCAACAGCATCGAAGTCGTAATGTTAGAGTTGTGAACGCGTTATCGAAAAAGGGGTGGTGCATCGGGAGACAATTTTTTCGAGCGCCCTATGCTCAACAACAAATGTGCTTAGACAGAAGCTCTCTCTCCTCTCTCGGCTAGTATTTTTTGTTATCTTTATGCTTGCTCAATTTTGCTCAAAATGCGGTCGAAACTAGAACCATTTCGCGAACGCAATGTACGGTTCTTAGAACTGCACAGAAACCTAGGCAAAAAGTATACGGTACAACATTTTAGAAGCGAAAGTGTTGCGGCTTCGACTGTTAACCATATCCTAAGATCTCCAACAACTACTCGAAGCAAGGTAGTGGAAGATCAGCCAAAATTATGGACGCATGAGGACTTCGTTCTCTATTTCGTGTCTTCGACAACAAGGAATCATTGAGCCAACGGGTTGCCGCAGAAAAGTTCAACTGTTCTCACCAGTAAATCTGCAAAGCATTGATTCAGAATAAAGTGTTGAAAAAAGACAAGAGCTCCGGAATAAACTGAGAAACAGATTTCGATGCTGAAATCCCAATGCCTTCGGTTGGTTCCGGAAAAGTTTTGTTTTAGACGACGACACATAAGATTGAAAAGAAAGTGATTCTGTACATTGCCATTTGCAAGAGAGGTATTTCTAAGCCATGGCTCAAATCCTCTGGTTTAGCTGTTGATCAATATGTGTACCAGAACGAATGTTTGATGAAAATGTTGATACCGTTTCAACAAAAACATCATGCAGATGGACAATACGTGTTTTTGCCGGAAGAAGCGTCATCGCATTACGTTGCTGCACAATCGTTACTGAATACCCATTTGTACCTAAATACCTCAATCCGACAAATGTGCCTCGGCGTCGCCCAATCAAAGATTTCTTCGGGATTCTTTTTTTAACATCTTGAGAAAGAAATTCCAATATTTTAGTTGCCACTCGTTACATGTTGCCCAAAAGCTGTCTCAATGGAATTTCAGATTAAAACAATTGATTCGTATTAGCCCTAACTTAACCACTTGACCTTCTTTCTTTCTTTCTTTCTTTGTTTTTAAGAGGCTTTAAACTTTGAAGTTCATTCGCCTCTAGCACTTGACCTACAATATCTCTAGTATCGCGGTCGGCCAATTTGACCAAGAATGATAACATCGAGCAATTAGGTTAGGGGGTTATAGCATCACATTATCTATGTTCAGTTCGGAATAATAATTTTATCCATGCCAATACGCCGAATTCTTCCATCGAGTATAATTTATATCAGGTATAGGAAACCTGAGTGCACGAACGAATCACAATAAAAGACACCGATAAATGGTGTGATGACACATTCCAACAGGCGGAAACCACTTCAATGCGGTTCCCAGCGGAAGGTGGCACACAATGAATAGTAAAATTAGCGCTTGAAACGATTATCGTGACTTGTTCTTCACCCTTCCCCACTGTAACCCGATAATGTTTAGTCTACTTATATCTAGCGCTTACCCAATCATTCCGTTCTTGAGATTATCGACCAGTGCCGGTGGGGACTTGCAGCGTACATTTTGGGTGTACGAATTGTAGGCAACTGCCGTCAGATCTGTACTGTTTGATAGATTGAAGGGCCCACTTCTGGTTCCAATTCCGGCATGCAAAGTTGCCGATGGTAGATGAGGCATCGGTGAGGCCGCACTAGCTATTGGTGTAGACATGGGAGGGGCAGATGCTGCTTGCGATGCATTAATGTCCACAACCGAAACCTCAGTGAGTTCATGCGGTGCTACTCCCGGTGCTGTCGTTCCCGAAGATACAGGCATCGCACTGTCGCTGTTAGTTTTGCTGACCTCAGCCATTGGTAGCACCAAACAGTTGTACGTTGCTGCTTGGTTCCGTGGTGTGTGAGAGTTCGGAGGGATGATTTTTCACGCCACGAAACGTTCGCTCAAGGCCTATTGCGGCCTAATCGGACACCTACGGTACATGCTCCGGCTGGAGCTGGCTCCCGCTTAATTTTGGTAGCTAGACTCCGTTTGGTCTTTTCCCTAGTAAATTGAGCAACTTATTTGCTTGTGATGACGTGTCCTCCTGAAATAACAAAAATAAAACATGCGGATTATTGTTCGTTTCCTGGGATAGTTTTGCTCGGGTACATTAATTTCAAACAGTAAACGCAGTTAACACCAATTAAACGTGATATCATTCTCTAATGGTTACAAATTAAGTCTCCAAGGATAAGTGTATATAGAGATACTCTAATGAAGCATGGGAAATAATGTATAAATAATATACATCTGTTTACAGCTCCATCTTCAAAAGCTGTTGACACCTAATGTTGAATGTTGAATTCAACGATGCAATGTGATCTACGCAATTTCAATGACGATCGACGCTGAAACGATATCAGCGATCACGCCTCCGAAAAGGGAAATCAGTTACAAGCAACTCACCGAGGAAGCGCGTCACGGCTACACGCGACTCATGAGGGGAAATGCGTGCAACTATGAGGCTCCCTTTGTAAATGATACCCTTTTAAAATCACTTATCAACTGCTTCGCATCGAATGAAACTCCGCATGGAAGGACAGAAATTATAGCAGATACGTAGAATAAGCAGTTGAATGACAGAACCGAATTAGATCATTACTTCGGTTCATTTGTAGGTTGAAGATGCTATGTTTGAATTTATTACCCTTTGCAATATAACATTAGAACACGACGACGGTGCTATTTTTGCCCTATCATTAACATTATCGACTTGGGCCATCCAGTGATATAGTTGAACATTATCCAAGAAAGGGAGAACAGCAGTCATGAAATATAGTTATTTGAGTACAGCAAAAGTATCTAATCGATATCATCCCAGATTGAATGTTTGAACGTTAGATAGTTATCGTATTAATGCTTTCGACGCTCCGTCACCCAGATATGGGTGACAATTTCCTCGCTCAAATTGAGTTGGATTTTTAGAAGGAATTTGATAGAATAGGCATCTAAATGTAACTATAAGATATGAAGAAAAATAATTAAATCATAATATTATACTGTTTATACTATATTTTTTATTAATTTATAGTACGGATGGTTTGTACTGCAGTTTTTTGCAAAACCCCTATACTATGACTTTGGCATGTGTTATTGTCATCAATTCGTCTTCAATTGGAAACAAACATTGCTAGATCATGTAAAACTTATCTATAAACTAGGTTTGATCTTCATTTAATAATTTAATCTCAAGTTGGGCTCTGCAAGAAACTCAAAAACGTCGCGTTGGGCGTCGAACGTGTTAATGGACTATGTGTCTTCGCTCGAATAATATTATAAACTATACAAGCTTACGAGAAAGGTGGACAAAAATAATGTGTAGCAAAATCTAAATTTCGATGTAACTCAGATGAATGCAGAATGAGCGTAGTCGTGCCATTGTGTTCTTAAATATTTGAGGGTGCATTTTATAAAACCCTCGATTGAGTGATTATACGAGGGTCGTTCAAAAAATAAGTTTCAGTACCTCAGAAATCGCGGAAAAATGAAGTTAGGACAAAAAACAAGGTGATCTACGTTTTATTTTCTATTTTTCTACATAATCGCCATAACGTTCGAGGCATTTTTCATAGCGTGGCAAGAGTTTTTTCTATTCCGAGCGCGAAGTGCGTAGCGTTCAACTTTTTGAAGTACGATGTAACTGCGTCACGAGTTTCTTCAATGTTATCGAATCGTTGACCGCCGAACGCCTGTTTCATCACCGGGAATAAGTGATAGTCGCTAGGAGCGAGGTCTGGGGAGTAAGGAGGTTGCTCGAACACAGTCCAATTGAATTTTTTCAATTGTTCTTGAGTTACACTCCTTTCGTCAATAAACCTGGCCTTTTGTTCTTAATCGCGGTTCTTAATCGGTCCAAAACTTCACAATACCAGCTATATTTCTGTTCACCAAAAAAAGGTCAACAATGTTGGTTAACGCCTTTAAAAAAATAAGTCGTCACCAAATTACCATTTTTCTTTTTGGATATTTAGTTTGGTATTCGGCTGCCAAGAAGCTCAGGAGAGCGAGTCTATCACAGAAGCAGACTGAAATAAACGGCTACTACTAGATGTCCACAGATTTACAGGCTTTTTGAAACATCCAGCGAACTGCAATGCATTCACAAGTATTGAGAGTATGTACATTAGGGTGGCAATGGATGTACGGAAAAAAAAATTATCATCGAATTTCAAAAACCGACCATATACATTTTGTTTATTGGCCCAAAAAATAACCTGTGCAAGGTTTCAGCTCAATCGGACATGATTTAGGGGTGTCTCAAAGCGCTCATCCTCGAAAATCTTCCAACGGGGGAGTGAAGGAAATTTGGAAAATAGAAACGTCGAGATCTTGTGTCATCTCAAAAAAATTTGGCCGAAAATCGACCTTTTGGGAAGCTTGAGAGGCAATGAAGGTATGTGAAAAAAAAATTTCGAATTTAAAGAAGCGACCATATACATTTTGTTTATTGACCCAAAAAATGATCTGTGCAAAATTTCAGCTCAATCGGACATGATTTAGGGGTGCCTCAAGGCACTCAAAGTTTTGATTTTTTTTGGACATTCAGGCTAAGTCCCAAAAAGTCGATTTTCGACCAAAAATTTTTTTTAGAGATAACACCAGATCTCGAAGTTTTATGCATTTCTAAGTCATTTGGCATCGAAAAAAAAAATCGATTTTCCAAATTTTCTTTACTCCTCCCTTGAAAGATTTTCGAGGATGAAACAATCAGAACGCTTTGAGGCACCCCAAAACAATGTCCGATTGGGCGGAAACTTTGCACAGATCCAAGGTACGTTTATGACAAGGAAACCTGGACTCGAAGTATGTAGGACACGATTCACTTATACATTCTCAACTATGACATCTTAGCTTTTACGAAAAGTAGCGGCAGCAAAGCAATTCATTACAAGTGTTTTTTTTTGTTGCGAATGTTACGTGTTTTGCTACTTTTTTTTTAATTCTTCAACAATACGTGAGATAGTGAGTTAGTGAACCATTAACGTGAAAGGCTTTCCGGAATTAGTACCCTGGATGTGTTGTTTCTGTGCTGCTTTTTGAAATTTGTCTTCTCCAGCGGCACGACTGCGAAGGAATATATATAAAATATTTCCATTTTCAGACAACTCTATGGCTCGATGTATGGCACCCGGATGCATTAGTGTTCGGTCATTGATGCCAGAGCTCGAGTCCAACTCGAATTATGAAAACATATCCCACAAATTATCATTTCCGAGGGATGTGACCATTCGAATGAAATGGTTTTGATTCTTCGGACAGGACCTAAACAGCAATACTAAAAACATATACATTTGCTCGCTTCACTCCAGTCCAGATTGTTTCGTGCATTTTGATGGCTTGGAAGAACAATACCGTCGAAAACTGATACCAACAGGTAAATTTAAACAAACCCAGATTATACAATTAATACACAAACAGTTTATATGTAGCTGTTCCTACTGTCAGAAAGGCCAACGATTCTCATATCTCGGGAAATCAAAACCGGACGGCTCGCTGAAGCAGCTTTCAGCTTTCTAATGGGACTAAACAAGACTATCCCGAGAGGGATATTTCATCAAAGGAAATCGGGAGCAGCATCATCAACATCTTTAATGAAAAACCTAGCGATTCGGCCGGTTCCGATGGCATAATTCAAGCACTACGGCTGGAGGTAGCTTCAGGAAGCTCAGAATTACCGAACCACAATTTCCCCTATGTTTTGATTAGGTTTTGAATCTAAATAAATTATCTTTACGCTGCAATGAATAAATATATACATTAACCTTAAATACAATATATATTAGGCTGTCAAAAAAGTCCTGCGGTATTTCCGCGAGGTGTCGTTGTAAGCGCCTAGTTCTAGTTGTATTCATTGTATCGAGTCATACTATAGCTTGTTGGAATTTGGTATTTTTGCGCGCTATAATATATTTTTTGGTATTTTTGCGCGCTATAATATAGTCCTTGACAGTGTTTTGTTTGGTTAAGTCGTTCGTGAGTTATAGTGTCACAAATATGGAGCAAAATAAAGAGAAAATCCGACATATTTTACAGTACTACTATGACAAAGGCAAAAATGCTTCTCAAGCTGCCAATAAAACTTGTGCAGTTTATGGACCCGATACAGTTTCCATTTCCACCGCATAACGATGGTTTCAACGTTTTCGTTCTGGTGTAGAGGTCGTCGAAGATGCGCCACGCTCCGGAAGGCCTGTCGTCGAAAATTGCGGCAAAATCGCTGAATTAGCCGAGAAAGACCGGCATAGTAGCAGCCGTAGCATCTGCCAAGAGCTGGGGATAAGTCATCAAACAGTTATTAACCATTTGAAGAAGCTTGGATTCACAAAGAAGCTCGATGTATGGGTGCCACACAAGTTGACGCAAAAAACATCTTTGAGCGTATCGACGCATGTGAATCGCTGCTGAATCGCAACAAAATCGACCCGTTTCTGAAGCGGATGGTGACTGGCGATGAAAAGTGGGTCACTTACGACAACGTGAAGCGCAAACGGTCGTGGTCGAAGCCCGCTGAAGCGGCTCAGACGGTGACCAAGCCCTTATTAACGGCCAGAAAGGTTCTGCTGTGTGTTTGGTGGGATTGTCAAGGAATAATCTATTATGAGCTGCTTCCCTATGGCCAAACGCTCAATTCGGACCTGTACTGCCAACAACTGGACAGCTTGAAGGTAGCACTCATGAAGAAGAGGCCATCTTTGATAAACAGAGGCCGCATTGTCTTCCATCAGGACAACGCCAGGCCACACACTTCTTTGGTGACGCGCCAGAAGCTCCGGGAGCTCGGATAGGAGGTTCTTTTGCATCCGCCGTATAGTCCGGACCTTGCACCAAGTGACTACCACCTGTTTTTGTCCATGGCGAACGAGCTAGGTAGTCAGAAGTTAGCCACAAAAGAGGCCTGTGAAAATTGGCTATCCGAGTTTTTTGCCAATAAGGAAGCGAGCTTATATAACAGGGGTATTATGAAGTTGGCATCTCGTTGGGAACAAGTCATCGAACAAAACGGCGCATATTTGACTTAAAACAAATGATTGTAACTAATTTTATGAACAAATGAAAATTCAAAAAAAAATACCACAGGACTTTTTTGACAGCCTAATATAAACTTATTTAGACAAATTAATTATACCGCTCCATGATACTTGCAAAACTAACACGTAAAGGGCTCACTATTGTTGATGCACTAGTCAGTCCAGACTACCTTTCCATATACGTACCCTGGCACAGATCGTTTTTTTTGGACCAATAAATAAAATGTACATGGTCGGTTTTTGAAATTTGAAATGACCATTTTCGCTGCCACCTTAATGCACATATTTACAAACTGATTTGAAGCACATACCCTAAATGATGTCCCACATCAAATTTGTCACGGGAAAACGCTGTAAAATATTAAATTTAAAAAAATATGGTAGAGGTAGTTTAAAGTGTACTGTTTACACAGTATTTTTATCGCTGTCAGTTTTTCGAAAATTGGAAAAAATAGCGTCACCCGAAAAGCATCGTCGCGAATTGATTTTGCGCAAGCACCTGGAAAATACTCAACTTTCTCATCGAGACATAGGAAAACAACTCGAAATCGTGCAGTCAACGGTGAGTCGTGTGAATCAATGCGGTCAGAATGGATATTCTAATAGTGATCAGGATCACAAGCGTGTCATGAAAGCATTTATATGGAATCCCAATGCTTCGGTCAGGAATGTGGCCAAAAAGTTGAAGCTGTCCAAGTATTTTGTTCAGAGAGCCACATGTTTGATGTTCCGGAGGAAGTAAGAAATCAGAAACGTTCAAAGTTTGTCAAGAAATACATGATTTGGCAAACGATCTGCTCATGAGTGCGCCGTTCGTGACTACCAGAACTGTAAACGGGCAGATCTACCTCAAGATGTGTCTACAGAAGCGGCTGCTTCCTCTGTTGAAGCAACACTAAGGCTCTACGATCTTCTGACCGGATTTAGCTACGTGTCACTATTTGAAGAATGTCCTGAAGTGGTACGAAGCCAACGGGTTCGTACCACTTCGGGACATGAGGACATTAGCCTTCCCCCCAACGCACCGGAACTAAGGCCAATACTGGGCTATCATCAAGCAGGCACAACGGAAGCATACCAAGGAGGTGACATCTGAGAAAGATATGAATAAAAAGCGGGGTTTCCGCACAAAAGAAGCTACAACCAGATGTTGTACAGAATTTTTGAGTTGAAGTTAAATTGATTTGAAGTATTTAAGTTGAAATAAATAAATATGGCATAAACTTACTAATGGGTTAAATTTTATTGTCTGAAAAATTATAAATGATCGATCAACTGGGTATTTTTTACAGCATTTTTTCCGTGATGCAATTTGATGTGGGACACCCGTCACCGTTGTTGCCATTCTTTGTGCCTGAGAGACACAAAAGGCTACAATTTCAATACTCAGATGAATTGCCTTGCTAAGGACAAAATCGAATCGGTTGGAAGGGCGCTCAATTCAAAGGAAAAGTCAATCATCCTCATGTTCCTGGTGTAGATGGATTTGTTCGCCGGAAGAACGTAATGACACAATATACACCGATTGCAATCAATGATACTGTTCAGCTACCGTGAGAGGGAAGCAGAAGGGGTTTCAATTATACACCACACAGACTGGAAGATAATCGTTAGTGGCTGAAAATGACTGGTCAATTGTTGTTTATATTTGCTGCAAACCAACAAGTAGCGGTCTGTACTGCTGGACTACACAATTTAGATGGTGCTACTCACAATGACAATTTCTTTGTGACAACACGAGTGATACTTGTCCCTAATGTTAGGTTGGGACGCTTCTATTGACCTTGCTTTTGCTGGATGCAGTAGTATCATCACAACAATGAAGATCGATGATAGAAAACTGGCCTTAATTATAGAGGTCTACTCTACAAACCAGAAACTCAGTTGCTCCACTCGGTTCCGTTTTTAATGTACATTCCAATGCTATTTGTTGTCAATGAATACAGGTCGAACACGATTATACTGTATATTATTCGATTTTGTACAATTTTAGAATCGATTATATACAGTTAAACTATTTTTTATATTCCAAATACAGGGAAACTTCGATATAACGTACATTTTACTTTCAAAATTGTACGTTGTATCGAATTGTACGGTATGTCGAAGCATAAAAACAATCACGTTTATTACATAAGGATAAAATTGATAATAACACCTTCAATAACTTTTTTTTTTGTTTCCAAAATTATTTATTTATTTTTACTAGTTTCACAACAGTATCCTGTATTGAACTTTCTCATCTTTCAAATGGCAGTAACAGGATCGTTCTACGTAAATTACATTGGAAGAAATTAAAGCCAATTTAGGACAAACCGAGCCCGCAACAAAAAAGGTCAATAATTCTGTCATATTTATTCGACATATTTTATCAAATATGATCCTGAAATATTCCGGATAAATGTAATTTTATTATGAGAGAAAGGTGTTTTATGTGCATAGTGCATAGTGCTGTTGAAAATCCGAGTTATTTCTTCTTCAAGTTCCTCCAAATTTTATAGCTTATTAACATAGCAACGGTCCTTCACATACTCCCAGAGGAAGTAATTGACGACGAGAAATGTTGAAATTCTTACCATAAGAGGACAAATTTTCATTAAGGCTTCAGTTGCTCCAGTAATAGGATTTCACTAAAAATACACGTTCTTGTATCTTGACACTAAAAACCATCCGATCAGACTGAACGAGAGGCCGAACATTATCGTCCCGAAGTGGGGAATGCAGTACAGGTCGGACTCGATAATATATAATCGCAATTTCACTTTCAACGTTAGTTTTCGAATCCAATACATAATCGAATCACAAAAAAGCTATTTTTCCACTAATGTTTAACATTCATACATTAATGAAAAAATTGTTTTCTTAAGATTCGATTATGTATAGGATGTATAGATCTAAAAGTCGTCCCAAGACTAAAGGGTGTGCCACATCAAATTGCATCACGGAAAAAACGCTGTAGAAATTCGCCCAGTAGACCGATCCTTTTGAAAATTTTAGACAGTAAAATAAAAACTATTAAACAACTTTTGGCATTTTCTTTTTATTCATACTTCGAACCCAAGCCCGTATGCTCGCACCTTCCTCTTTACCCCGTCCATAAGGTTCTGTACAACGTCAGGTTGTAGTTTTTTTTTTAACAGAAATCCATTTTCTCTTCAAGTCCGCCTCCGATTTGACAACTTTTGGGTTCTTCCGGAGGGCCTGCTTCATAATCGCCCAATATTTCTCTATTGGGCGAAGCTCCGGCGCGTTGGGCGGGTTCATTTCCTTTGGCACGAAGGTGACCCCGTTGGCTTCGTACCACTCCAACACGTCCTTTGAATAGTGGCACGAAGCGAGATCCGGCCAGAAGATGGTCGGGCCCTCGTGCTGCTTCAATAGTGGTAGTAAGCGCTTCTGTAGGCACTCCTTAAAGTAAACCTGCCCGTTTACCGTGCCGGTCATCACGAAGGGGGCACTCCGCTTTCCGCAAGAGCAGATCGCTTGCCGCACCATGTACTTTTTGGCAAACTTGGATAGTTTCTGCTTGCGAATCTCCTCCGGAACGCTGAATTTGTCCTCTGCGGAGAAGAACAACAGGCCCGGCAGCTGACGAAAGTCCGCTTTGACGTAGGTTTCGTCGTCCATTACCAGGCAATGCGGCTTCGTCAGCATTTCGGTGTACAGCTTCCGGGCTCGTGTCTTCCCCACCATGTTTTGCCTTTCGTCGCGGTTAGGAGCCTTCTGAACCTTGTATGTACGCAGGCCCTCCCGCTGCTTGGTCCGCTGGACGAATGAACTTGACAAATTCAGCTTATTGGCGACATCCCGGACCGAACTTCTCGGATCACGTCTAAACTGCTTAACTACGCGCTTATGATCTTTTTCACTGACGGAGCATCCAGTTTTGGCGTTCTTCACCTTCCGGTCGATGGTTAGGTTCTCGAAGTATCGTTTTAGTACTCTGCTGACCGTGGATTGGACGATTCCCAGCATCTTACCGATTTCCCGATGTGACAACTCCGGATTCTCGAAATGAGTGCACAGGATTAATTCACGACGCTCTTTTTCGTTCGACGACATTTTTCCAAATTTACGAAAAATTGACAGTGATGCATGGCCAACGTGATCTATACACTCTTATCTGATTATAAGCGAAAGCTGAAGATATAATTCCTAAAAATTAAATTTCTACATCGTTTTTTCCGTGATGCAATTTCATGTGACACACCCTTTATTTTGATGTTAAGGTTGAAATATAAAAGTTAGAGCAAAAAAAAACGTTTTTTCATGGTGAACCTAACGCAACTTAAATAGAATACAACTTTATGGAAGATCATTATCCTCTAGACAAAAACTATGTGCAGCCTACTGGTTGGGACGATTATTACGGCCGAAAATTGGAGTAAGCGCTCTTAAAGTTCCAACCACAGACTCCAAATTTCGAAAGTAATTAAGCGTTGCTCGTTCGACCATGATGATTGACCATGATGAAAATGTTGATTTTGACTAACGTAAAATCAAAAATCGACTCTCTCAGTTGACAAAAAGAATTCGAGATGACCGTAGATCTCAAGGTTTCAGGCAATTTTAAGACATTTTTATCGAACAATTTGTTTTCAAAACTCCGATTTCATGCCCTTTGGGGTATTTCTCGGTTTTCCGAAAAACTCAAACTGTGACATCTTTGCGACACTAGTAAATAAAGTCCGATTGAGGTGAACTTTTCTATAGTGTTTTTTTCTTCTGTATAGTGTATTTTTCAGGAAATCCCGTTCATAAATTTGAGATGATAATTTTCATTTGCACTCTACTGCACATCGTTACCCATGAATTTGTTTTTGAACTGAAATAAATAATAATTTTCCAAACAAATTTTATTAAATTTATATACCAACAATATCATAACATAGGAAGATGCTAATTAGACATCTTTTGACATTCTGAAAAATCATCTTGGACTATCCAAACGGATTCAAAGGTTTATCACTTATTTTGTGATTACTTTATTCTTTGGGACAATCACTCCTACCCCAAGTTTTTCCTACCCCAAGTTTTTCTTTTCCTTACCAAGTCCATGATTATTCGAATCATCATATTCATGCGATGACATGCGTTCGTTTAGACGCAGTGAAATCAAAAGCGACTATCTCATTTCTCTCAGTGTTACAAATCCCATGTATTAGTGACATGTCTAGTAAAAGAAAACACGCATTATACCACTATTTTTATACTTTCAATCTGGAGTAAACACAAGTTTTCCAAAATTTGACACATTTCTGCGTTGCATTCGTTTAGATACAGTCAGTGTATTTACATATAGATTTACAAATCAAAACTTTTGAACATTTGAGTTTACAAAAGTAGAAAAAAGGTTATATCTTTGTTTATAGTGAGTAATCCGTCAACATTATCCATTTCGTTTAGTAAAACGTTTGGACGACGTCGAAAGGGGTCAAATCCAGGTTTTGGTGGATTTGGGCCATTCCAATCGCCAAATATCTCGGAAAATCCACCGGTCAGAGAAATTTGTGCGTTCCTACTTGAAAAATATCCACAAGTAAGGGATTAAGGCATGTACTAAGGAAAATACCAAATTGGCCGCTAGACAAAAAGGTCCAATCCGTCATGAAGCGACCAAAAACCACTTGAGTTGTCCGCATATAATAAAAAAGCTCGGTCTCCCGTTGCACAGAACAACCGTAAGTCGATTTTTGAACACAATACCGAACGTCAAGTGAACGAAACAAAGCACAAGGAAAATCGCCTAAAGTTCTGGACTAACTAGTGGCGTGATGTAATTTTTTCTGATGAGAAAAAAAATAACTTCGATGGTCCTGACTCTTACAGTAAATACTGGCACGATTTGGCAGAATTAAATGTCACTCGATCCTAGCGAAATTTTGGTGGAGGAACGGTTATGGTAATGGAAGGATTTTTTTATGACGAGAAGCTTCCTATCTGCTGGATCACCACCAAAATGAATTCCAGCAACTACTGCGAGCTTCTGGAAGACGTTTTGGTTCCATACTTGGAGGATCATATGGATGAACCTGTTGTATTTCAGCAAGACAACGCTTCTATTCATGTTTCCCGACAAACCAAGGCCTGGTTTTCTGAAAAGGACATTACCGTACTTGATTGTCCAGCATGTAGTCCGGATTGCAACCCGATTGAGAACCTCTGGGTTATATTGCCTGCAAGAGTTTACGCCGATGGACGCCAGTTCAATACGGTAAACGACTTTAAATCATGCATACGTTCATGTTGGCAACAAATCACTGTAAATACTCTCCATAACCTTGTCAATTCAATCCCCAGAAGAGTATTTGAAGTTATTAAGAATAAGGGAGGAGCTACAAAGTATTAGCCAACTGATTGACTCAGAAAATTTGGGCTTTTACTACGTTCACTTGAGGTGCGTCTGAACGAATGCATCAGCTAATTTCTACTTTTTCGCATTCTTTATTCTATCAAGTGAACTTTATTTGAAGAAATGATGCTATTTATTTTAGTTTATGATAACGAATAAAAATCATTGATGACATTCAAAATCCTATTTGCTTTGAATGAAAAACCTATGAAAAACATGGTGCGTTTAAACGAACGCATGTCACTGTATATTATTATTGAATTTATATTTTCATTTGAATTTTTGATTTTTAAAGCAAGAAGTACACTGTGGATAACCGGATTTAAACATATTAAATGGACTCTGCTTATCCTAGTGCAAAACGTCGCCAGGCAACGGAAATTTCTTTTTAATGGAAAAGACCGTTCTTTCGGCGTCTTAACAACAACTAACTCTTTATTTTTCTAATTCGCGTCTGTTTTTATGAGGAGACTGCACTAGCTACATCCACATTTCATTAAATTAACATATAAGGTCGCTAAGACAGTAGGTCGCTTTCCGGTATCCGGTCGGATAGTAAATATTGGCCGGATAGGTTATTTTGGTATGCAAACAAATTAAATGTGGAGTGAACAAAGAAAACTAGAAAACGTAGATTTGATAGCAGGAGTATGATATGTTGACATACATGAATTTAAATCATGGACCTTATTCCCGCATACACTTCACGATGAAAACAAAATGAACGGCACGTCATTGAACTTCGTTTTACAAGTTGGTGAAGCGTCAAAGATAATAAAGTAAATGATTTTGGTTTGTCCAGTCGAAAATATGATCATAGTTTGTCCACTTTTTTGAATGTTCTAGTGCAGAGCACCTGTATCAAATCAGGTATTCAAATGTTTCCAAACATATAAATAAAAAAGTTTTTTTCATAATTTACAGTAGTTTCATAGGACGTTTTCACGGATTCACATGTATTAAAGGCTTATATAATCCACTTTCTATTGGTGTCAACGCGCTTCTCATTTGAGCTAACTCTTAATCACAATCACAATATGACGACAGAAAACTCAAGCAATGAGAAATCTACTTGAAAATACTTTTTTTTCATTCAGAAATGGTGATTTCTAAAACCGGACAAACCATGATCATTTTTCGGACAAACCATGCTCAGAGGTAAACAAACCGTGATCATAATTTCGAAGAAAAAAAAAACATAAAAAATTGGATAATTTGAACGCCTTATGGTATTATTAGCAGAGACTTGGGGCTTTCCGACAAACCCAAACTCTTCTTGGTTATATGTGATTTTCATGAAGAAAAATCGATTTGCATTTACTAGTTGCGAGGAAACACTTTAAATCGGATAAACCAAAATCATTTACCCAAATTGGTTTTCAGGCAGAATGAGTATTTTTTCAATAGGAAATATAAATGGAAATTAAATTAAATTAATTAATTTCCGTATCAAATTAGTGTTCAACTTCGTTTTCTTCATGTGTAAAATAATCTCTTACAAAAATTATCTCTAAAGATAATTTTATATTATATCGGAATATCGGAAAGTATATAAAAATAGGTCAAGTTAGGGCAAGAAAAACGTGCTTCAAGCGAATTAATAACGCCAGGTAAAATTTTCCATTCAGATTTTAGCAATTTAAACTGCCTTCGTGCCGGCTAATCTGATAGAGTAATAAGCCTTGTTAAAAACTAATTCCGTATCCAGATGTCGACACCGTACCGTTGTCATCGCGTATACACTTTATTTCGTTCTCACTGTGAAGTCTATACGGGAGTAAGGCTCTATAATTCAACCCTGATATCGTGTAAATACCAGAGTACTGAAATATTGATAAAATTATTCATTCTCAAATTTCAACATAGCGTCTCTTCCGTTTTTTTTGTATATATGGATGATTGTATTTTTTTCAGGTTTGAACATGATTTTGAATATTTTTTTCTGCTGCCTTGGTTCTTGATTGTTATCTGGTCCTAATTTGATTGCTAACTGCTTTACGGTTGAGAAATAATTGAATGCTCTTTCTGTTAGACCGCTGATATTATGCTATGCTAGATCGCAGGAGAATCACAAAAAGAGTGGAACTTCCGATGCAATATTTCCCTCTCTTCGAGAACTGAACACAGAACGTAAAAGAAACGAAATTATACAAAAAAAAACGATAATAGAAATTTTCAATCAATTTAAATGTGAATGCAACTACTATTCAATTTTGAATATATTTGGCAACAGTGTAAAAATGTTGGAAATCCCATTTTTTTGCTGATCTTTTGTTATTTACCATTTCTTGTTACGATAAAATTATAGTTGAAAATACTCAACACAAGAAAAAGAGATAACGTAGAATTCCCAATTCCCTATTCCCAATTCCCTATTCCCAATTCCCTATTCCCTATTCCCTATTCCCAAGCAAAAACGTATGGTTCAATTCCATGCCAAATCAGTCTATAACAGCCTATTTTGAGGCGATCCTCTCCAATTCGTTGACGTAGGCCTCCTCCTTCTTCTTTTTGGCATTAAGAGGCTTTTATCTTCGCAGTTCATTCGCTTCTAAGACTAGGTCTACATCTTTCATTTCTGCACTAGGTGGCAGGGCTGCCATTATAAAATCTGTGTTTTTTATCTAAAAAAATCTTTTTATCTTAGTTCTCCAGAAAATCTGTATTAATATCAGTATTCAATTGATAACTCTAATTTTTAGTCTCAATTTTATCTTTATTATAACTGTTTGGTATAGTTATTATTGATTAATCATTGATCGATGTTGATGGTATCCACATAGAGCCAGTCAATAAACTGACTGTACAATGCTTCATTGAAGTGTAAAGAAAGTTTAAATAGTTATCGGGGTATGATTGTTTACATTGTGCTACGTAATTACTCTCATTATAACGTATTTTGGAACATACAAAAAATGTAATAGTTGTGATGATTTGAAAGGTAGCATAATGAGGAAACAATTCAAAACCGGATAACTATCAACGAATCAAAAAGTGATATTGAATTGCTTTGAAGCTATGTTCTCAGGAAACGGGCGGGTTCTGGAGAGTTTTTTTTTCCATTCTGAATAAATTAATCCGATATGTTTTATTTATATTTATATTCTTATTCGATCTTTCGTTTCAAACGTTTTGATTTGAACTTCTTCAGATGTTGTTCAAAATATCCAAAGTCAAACTCAAAACTGTAAGTAAACTGTATCTTATTAATCAATTGCAATACTCAGTTCATAAACATTTCCCGAAAAACGTAATCAAAAACTTATCGATGGTTCTTTCAGATATTCTTACAATTAGAAACTTCGGAGAAATATGGAATTTAACGACAGTATGAGCACATTTAACGTATTCACTGTGCTTTTGTAATTTTTTTAATTTCTTATTTTGACGTAGGACTACGTCTTTCATTTCTACACTGGGGTGTAAGTTCTAGGTTTTGAAAACTTTTACCCAAATTATTGATCCAAAAACTTCGAAAACAGGCTATTGAATTCATACAAATCTCTATATAAGCTGGAGATAGGATTCTCTCGCATCTCGTTATCGAGATGAAACACTCTGCCTCGATAACCACTATCAGTTTTATCGAGCAGATCAGTCTAATAAAAACCGTCGGATAAGATAGTTCTGTTTCCATTTAGCTACGAATAAAATTTCAATGGTGTACCACGTGTTACCGTTCGCGCTTTTATTACGGTAAACTTCTACCGTCCAACGGACCAGATTCCGCCGTGAAAAGATCACCAATCCGGAGAACCAGCGCCCCTACATTTAATGGTCCTTCGAGGAACCGGATTGGCGTGATCGAAATTATTGGCGGGAAAAGGAACACATTGTGTGTGGTGACAATACCACCGTTGTAGTTGCTGGTCCTTTGTGCCATTGTTCCTTCGACATCGGTTGAACAGATCGGCGATCCCAGATCCAGTAGACGAGCTGCATGGACTTTTTGCAACATATCTGAACCACTATTACTAGCATCCCGCAGACACGGAGCAAATTGGCCTATTCTACATCATCCTCCTGTTTGTGGCAAGATTGGCGTGGGTCGGTGAACTATAGACGGCAGCGTGAGTACACACAGCGATAAGAGGTTTATTCAACAATGGCGTCGTTACGTGAATTGACAAAGGCTGAACGTGGTTTTATTGATTCATTGTCCAATTTGGAATCCTTTATTGAAAATTTCGTCCTAGAGCGGGATCATAGGAGAATTGTTTCCCGATTGGAGCATTTGGAGGTCCTGTTCAAAGATTTTCGTGAGAACAGGGCAAAAATTGAAGCTCGGCAAGATCAAGATTTGAAGTTGACTGGGTCCGATGAAAAAGAAGATCAAGTGAGGAAGGATGTAGATGTCGCCAATTGAAAGTCACGGTTAGATTTTGAAGACCGTTATTTCGATATCAAAGATTTTCTTATGTCATATAGAATCCAATCGACAGCTGTAGCCTCCACTCCCCATCCGCCCAGCCAAACCTTATCCTCCCGTGTTCACCTTCCAGTTTTTAAAATTCCATTCTTCGACGGCAGTGTTAAAGATTGGTTAGGTTTCCGTGATGCTTTTCAGAGATTGCCAAAGATACGACGCTCTCGCCCATTGATAAATTCAACTATCTGTTATCGGTGGTGACGAGAGAAGCCAGAACTTTGGTGGAGTCGATTGAGGTGACTGCAGACAATTTTGATGTAGCATGGGAAATGTTGGAACAACGTTTTGAGAACAAAAAGGTCATCGCTCGAACATTGATGGACAGTTTCCTCGACGCTGAGTCGATCAAGCGGGAATCGTACGTTGGTCTCATCGACTCGTACGAACGCAGCCTGTTACAACTCAAGAAAATCGGTCTGAAAACTGAAGGGTGGTCGCATCTCATCGCTCATTTGTTGTATAAACGTCTCGATAAAGAAACACAGAGGCTGTGGGAACGAGTACATAATTCACGTGAAGCACCAATCTACGAAGAATTGTTAAAGTTTCTCCGGGATCATCTGGCAACCCTACAACCCCTCACTTCCTCGAAATCTATTGCGTCAGACTATCGTTCAGAACATAGTAGGATGGTAATGAAGTCGAAAATTGGTTCTACACTAACAACAACCACGGTCCTCCAGAAAGTTTGTCCACACTGTCAAAATCCTTTCCACTCTCCTTTCAAATGTATTTCATTCAATAAAATGACTCCTTCCCAACGACTTGAATCAGTCAAAAAGACTGGTTTGTGTTTAAATTGTCTTTTATTTGGTGCGGGCTTGTCCTAGCTCAGCTTGTCGTGTTTGCGGTCAAAGACATCATACGATGCTACATCTGCGACCAGCAAGCAACACCTCCAACTCAGGACAAGAACCATCGCAATCGCAATCATCTAACTCCATAATACATCAACATCGATCAAGTTCAATCGCACCAAACGCGAACAATCCATCTATTTCGCAATCGCAAACATATGCTACCACGCCCGTAACTGCACCGTCAATGAAATCCACTACCTCCACCCACATGTCAGTAGCCTTGCCCGCTAGTGTACCAGCCGATAGCAGTGTCGTTTTTCTCGCGACCGCCGTCGTTAAGATAGAAGATTATCACGGAAATACTTTATTTGCAAGA
This sequence comes from Toxorhynchites rutilus septentrionalis, assembly GCF_029784135.1. Taxonomy (NCBI): domain Eukaryota; kingdom Metazoa; phylum Arthropoda; class Insecta; order Diptera; family Culicidae; genus Toxorhynchites; species Toxorhynchites rutilus. The sequence goes on from NC_073746.1 coordinate 266,639,158, forward strand.
GCCCTTTTGGATGGATGCTCCGAACGAAATTTGATGAGCGAACATTTGGCGCAGAAATTGGCACTAAATCGGAAACACGATCCTCTCGCACTCCAAGGTATTGGACAAAGCACTGCAAACTCGAAACAATCGGCGATGGCAACCATCCGTTCACGCTGTACGGATTTTGTCGTCGATCTCAAATTCCACATTTTACCGGAATTTAAACCTATTTTGCCATCGAATCAAGTGTCCATAGTTAATTGGAACATCCCATCGCATATCCAGCTAGCCGATCCTCAGTTCTTTGAGCCCAACCAAATTGTTGTCATCATTGGTGCAGACATCTATTTTAATCTACTGTGTGATGGTCTTGTCGACCTCGGACCGGAACTACCCCATCTAAAAGAAACCGTTTTCGGGTGGATAGTTTCCGGTAAATGCAACACATTACAGTCAACGAGACCAGCCAGCACTTTCGTATGTAGTAATGCTGAGCTGGAAAAACAACTTACTCGCTTCTGGGAAATTGAGTCGTGCCATTCGAATGAAACTCTTTCCGTGGAGGAACGGAAATGTGAATCTCACTTCACCGCTACTACGACACGAGATCTCAGCGGACGGTTTGTGGTTTCTTTACCTAAGAAACCAGATGTTCTGGAGAAATTAGGAAACTCCAGAGACATTGCAATCCGTCGTTTTCTATCGCTTGAACGGCGTCTTCATGCTAATCCTCAGCTGATGGGAGCATACGAAGCTTTTATTAAGGAGTACATACACTTGGGACACATGATCCTGATCGATCCAACCAACTATGTTTCAAAACCTGAAGAAAAAATCTACTACATGCCTCATAATGGCATTATTCGAGCAGATAGTGCTACAACGAAACTTCGCGTCGTTTTCGATGCTTCATGTCCCTCCGATTCCGGCATCTCGCTGAACGACGCTTTGATGGTGGGACCGGTAGTTCAAGACGAACTGTATAGCATCATATTACGATTTCGCATACCTCGTTTCGTAATTGTGAGTGATTTGGAGAAAATGTACCGACAACTGCTGGTATATCCCAGCGATCGTTTGCTCCAGCGCATCGTCTTCCGGTCTTCTCCGTCGGAACCCATTCAAACCTTCGAATTGCTGACGGTCACTTACGGCACCGCATCGGCCCCATATCTAGCAACCCGCGTGCTGAAACAACTCGTCACTTATGGTGAATTGGCCCATCCCGACGCAGCCAAAGTCCTCGTTAAGGATTTTTATATTGACGATCTACTTTGTGGGGTAGATTCCGAAGAAGAAGGAATCAAACTCTGCCACCAACTGAACGATCTTTTGCAATCTGCGGGATTTAAATTGCATAAATGGGCATCCAACAGCGTGACTATTCTTCAAAATATTCCGGTGGAGCTTCGCGAAGAAAGAAATTTATTAGAGCTCGATTCATCGAGTACACAAGTAAAAACTCTTGGTTTACTGTGGCAGCCAGTCGACGACGTTTTCCGTTTTAAGATACCTGATTGGTCCTGCGAAGCGCCGATTACCAAACGCTTGGTATTGTCCGAAGCAGCACGTTTATTCGACCCTCTTGGTCTATTGAGGCCAATCGTTCTACGCTCCAAGCTCTTTATGCAAGAGCTGTGGAAAGCGAAAGTTTCCTGGGATGACCCTTTGAAGGAAAATCATCAACAATTCTGGAAAGAGTTCCGGAAAGATCTTGAAATTCTCGACACATTTATTGTTCCACGGTGGGCGGCATCAATCACAGATCCTGTCAGTACAGAACTGCACGGCTTTAGCGATGCTTCGGAAAGCGCATACGGTGCGTGTATATTTCTTCGAACTATTTCTGCAACTGGAGTAGTTTTTGTACATTTGCTCACAGCAAAATCGAAAGTCGCCCCTAAGGCGACTGAAAAACTCGAACTTACTATTCGATTGCCACGGCTTGAGCTCTGTGGAGCGCTTCTATTAAGTCACTTATTCGAGAAGGTGGAAAGCAGTCTGCAAGTTGCAGCCCGTCCGTTCTTCTGGACGGACTCAATGATTGTTATGCATTGGTTAGCAGCATCGCCATCGCGATGGAAAAAGTTCGTTTCCAATAGAGTGGCTGAAATCCAGCAAATTACCGCTTCAGGTGTCTGGGGACACGTTTCCGGTGTCGAAAATCCGGCAGATGTCATATCTAGGGGTATGCCAGCCAAAGAGCTGATCGACCATTCACTATGGTGGCAAGGGCCTCCATGGTTGCAACAGCCAAATAGATTCTGGCCTGAGATTGTTCGGACATCAGACAACATCTTCACTCAAGAACAACTGCAAGAGACACCAGTAGTGGCTCTTCCTGCCGTCGTACATAGCACCGTATTTTCAATTAAATCGTCTCTCTCAAATTTAGTTCGCTTAGTTCCCCTCACCCTACTACGTTGTTCCAGAAGATGCAGTATTGATGAATTTATTGAAATGTATCCTAAACGTTATATGTAGTTAGAAAAGCGAATTATTTATAGATAGAGATTATGATTGAAATCAAGATTTCAATGGTGGGCGGAATGTTTGGGCACTTACCACAAATAACAAGCTGACCCTAATAGAATTTGCCATAATTATATTCAGTCACTCACTCCGTTTTGCATGACGCAAAGCGGAGGAGAGTAGTAATAGGAGATAGGATTCTCTCGCATCTCGTTATCGAGATGAAACACTCTGCCTCGATAACCACTATCAGTTTTATCGAGCAGATCAGTCTAATAAAAATCGTCGGATAAGATAGTTCTGGATAATATTGTCTGGTCGTGTATCCGGTTCCATGCTGCTCGCTCTCAGCTCTCTAGAGCACTGAGAGCAAAAGGCAGACAATCGGATATCCCCGTCCGGGATATCTTAGGTAGCCGTGATCCTGATCTTCTGCTTCATCTATACCTGTTCCTCAGGAACGCCGATGTCAACGTTTAATGATTTTTCCTTCGTTGTGTCCCTGTTTCGTATCCCTCCTATTCGATCTATAAACTTTTACTTAGTCGCGGCAATACATACACACACTCTTTACAGATACACGGGCCAAAGGTTGTGCAGTCCACTGATGATTCAACAAAAGCCAAAGGTTCTACCGCTCATGACAACTCTACACGAGCTGATGATTGCGCCGGCTAGTGACCATTCTATCCTGGATTCCTCGAGAAGACGCACCACGCTAGATATGGGGTACAGACTAGGGGGGCGTTGCTGATTAATGGTCAGCTGCATCCCAATAGGAAGTATCCCGTGTCGGGCACAGGTACAGATCATTGAAGACAGCAACATCACAATTACGAAAACACTTGTAATACTAACCTCGAGCCAACCGCGAGTAATCGGTTACATATTACTAACATAGTTATAAGGCAAACATTGTCGAAATATTGAACTCCCGGCCCCGTCAGGTTGACGCCATATGAGCCTTAATAAAAATATATATTTTGGATAAAAAAAAAAAAGATAGTTCTGTTTCCATTTCGCTACGGATAAAATTTCAATAGTGTACCACGTGTTACCGTTCGCGCTTTTATTACGGTAAACATCTACCGTCCAACGGACCAGATTCCGCCGTGAAAATATCACCAATCCGGAGAACCAGCGCCCCTACAAAGGCTTTAGCGAAAAACGATGTATCGATGACAATTCGACACAAATTGTTTACTTTGGCTCTGGATTGGTGACATTTGCTATGGATTTAATAGCGGAGAATCCAAATATTTATCTTAGGCAATCATTTTCCTCGTCAACCAATCAGGAGCCGATTTGCAAGTGATCCTAGTTTGACAGAAAAAGTGGTCCGGGATCACCCCTCTATTGTCATGTTTCGTCTCAGGTCAAACCGAGCTCGAGGTTCGCTCATCGGATTGCTATAATCGGGGTATGTACGATGAGCGTGGGATGAACGAATATGGCGAGACAGTTATAGCTGGCTGTGTTGCCAATATGCATTCTGGAATCCACACAACCACGACATTGCATACGTAGATCATCATAATTATGGAAACATGTTCCTAAACATGACATGAGAGACAACATGAAGCGTCATAAATACGACAGTAATGGAAACATTCAGCCACCAAATAACCCATAGTTGTTTGGTTGGATGCTCAACTGAACAGCGATATTGCAAAGAGTTGAAAAGAAGTTCTACATAAGGTTTGCATTAAAAAAAGGAATATAAATCGCCGATTTTTCATGGGTTTACCTTCACACGCACTGTCGGAACTACCCATGCAGCGTCAATCATATTAACCCATTAGTCAGCAGAAAAAAAATGACAGCTCTATCAGTCGAACTCTAACCGTGATTGCGAAAACAATGAAACTACTCCGTTCAGAAGTGTGCGCGTTCAAAGAACGGTACCCTGCCACGTTGAAAATGGACATCGTGCGGTACTTTGTGGACGCCGGATACGCCCGTTCCGGCATCTACAACATCTTGACACTATTGTTCAACAATCAGAGCATCGAAAGAAAGCCCGGTTCGGGACGGCCGACGACCCTGAGCGACAAGAAGCTCCAAAGGATGCTGAAGAGGAAGATCGGGGGAAAAGTTTCTACATCGCTGCCGGGAGGTCGGTGCAACCGGCCAAACAGTGAAAAAGTACCTGGTGAACATGGACATACATGTCAGAAAGCAGAAGTCTCGGAGCTGCAGGAAATGATGCAGCGGCAGCGGCTGAATAAGATGGTCAAGTCGATTTTCCCGGCGAATCACGACGTGGCGGCGGTGATGGTCGACAAGACCTATCTCATCCTGGATCGCAACGACTGGCAGGGCACTTCGTATTTTACTTCCCCCACGAAGGAAGTGAGCTTCGAAGTGGAGTTTATTTCACACACCAAGTTCCCCAAGAAGGTGCTGCTGTGGCCGACAATCAGCGAGAAGGGGATGTCAAATCCGCTCTTCTTTAGCTCCGGACTGGCTATGAACGGGAAAATTTGTAGTACGAAGTGCTTACCGGAAGTTGCGTCGTTAATCAAGAAATACCATATAGGCGAAGAAGCGGTGTTCTGACCGGATCTTGCATCGGCCCACTATTCGAATATGAATACCCAAGTCGGCGAGCCCTCCCAACGTCCCCAGCCGCGTCCCATCGAGAATTTCTGGGCAAACCTGAAGCGTAAGATCTACTCCAACAATTTTGTCGCGAAAACTGAGAAGGAATTGATAAATAAAACGAAGAAAGAACTCAAAAATATGCCAAAACGCATGTTTTCGTCCGCCATGGCGAATGTTCCGATTAACTGCCGGAAGGCCGCTCGCAAGAGCATAGAATTTTTTTTTCAAGTAAGCTAATATAATTACCTTCCATGGGAAATTTATCAAACTCAATTATCTGTCTTAGTTTTTTATCACTATCCGAAAAAAGTCAATTTTTTTAATGCAAAGGTTGGATTGATGACCGGTTGGGTTGTTTCGGAAAGCTGTGGAATTAATGTGACGATTTGTGAACTTGTACTCTAAAACACATCTGCCTGTGCATCTGTGCATCTGCCTTATTGAGTTGAGTCGAATAATTTTAAATGATTGATTCCAGTAAAGCTGCGCCGGGAAAATGAATGCACTTAAGTCGCGTTTTTATGCTGTTTTAAGAATTTACGCGGTATATTTTTACACGGATTTCGGAATTTACGCGGGTTTCGCAATTTACGCGATTTTTTTCACGCGGATTTCGAAATTTTCGCATTGATGTGACTTTTCACGAAATAAGTTTGTACAGCGCGGACTCGATTATATACAGTCTTCGATTTCTTTTCATTGTATATAATCGAATCCTGTATATACAATCGAGCCAGAAAAAAAATCTTTAATTCGTTTTTTATGCATATACTTTTTCTTCATTGAAAATAAAAGAAGAATTTAACTTTTGATTCTTCCTCTTGAAGCCAGAAAACAACTTTCTCACATGAAAAAAATATTTTTTTCCAGATTATCTCCGGAGGAGGGGATCATATTTGATGAAAAATATCCTTCTACGCATATGTTCGAATTTCAACAATGTTATAGAACTTTTTTTTTTTTTGTTTTGGACTCTATTGCCTCAAATTGGCTATACACTAAAAAGTACGCTTCTTAAGCTAATTCTGTTGCTTTCATTTAAAAGATGAGAAAATTATGTACACGATATAGTAGTGGAACATCTAAATCAGTGGATTTAAATAACATTTCGGGAGTAAACAATTATAAGTTAGAAATTTTTAATGTGTGATTATTCATATTATCCCAAGAAATTATATTAAACTTGATTGTTACTATCAATAAAATTGAAGCTCTCAAACCACTCTTTGTTCTTTGATACTCAACTTCTATCTTCCTTAATTTCGCTGCAATATCGATGTATACAATTCCTGGTGAAAATTCAGGAAAATTTTTCAAAATTCGTGATTTTTATCCCATTGTTCTAATAATAGCCACTTAATTTCACATTGACGTTGAAGGTTACATTTTTTCTTGAAATAAGTCATATTTGAACTGAAAAAAAATTATATATAATCGAGTCCAAAATTGTATATAATCGAATCACATATAATCGAGTCCGAACTGTATTGTATCAGTGATTAGTAGCTGAGAAATGGAAGGAGAAACAGATATCATGATTGTAGCATGCAAAAAAAACAGTTAATCAATTGTTAGAATATGGGTTGCATTTTAAACTAATAATTCACTGTATGTTAATTTTTTACACGGATTTTGAAATTTGCGCGGTTTATTTTTACGCGGATTTTGGTATCCCTCGAGTGAGAAGCGACTCAAGTGTAATGGCAAATTACGGTGATACTTACATTCAAATGACCAACTTATTTTTGATGGCTATCTTGCGCGCACCACAAAGCTGATATCACACACTGGTGTTTATGGTATCAAAGTCTAGCATAACACAAATTGTTATGTTTCGCCCAGAGGGAGGAAAAGAGAAGTGTAGTACTTCTCATTGAGACAATTTTACAGGACAAATCCCTCGGAACACTATTCTTCTCCAAATACTCTTATGCTCGTTCCGTATTCTCTCTCGATTTCTCATTTTTCGAAGAAGAGAAATAATTGCCTCAGGTCCTGTCGGGATACGCTCTCACAAACACTGGAACTACACACAAGCACAGAGCCGTCAGAACCAAGGATCGATTTCTATGAAGATTTCATCCTCCGTTTTTCATAATGTATTCTTGTTTGATTGTAACAAATTTTCTCCACGCGAAATGTTTCATTTCACCTCACAATACCTTCTCACAATCACAATTATTCTTCAGGATAGTAATTACACCAGCATGAAATCCGTTGTGAGAATGTGGGATGTAGGATTTCCACTGCAGGGCTGTCTGGGGGTGTTTTCTAATTTAAACAATTTTCCACCTGGTAAGAAAACAGATGTAGCATTTATCAAACGGCATGTAATCTTATTCCTCACTGGCGCTTGCACAAGTGCCCCACAACGGGCAATTATTTATCCATAAATTTCATCATTTTCACTGACTAAACCACTGGAGCCCAAACTTTATCGAACGCTGAACGTATATCACCACTTATTGATGGTTAGAATACCCATTTGTGAAACAACTCCAACTTTGCAAACTGTAAAAAAATTGACATTTGCTTTCACAAACGCAAACGAAAATCCCGAAAAATCCACGCATTTGCAGCTCTAACCGCTTGGCGAACACTTCTCAGACTGACTGATTGACTGACTTGCGACCTACCAACCGCTTCCCTCGGCAGCGAGATGCGACGATGGGAAGCGCTCTTGTGGAGGAATCGCCGCGAACCCACCAGTCTCTTTCGGGAGGAAATGGGTGGTTGGAGGTTGGTTCTCGCGGCCGAACAACGGGTCGACTCTCTTTCCCTCACTGATACTCACAAACACCAAACATTTGGCAGCAACGCAACCAGCGATACCCGGCGAATTTGCGAGCGCGGCTTGAATGATTGTTTTGGATAAATGAATGACGGCCACCCAACAAAGGCAAGCGTTGCGTTCTTTCGCTGTTGATAATAATGAAAATGTGTTAACAACGCGATCAAATCTGCGCTACGATACGGCAATAGCAATCCAAAGTTGTTAGCCAGATATGCTCGACGACCAATACAGCGATCTCCATCCGGGGAGAAATAATCACAAGGACGAAACAGATGAGAGAGCGATTATACGAGAGTTCAAAATATATTGTTCACAAAATGAATTCACAGTTTGTCTATCGAAGGTTGACTCGATAAGTAAAAATTGGGCTGTTGTGAGGCAGTTGGGGGTCTGTAAAGCCTGTAAACTAAACTCTAGTCACTTATAATCTGGAATGATTTATTTTGTAGCAATCCCTAGTGTTTGAATCTGTAATTTTCCGTCATTTATTTTGTTTTTCAAAAGATGTATATGATCCGAAAGAACATTAGTTGTCTGCCAAGCTCTCAAAAATCCCACCCACTTAAGTCTCAAAACTCTCTCATTCTAATGACAGTTACGTCGTTGTCGTAGTGACTCTTACGATCAACAGATTCGTTTGAAGGTATTGATAACAAGGAGGTCTACTCATGAAGAATGGCATGAAGAATGCATCCAAGCCAAGGTTCTACATTGTGGTTAAAAAGGGACTCCCAGATTTCAAAGGGGATCTGCCGGGGTTGGAGAGGGTATAGAAGGGCCGTTGTCATGTCGCTTTGATCGTCTTGAGACCAGATCTCTAGTCATGATGATGGTTAATCAAACGGTCAATGATTAAGATACAATGAGCGTTAGACCATTGCACGTCCGATCCAGAGATCGACCCAGATGCTGAAACGGTTCTAGGTTGGTTTACCCGTGTGACTGTTAAAGAAAGCACATTCCTAAGAGGTACACATGGATGACGTAGAAGTTAAATATCAACTAAAAATGTGAAATGAATATGAAAAATCGTTTGAAAAACCGCGTTAGTTCGAAAATTCGCGTAAAAAAACACGTCAATGTAAAAATCCGGGTAAAAAACACAAGGTCCCCTGAAAATCCACAGTGCGGAATTAATTTCCGTCGAAGCACTAAATTTAATTTAAGATGTTCAAATGTTCGACTGAGAGAAAGATGTGATATTGCTTAGGTTATTTTTTATGCGAGGGACCGCTAAGAAACCGCGTTAGTTCGGAAATCCACGTAAAAAACGTAAAAAAACGCGTTAATTCGAAAATTTGCGTGAAAAAAACCACGTTGATTTGAAAATCCGCGTAAAAACAAACAAGTTCACCTGAACATCCACGTGAAAATCGTCATAAGGTGCGGCACTTATTTCGTAGAAACGTAGGACGTAAATTTAATTCGAAATGTTCACATGTTCAAAAAGCTTCGGCTGAGAGAGAGATGTGATATTGCTCAGGTTTTATAACCGCGTAAAAAACCGCGGTGATTCGAAAATCTGCGTGAAAAAAAATCCTCGCAAAAAACCGTGTAAAAACGGGTAAATTTGTACACGAGTGTACCGGGAATTTGTGTTTTGAAGAAAATGCTTTATTCATCATCTAAATTTATATTATCGCCTTAAAAAAAGGCTCTTTAGGAGCAATGCACATTACCACTGAACAATCCTGTCATCGAAAGACTTATAACTGTATTCAAAAATTGCCTTCAGTTCACGCAGCGAATTCATGTTTTATGTCTTCAATGCCGTCAAATCGGGTCCCACGATTCGGTAATTTGAGTTTCGGAAAAAGAAAAAAATCACATGGGGCCATATCTGGAGAGTACGGTGCTTGTTCAATCATATTCTTGCCATTTTTGGTCAGAAATTCGTTCACAATGATCGATCGATGAGTTGGTGGATTATCGTGGTACAAAATCCAAGTGTTATCCTTCCACAAATCTGGCCGCTTGCGACGAATTTTCTCTCTCAAACGCCTCATAACGCCAATACTCTTTATTGGCCGTTCGATAATTCGGAAGGAATTCCGAGCGGACAACATCGTATTAAAAATCGCCGAGCAGGTTCAGATTGCGCTCAAAATCAACATTAAGGCCACTTAGAGTAATACCAACTTATTTTTTTTTTAAATAGAAAAAGTCCAGGTGGTAAATTACTAATTCCCGGTATATATTTCACAGAATTTACTGTGACTTTGAGAATGTCAAGATCAACTGTACGATAAGTAAAATTTTTCATCTTGATTTAGAGTTCTATCCCAACAGAGTCATGTTAACAAACAAATGAACTAATGGACATAATCATGCCAGCCGCAAGAAGCTTAGTGAAAGAATGCTGCAGACAATCCCTCTACATACATTTTTCATTTTTCGTGCTTGTTTTCGGACCGATTGCTTTCATAAAAAGCGTGGATTATGGAACCCCGACGCTCATTATGATGATTGAAAATGGGGTCTCAGGAGGAAACTTTGAAATCGAGAAGTCCGTTTTGAACTATCCTGTATAAGACATCAGTTAAACCGCTAATCAAGTTGTCAGAAAGCTACCGATCTGGCAAGGAATTTAGAGTTATGGACAGAAATCGAGGTGAACTCGAAGATGTTCACGCAAAAGTGCCTCTTTTCCTTTAGGGGGACCAAGGACGAAGTTACTCTAGGAAAGTAAGTAGTGGTAATGGAGCCAAATTGGTCATGGGGGCAAAGTGGTCACCTGCTTGTTTGGTAGTATAACTATTGACTATAGATGCCGTATTGATAGTCACCTTATGTTTGGAGAATTTAATTACTTTTGAGTCACCCAGTACTTCACTGCCGCAATCTCGCAAAGTGACGCAAGCGCCAAAATTGACATTTTACTGTTTTTGTTATAGATCGATAAAGAATACCAAATGCTTTAAAACAACTGCGGAGTTTTACAGAAATGTAAAAAAATGACCTCGTAAAAGCCTAAAAACGGAGTGGCGCAAGCGCCATTTCCACTGTGATGTAGCGCAAGCGCCATTTTCCCTATGGTGTGTCGTAATTTGATAGTGATGCGAAGTAATTTTTTTATCTAATCTGATAGCATAGAATGGATTAGCAGGGACAGCAAACTTCACATAGCAACATCTTCCGTAATAAACGTTTAGCATAAAGAAAATCACTTTTCCGAAAAGCTCTTCATGCCAAACATTTTAATTCAAAACACTCCATCCCCATGCAGTGCTACATTTATAATAGCAATTTTGTTCCAGAACTACAAATCATGTACTTTGCTCTGTTTATAAATCTCGTCAAATATTTAAATTCATAAAATCAAACTCATCTTAAAGGAAAAAATTATCCTTGATCGATCACATATTGAACATAAAAATTGAAACTAATGAGTTTAAACTCATCAATTTCATTGTTGATTACCAGAATTGATGTCTTTCGATGGCAATGATGTCTTCTATCCTCAGGTATCAAGCGATAAAGCTTCTTGACGCTGTTTACTTTCTCACCTGCTCATTTCTCTTTCAGATGGATTGAAGCTGAGTGTTGATTGAAGGGTAAATGTCGGATTTGGTGAAAAGCTGCACTTTTCTAAATCCTCCATCGAAACGCATTTTGTAACAAAACTCAAAAAATCCTCGCATAAACTGTATCTACTTTACATCGGATGATTTTGGACGGCATTATTTTATGTTTTCAATGTTTTCAGTTGCATTTTGGATTGGAAAAAAATGGTGCTGTCTATAATTGTTACAATCGGGTTCTCAACTATGTTAGCCTGTTCAACGCATGTTACAAAGTCGGAAAATGTGTAGAACTTTTCTCCCTGATGGCTTCTCATGCTCCGCTCAACGGCGGCATTTTGGAGAAAATAATTGGAAACAGATTCTCGCATACTTTTATGGATGAACGCCAATCGGTTGAGGAAACAGTGATTGAAATTTGCAGTTTCCACAAGAAACTGGCGTTGATAACATAGCTTAAATACAACGGCATTTTTTCAAAAATCAAGCCGATAGCAATGTTTTTCCATCAAGTGCACACAATTTGTACAGATCAGATTTTCGTAATGTACGCGTAAGCTGATTATACATGCAATTTTACGAAAAGTCCCGTACTGAAAATTTGTCCACTGGCGCTTGCGTCACTTAGCAAGATTACGGCAGTTCAGTGAAGCTGTCGCATGTCAAAATATAAATAAAAACTGAAATTACTCTCTCGATAGCCATTCAACCGTAGTTCTATGCGCATGGTATCTAAGAAATTTCTCGTGAAATTTAGTTTATTCAATCTGATATGTTGGACAGATCATCAGTTTGGACGACTGTTCACATATTCTAGGAGAGGTGAACATATATTCTGTTTAATCTCGGCGATTAATTTGCATAGAAATTATTTTCATGTTTGGGTTCAAAGTGGTCATAGATGAATAACGACTTACAATGTTCTGTTTACTAAAGCTGATATACCGCATCACATTCTGCTTTTGAGAAGGATCCTTTTATAGCTTTGACCCTGGATAAATATGCCACTCCAAAAAAACCAAGCCTCATTATGCGAAACGTTATGTGTTTCTTACTACGTTTTTGTATGCAAGAGAAAATTTGAATTTGAAATGAAATTGCCTTTTACATGATTTATAGTAGTTTGATAGTATATTTTTACGAAATCACATGTTTTAAAGGATTATAAAATACACCTTATATTTGTGTCAGTGCGCCCCTCATTTGAGCTAACTTTTAATCGATCACCAGATGATTATTTGGCACGTATTCAGACCTTTTCTGGATTACAACACTTATAAATATTGTAAACATCATGCTTGCTCACCATTTGTATCGGATTTAAATAGCTAAACTATTAAATTAACGCATTTTGATGAACTCAATTATGATCATGAGTTGTCCAATTCAATAATGTTGTTTTGTCCACATGATTTCTATGGCAACCGCTTGGCGCGCTGCAGTTTGTTTATGTTTGTTTATGGTGTGCTTCGTGCATAGCAGAAGTATGGTTTTTCTGTGTTGATTGTGTTGAAGTGAACACTTCTAAAATGCCCAATTACTCAAGCAATGATAAATGCAACATCTAATTGTGAATTCGAATGTTTTCATTCAAAAATGGAGATTTCTAAAACCGGACAAACCATGATCATTTTTTTGGGCAAACCATGATCAGAGGTGGTCAAACCATGATCATAATTCTTCTTTAAGGAAAATCGTTAAAAAACATAAAAATTTGAATAATTTCAACACCTTATGGTAGTATTAGCAACTAGAGACTTGGGGCTTTTCAACAAACCCAAATTCGTATCGATTATGTGTGATTTTCATGAAGAAAAATCGATTTGCATTTACTAGTTGCGTAAAAACACCCCAAATTGGACAAACCAAGATCATTTACCCTACTATAACAAATATGATTTGAACAAATTTGGACGAAAAAAACGTATAAATCTATCCCATTTAGCTTGATATGGGCGGGTGGCCACTTTGCCCCCACTAGGTGATCACTTTACCTCCAAGCAAAAAAAAGGTTCGATTTTTCACCTTTTTCCTAATGATGAAAAGTATACTATTTCGAATTTTTATAGTAGAAGCCGTTTGCTATCTTGAAGAACAATGAGTTGAACTATAATATTTTTCGAGAATCGGGAATTAAATCGGTATGTGGGCACTGGAAATGGGCATATTCCTTAGGGTGACCACTAAGCCCCAACTTCCCCTACCATTTCATGAGAAAAACACCTGCTGCGACAGCAAATAACTCTTATGAATCAATAAACAACGTAAAATAATGGTAACAGCTTCTCAAGAATGGTTATTTTATCAGATATTTAAAAAAATCGTGCCATACTGTGTACCTTGCAACAATAACTCGGATGCGTGAAAATGACTCCGCCCTTCTATTAAGAACACAACATACATTCGCTTGTTTAGGAAACAAATCAAAAATTAATTCAAAGTATAAAGCGATTAGGACTAGTGATGAAGCGGATAGTAGTTTGGTCGGATACCGGATAACAGATATCCGGCAAGCTTTGAGGCTGCCGGATATTTGGCTTTTTATTTGCGAATACGAAACTGGGAGAATGCATGTGTTCATGAAGCAAATGAATACATAAATAAACACATTTTTACATCAAAATAATGAACCAGGATTAAATTTTCCGTATAGAATTAATACCCCTTAATAGAGTATCAAGTTTTCTGCAATGAATATTAAACAGATTTTAAGGATTTAATAACAGAAAAGTTTACAATGATAATTTTTATGTGGATGTTTTGAAATAATTTTATTACTAATCGAGAAATAATAAGTACTACGAATTCAAATAAGCAAGGAACACCAATCCATTATTTTCATTCAAGATTACAAAACTTGGAACTATCTCAGGGATGATAATCTGAGAGAGGGTACATTTATCTCACTACAAATCAAATTAAACAAAGCAAAAGAGGAAACTGAATTAAATTGAAACTGAATTTCAACAACAAACGAAAATGATAGTCAGCGTCGCGTTCAGGAAAAAAAAGTTCCATTGCTAACGAAATCGACTGTTATGCGAAAATATTTCGATCGATTGCAATCACGTTCCTTACGTTTGATTAAACGTTAAACTCTAAGTAGTACCCCCAATCGACAAAGTTTGCTAAAGTTTATCATTCAATTCCTTGCAGTAGTATTTACAGTGAAAGACTGTTCTCTGAAGCTGACCTGACGTACGAAGTAAAGCGTAATTAGTCAGTTAAAAAAATTATAATTAAATTATAGTGTTAGTGAATTAAACTTAATATTAATTTAGATTAGAAAAAAACATAAGATTTATCTTGTATTAATGAGAAATTATTGATTTTTTTTGTAATATCCGCATCCGACAGGAAAGTAGCTCACTTTTTTTTTATCCAGAATCTCTCAGGAGATAACAGATGATCATATTTGATGAAAAAAATCATTCTACGCATATGTTCAAATTCCAACAATTACAGAGTTATAAAACTTTTTTTCTTCTACGGACTCTGTTGCCTCAAACTGACTCTACATTAAAAAGTGCGCCAACTTAAAAGTTAGTTATTTTTAATGTGTTATTATTAATTTTATCCTAAAAATTCATATTAAACCTGATTGTTTCTATTAATTAATTTAAAGCTCTCTAACCGCTCTACAATTTGTTCTTTGACTTCGAATGCGAGAAGTTCTTAGTTTCGCTGCAGTATCGATATGAACAATTCCTGGCGAAAATTCAAGCAAAATCTTCAAAAATCACATTTTCTACCGCACTGTACATATAACAGCCACTTGAATTCCACTTTAACGTTGGAAGGTTGCCTTTTTGCTTAAAGTAAGTCGTATTTGAAATGTAAAAAAATAATATTTTTTAAAAACTGTATATAATCGAGTCCAAAATTGTATATAATCGAATCATATATAATCGAGTCCGACCTGTATCCGTATTAACTCTAATTACGAACCAACACCGGCAATGTTCCGAACAAGAATAATATCGACAAGGCTACGAAGAAGAAAAAAAAATGTTTTAAAATGTTCCCATATTTCTGTTACAGCATAAATAATTAATGGTTCCGGATTCTTTCTACCGATTCAATTCATACTACCCGTTTGAAGGATATTAAATTCATATAATAGGGCAACCATCTGGAGTATTAAAAGAGAACTTTAAGAATTTCAAAAGCAATTGTTCCCCACAATCACAGTCCTAGGTGAAACTTCCGTCCGTGCCTCTAGGCAAAGAACCCTCTACTTTTTTAAACCTTTTATATTGTGCAGATAATTTGTTTTTTTAATATATTTTAAATTTTTAATATTTAATAATTTGGTTGCCATATAAATGAGTCTATCCGTCGAAAGACGATTTTGCATGTATTGAATATTCTTGAGCACCACAAAAGAGGACAAAAAATAATTTAATAGGATGAGCCGATACGTAAAAAATTAAATATAAAACTCGGTCCTCTATGATCAACAACGCTGAAACCGAATATCCATAGCGACATGATAATACTTTGAGTTTGAAGATTCTTGAAATGTGTAATCCATCATGAGCTGTTTTTGAATGATGGAGTATCATGCATTAAAAAGGTAAGTTTCTTCGGTTTTACAACAGATGACGTAACTTGATAATTTTCCCAGTGACACAAATTTCCACACATTCGTTGAAAAGATACTGTCATTGCGCGTCTTTTTCATCAACATAGTTTTTTCCACTTCGAATATGTCGAAGTTCGTACCAAGGAGAGTGTTTTTGCGGGGAGTGTTACTTCATTACTTCAATATGAAGAAAAAAGCTTCGGAAAGCCATCGCATTTTGGTGGAAGTCTATTATGACCATGTTCCAACTGAGCGAACGTGTCAGACGTGGTTTGCACGGTTTAAAAGTGGTAATTTTGACTTGGAAGACGAAAAACGTTCCGGACCGCCAAAAATATTTGAAGATGAAGAATTTGTAGCCTTTACTCGATCAAGATCCGTCACAAACGCAACAAGAACTTGCAGATACACTTGGAGTAGCTCAGCAAACCATATCCGATCGTTTGAAAGAAATGGGAATGATCCGAAAGATAGGACATTGGGTGCCGTATGAATTGAAGCCACGAGACGTCGAATGCCGCTTTTTCACGTGCGAACAACTGCTCCAACGCAGCAATTCCAAATTAAATCGACAAATGACAAAACATGAGTATTTTTGATTCGAATGAAAGTGTGTATTCCGTTTGGGTTAGAGGAAATATGAGTTTTCCACAGCAGTTGGGAATTTTTTGACTCGAGCGTTACTTTTGAAAAGGGTGTATCGATTTGAGTAAGAGAAATCTTTGATAATTTATGTCTCAAAAACTCTGAGTCGTATCGAAATAGTGTCTTAGAAAGAGTTATAGAGTATTGATGATTGAATATGAAAAAAATGTACACTGAGAAAAAAAATTAGTACTCTTTTTTTATTTACAAAATAAAAATTCAGTTTGCAATATCCAGAATACATATTTTTTAATTTTTTTCAATTTTTTTCATACAAAATAGAAGTCATGCAGAAAATTTATCAGTGAACATTTTTTTAATATTCAACCATCAATACTCTATAACTCTTTCTAAGACATTATTTCGGTACGACTCATAGTTTTTGAGATATAAATTATCAAAGATTTCTCTTACTCAAATCGATACGCCCTTTTCAAAAGTTACGCTTGAGTCAGAATATTCCCAATTGCTGTGGAAAACTCATATTTCCTCCAAGCCAAACGGAACACACACTTTCATTGGAATCAAAAATACAAGTTTTTAAAATCAGCATTTTTAGGACGATTTGATTTGGAATTGCTGAACGGCATAAAATAAAGGGTTTTTTTGCATCTACAGCATAAAAGAAAGGGTTACTGGCGATGAAAAGTGAGTCCATTACGAAAATGCTAAACGTCGGGCAACGTATGGATACCCCGGCCATGCATCGACGGCCGCGCGATATATTCACGGCCAGAAGGTTATGCTGTCTATTTGGTGGGACCAACTGGGTGTGGTGTACTATGAGCTGCCAAAACCGAATGAAACCATTACGGGGGACCTCTACCGACGGCAATCAATGCGTTTGAGCCGTGCACTGAAGGAAAATGGCCACAACACGAGCAAAGATACGATAAAGTTATTTTGCAGCATGACAATGCTCGGCCGCATGTCGCGAACCCAGTTAAAACATACTTGAAAACGATGAAATGGAAGGTCCTATCCCACCTGCCGTATTCTTAAGACATTGCTCTGTCCGATTACTACCTTTTTCGATCGTTGCGATCGTTGCGTTTCCATGGCCTGATTGATCAGCACTTCTCCAATTTTCATGAAGTCAAAAATTGGATCGACTCGTGGTTAGCCGACAAACTTGCCGATTATTTCCACAAAGGGATCCGTGAATGGCCAGAAAGATGGAACAAAGTTGTGATTAGCGATGGGCAATACTTTGAATATTAAATTTGTAACCATTTTTGCAGAAAAAAGCATTAATTTTTGGAAAAAAAAAACAAGAAACTTACCGGTACTCTTATTAGTTTTCTAAGCTTTTCATCATATGAAATATTTGCTATAATATGGACAGTTTATCGTGAACTGTTCGTCCAATCGTCTTTCAGTCATAACGAGAGTTTTCAAAAATCGAAACTCATATCGAAAAACCTCTTGTTATTTCTGAAGAACAACGAATAACTTATCAAAAGAAAGCATTCTCGTAAATGATTCGATTGGAATACAAACGGATACGGTTGCATTTAGGAAATTTCTCACTATGAACATAATAATGTTTATAGTGAGAAATTTCCTAAATGCAACCGTATCCGTTCTTGAAACTAGCTGACTCGGCAAACTTCGTCCCGCCAAAATTTGTTTTTGTTATCAATACCTGCAACATTCACGTTTTCTTACTATGAGCAAGTTCATGGGTTTAATCACAGAACTGATCATTGATTGATCTTCTAGTCGATCCCATTGAATTTAACTTTTGCTATAAAATTCCTAGTATTTCTAACAAAACTCATAATTATAATATCAGATTATTTTCAGACACAATTCTCGTTCAAGATTTTTCAATCACTTGCAAATAACATTCTCCGTTACATGGAATAAATGTTTCATACAGAAAGTATGATAAAATAAAGACAGCCCTAAATCGGACAATACCTTCCTCGAGTTCTGCTCTTATCAACACATTCGGCGATACTTTTTTCTTGGTATAGATAGAAGAAGATATAGGAGTACGTTTCATCGTGCGTAGAACATATGGGAATTTAATTTTCCGAATTTTTCCTTTTTCCTTCAGAGTTTTCAGAAAACTTTCAATTGTCATGTTTGGTTGGAATATTTTTGGTTGAAATATGTGTAATAATTTTTATTTGACCCCCTCTCCATTCCAGAGGAGGGAGGGGTGTCATACCATCATAGAAACATTTCTCATACCCAAAAACCCTTAAATCCCAAATTGTGCTTGATTAGTTCTCGAGTTATGCAGAAGTTTGTGTTTGTGTGCCCCCTGTAATTTGTGTTTCATTTGTATGGCAGCCCCCCTTTAGATTTATTTATTTATTTATTTATTTATTTAACCAGAATACATGACATAAGACATTTGTCTTTTAAAGTGTCACTAACGCAGCAAAATTGTTCACACAATGACTAGCAACCATTACTACATATTATTCAACTTAAATCTAATCTATTGATTGAAAAATGATAAGCAGCCATTTTTGAACATTACTTCATGTTTAATACGTCTCAAATTGGAAGGTAAACTATTCCAGTTCACCACACTCCTCACTATAAATGAATTGCCGTACATAGCTGTACTATGGATAGGTACCACAAGGTTGCAGGTCCGCTGACTTCGAGAAAGATGTAGTTTGGAGAACAAGTAGGAAGGTCTCTGGCGATTCAATATCCTGAATAGAAACAAACAAGCACGCATGTTGTAGAAGTTACGGAAGGGGCAACCAATTAGGTCTTTTTGCAAATGGCGCACTGTAGCCATACGATTTAAACTGAACACGTATCTCACACAATCGTTCAATGCCACTTCTAGCTTTGATCTCATCGCAGAACTCATGTTAAAGTGTATTACATCTCCATATATAAAATGCGGCAGTATTAACGTTTTAAACAGCTTCATTTTGATGTTTTGCGGAAAATCAGCAGTCGTTGTTCTCAGACTACGAAGGCAAGAATAAATTTTGCCACACTGCAACGAAACAGTTTTTTCCCATCCAAGTTTGCTCTGATAGATGACACCAAGATTATTTGCATGATTACTGAAGTCCAAGTCAGTTCCCTCAATATTCACTCTTGGTAATCCGTCGAGGAAACGAATATTTCCGAACATCAAAGCTTTCGTCTTCGTAGGATTTACTTGAAGTGTGTTCTCTCTTGCCCAATGAATTACTCGTTCTAGATCACGGTTAGTACAGAGTATTAATTGCTCAGCTGACATGCTAGGCTGTATACAGAATAATTGAACGTCATCGGCAAACATTTGCACACGGCAATATCTGAGCACATTGGAGAGGTCATCAATATAGATCGAGAACAATAAGGGTCCAAGTACAGACCCCTGTAGCACGCCAGAGGTGACCCGCAGGCTATGTGAATGAGCATCTCCACAATAGACAGTTTGAGATCTATCTGTAAGGTATGATTGTATCAGCGAAATAGCATTCTGGTGAAAACAAAATTTAGTGCGAAGCTTCATACATAAACGTCGATGAGAGATGGTATCGAATGCTTTCGAGAAATCAAGAAGAACTAGGACAGCATTCTGCTTCTTGTCTACTGCAATTGCAATGTCATCATAGACTCTTACCAGAGCTGTTTTCACACCTTGATGTCTTCTGAAACCCGCTTGCTGCTCTGAAAGTAAGTTGTGTCGATCCAAGTATGAAGTGATCTGTACTTTAATAAGCTTTTCAAGTGCTTTTGATAAGCCACAGAGTAGGCTTATTGGTCTCAGATTATCAATGGAACGTAAATTTTTCTTTTTCTGCAAGGGAATCACTTTTGCATTTTTCCACTGTGTAGGAAACGATGACGTTTCAATGACTCTGTTGAACAAGTAGGTGATTTGATTGATTACGAGTGGCGTGATAATTTTCAAAAATTTAGTTGAGATGCCGTCAGACCCAGACGAATTTGATTTGATTTCGAAAATAGCATTAACAACTTCATAATCATGCACTTTCTGAAACGAAAAACCTTCTCCAGCGTCGAAGGTCGTCCAAGGTTGCACATCGGTGCCATCATCTCTGGTGAAATGACTAGCAAAAAAATTATTAACTTCATCCGGATCAAGGCTCGCGCAAGGCTTCTGTGATTTATTCTTTCCTCCGATGCCTAAGCCACTTAGCTTCCTCCAAAAATCTCCCGACGAAGTAGATGATCTAAAGTACTGGTTCAGCCTATCCTGCTTTGCTCGCCGAAAGAGTGTCGTGACTCTGTTCCTCAGCATCTTGAACACATTTCTTTTCGCATCTGTCTGTCTGTCTGTCTGGGTGGAGTGTCTAACTACCATAGAAACATTTATTGCACCCTAAAACTTCAATATGCCTAGTTTGGTTTCATTTGCTTGATTAATTCTCGAGTACTATCCCGGCCCCAAAAACCCCTACATACCAATTTTCGTGTTGATCGGTTCAGTAGTTTCCGAGTCCATAAGAATCAGACAGGCAGACAGACAGAAATCCATTTTTATATATATAGATGATTCCTGCATGAATATTGCATCCCCGAAATACGTCTATTCTGGCAAATAGTTGACTGAAGCTTGACCTAAATAAATTACCTTGTAGGAATTTCTCCATTCTGGAAATGTGATCAAATTTTAAGCAGGATTCACATACCAAAAATTATATGATGCGAAAAAACAATCGTTTTGGAGTTACTCTAAATTTTGTGTTAATTTCTCATTCGTTTTTTAGTGCAATGTTTTTTTATTTCCTACAACTCGGTTTTAGAAAAATTTTGGCAATGTTTGCAACGTTTATTCCAAATCAGAAATAATTGAACATAATTTTGCATATTTTCAGGCCAAATTGACTGATTGATTGACGATGGATGTAAATTTGGAATACTGTTCGTTAAACTTCCTCGATATATCTACTTCAATATTCGCTGCTTTGAATTTTCTGTATTTCCTTCCGTTACTGACCCAAACACGTTGTTGAGTTCAACCTTTCCAAAGAGATCGAGAGCGGATCCAAAACGCGCATGTCTCTCATTTGCAATGCATTTTGTTCAACCGGTTTGGAGGTGCTGCTCTGTGTGTTTGGAAACGCTCGACGAATTATTCGGTTCTAGAAACACACGGAAGTGAGCCAGAGAAGAGTGAAAAGCAACGGCGCTACAGTTTTACAATCATGAAGAAACGATTATATAACTTTGTGAAGGTTGACTTCACAAAAAGGTGTTAAGTTATATTAGAGTTCTGTTATAAACAAATATCAAACATCTCATGTCGGGATGTCTTCATCATCGTTGGCAACCTTTCATCCCAATACAAACAACCAACTAGGATCTTATGAACGCTACTGCCGTTCATACGATCGGTACATAATAAAAAGTCACCGGAAAATATGAATATCTTCTTCACAACACCGACAAAGATGTAGAAACCTTGGTCTATTTCTGTCGTAGATTTTTTTTTTCATTATACTCACATTTCTTTTTCGTTGAGAGAATAATTTTCGTACACAATGACATCTGTGATAACAAATCTGAATTGCGTAGTAGTTTATAAGAATCCTTCAATATAAACATTCTTACGGATTCTGTTTTCCTACCCATTCATAACATCAAGAGTCACAGTCCTAATTGTTTCTCACAAATATTCACGAAGAGTAATCTAAAATAACACGAGGCTGTTTTTGAAAGCATAAATGCGTTAGTGTTTACCTAGTCCACTCAACAACACGCAAAACTAAGTTCGTGCAGATTATCACGAACGATTAAATTTGACCTCAGATGAATATAATACAAAATTGTGATATACTTTTGTTGTAATAAATTTGAATTCACCGAAAATACAAAAAAAAATGTGCAAATTTGAAAAAAAGGTAACATCAAGATTATAAGGCGATTTGCTAGAAACACAGATACCGTTTGAAAAATAACAATTGCTTAATTACGATGTTACATGAATTCTGTTGCATTTCATAAACAGTTTCTTTGCTGGCATCAAACTCAAATGCAGCCTTTCGCAAACGCTGAGCGAATCCAATTGAAAGTCAGCGGAATGAAAGAAAAACATAATAAAACATCAGCTGCATTCACATCTGCAAATGACTCACATTGATACGGTTTGTTCCGACCGGACTCAGCAGCGACAACGAGCCACAAGCGGTTTGGTTATTTTCTTTGTTCTCAAACGGATTATTCACTCTTTCTTTCAGCCTTTTTTCTGAGATTCTATGAATTAGAGCTTGTCGGGCTGCTGCGGACGACCATCAGTTGGATACGTATATATTACACAACTTTTTCGAGTAAATGTACATCCAATAGCGGATTTTTTGCACCACACGCACCCAAAATACAAGACAAAATGTTCCGCGACTTCCCCACACTTTTTCCGACGCTGAACGGAACCTTTGTAACGTGACGGAGCGATTTCTTCACTATCTGAGCAGCAGTGCGGGTGCAAACGAACTTCGAACAGCTGATTCCTTCCCGGACGCTCGGTACAGATGTACTGAACCATCATCGTTGTCATCCTTTGCTGTGGCCTTCGGTTCACAGTTGGAGTTTCGAGAGTTGATGACCCGTTCGCGGAAAACATTATATGATGAAGAATGAGAGAGAAATAGAGAGAGAGCTGGTGAGCGTAACCGTGTATCATAAGGTTCATTGAGATAAACGGTTGGTAGAGGAAAAGAGATTGGGATAGGACGAGTGTTGAGTAAATTATTTTGCGTAGTGCTTTCGACTGACGCAAACGAAAGGTATTCCCCATAAATTGTCATGAGAAATAAACAGTGCTGTATCATACAGGGGGGAAATACTATGGGCGCGTTTTTCTTTTTTTGACGTGGGACTACGTCTAACAAGGGTATATGGGGGGGTAAAATGAAAACCTAAACACTGAACATGCAAGGAAAAATGAAAGATTCCGAATGCTTATAACTCGAATATTTCTTACTGGATCGGAAAGATGTTTGCATCAATTCAAAGGGACTATTTCTACGCTTCTATCGCAATTAATAAAATGTTATTTTTCATTAAATAAACAATTGAAAAACTGTAAAATGTTAAGCGTTATCTAAACGCCCTAACTGCCTCGTTTTGATTGGCCCAATTTACGGTTTCCCTAACACAGCCATCAAAACCAAGCAGCCTTGGGGAAATCGGAATTGCAAATACATGATAGTACAGGGTTTTCCAACTTTAAATTCCGAAAGTAAATTGAAATAAAACACACTTAGAATTCGAATTTCGATGAAACTTTTAGTTCAAATTAAAGTTTGGTTTATGCCATTATGTGTGAAATACAACATCATTTAAATGTCCACCTAGGGCTTCCTCGCACACCTTGATCCGGAACAGGTAATTTTCGATGACTTTTCGGCACATATGGGGCGGTATCTCGGTCATAACTTCACGAATGTTGTCTTTCAAATGTTCAAGAGTTTGCGGAGAGTTGGCATAGACACGGTCTTTCGCATAACCCCACAAAAAAAGTCTAGCGGATTCAAATCGCATGATCTGGACGGCCAATTGGCATCAATTGGCATGCGGCCATAGCGTTCACCATTCACAGTTAACGTCTCGTCGTCCTCTTTTTCAAAGAAATACGGCCCGATGACTCTACCAGACCATAATGCGCACCAAACAGTGACTTTTGGCGGATGCAATGGCCTCTCAACAATCACGTGTGGATTTTCTGAGTCCCATATACGGCAGACATTCAACTAACGATATGACGCTTTGGTTGACAGCTATGTCAAACGGTTGTCAGCGCAGGGCTGTATACTTTCGGAAGCCCGAAATGGAAAACCCTGTATGGGGATTTTTGTTCTCACCGCAATGTGTTCCCTAACACAGACTTCAAATCCATGGAGCGTGGGGAAATTGACACTGCAAGTACATGCAGGTCGGGGGTATTTTTGTTCCGACTGAAGTGTGTTGCCCCAACACAGATGTCTAGGGAAATTGGCTTTGCAAATAAATGCAAACTGCGAGTACTTTTGTACTCACTTGCCTTTGTGCAAATTAGAATATGTTTCTTTAACACGGTCTCCTAAACTCAGGAACCTGGGAAAATCGTGCAGACATTAAAGGCGAATGAACTTTCAGGTTTAAATCCTCTATAGTATAAAAAGTAGCCCGGCTTGTTGATTCATGCAAGCAGGGGTACTTCTGCACCCGCATGTTTTTTTTTCACAAGAAATGTTTTCCTAACACGGATTACAAAAGCGGGTACGAACACAACGCTTCGGCTCGATTATTCAAGATTGCATTGAAAGACATGCCTTCATATCCTTTGCTCACTGATTTTCTACGCATACCATTTGATGATTAGGCAAAATGTTGATAACCATTTGCTGCGATAACGCCTATTGATTAAACAATATGCGTTCGACGTACATGTCAAAATCGAAACTGAGTGTCTGAAGTTCATTAAATCAAGCAAGTTCGCGGTTCGAGAAGTACGTACACTTGAGAGATGTAAACTTCAGAAGGAGACGTAAAATAAAATAATCGTTTGATAATTCTTCCGTTCACATATTTTGTCCTGGGCATCATACCAAACGTAAAATGACTGTCAATAACTTTACTTGTAACGAAGAACATAATCTATCACAATGCATGAATTGACCTTACATGGCATTATGTAATCTTTTTACTCACAAAGCAAATATATTGAATTCAATTGAATTCGGAAATTGTTTCATTCAATCAAAAATTTAATCAATACAAACAAATGATTGCTAAGCTAAGGTAGTCCCACGTCAACCTTGCGGTTATATCATAGATAAAACCCACCGATCATAGATAAAACCCACCGACAATAGATAAAACCCACCGAGTCTTTCACTTCCAAAATGTTTTTTAAATCCACTTATTTAGATGTTTCACAACTATATCCTGTACTAAATTGTCTCATATTTTTAATGGAAGCAATAGAATCGTCTTCTGTAGCGTACTTTTTAATGAAGAACCAGTTTTAGGCAGCAGAATCCCAAACAAACAAAAAGGTTCTATAACTCTGTCATTGTTGAAATTCGAACATATGCGTAGATTTTTTTTTTTTTTTGCATCAAATATGATCCTTTATCATCTCCCGAATAAATTCCTTCCTGAGCTTTCTGAGACGTTGGCAGTAGCAACAATAATCTTTGAAGTGGATTGTATATTGTGTCATAATCCATCAGTGCTGAACTTTTCGAGTTTTTGTAACGAACAGAACAATTTTAAATAGATAGATTATTTTTTTATCAATTAAAAAGTATTTCAAGAAAAGATAAAGCGTTTTTGGTTTGTTTTCAAAGTTTCTATAGATTTCGACAATGTATTCCCAACAACAATTCAATCAACCTGACTATTTCGCTTCCATTTGATTCATAGAAAGTTTCAGTAAAAATATTTACTACATTTACTACATTTACTACATTCTCTATCGAATGAAAAATTCTCCTTTAATTTTGAATTGAGAATATTTCATGAAATAATGAGCGCACAGCAAATCGATAGTCAAATCTGCCCATCGCAAACTTGAAAATATTTTATACAATGTCCATTTGTTGCTTTGACGAATGCATTATTTTATAACAGAGCTACAACGTTTCAAAAATCACTCAAAACTTCCGATGTCACATTTTGCTCCTCTATTTTTTTGCCCACTTCGGAATATGATCGGTCACAGGAAATGTCGGTTCATTTACACACTCGATTCACTTTTAGTCACCAACGTAATACGAAACCTTTTCCGCAAAAGTTCGGGGAATTTTCAGAGAGTACTAATAGCGTATTAAAATATTTTCAATATTTATATTTTTTCAACTGCTTATTGACCATTCTGCATTGAATGTCTAAGTAGCATTCTACGCAAAATTTCCTCATCTTTCGACAGTATTATTATTCTAAGTAGCGTGCTTTCTAAATGAGAGTCAGCTCAAAATTTGAGAGGCCCAAGAAAAGTTCAACAATATCCTTGTTGAGAGTTGATCATATGCGTAGGATTTTTCATCAAATAAGATCCTCTATCACCTCCTAAAATATTCCGAATCAGCTACCTAATTGCATGTATATTTTTATCAGAACACTGGCTCAATTGTTTTAAGATGACGACTAGTGATGCATGGATAATCTCATGCAAATGTAAATATTTATTCCTAGAAATTGATTAAATTTTACACGCAATTATGTATAAAAAATTATACATACATTATTATCCTAAGATTAACTGTTCTCGAGATGTTAAAAAATGTATAGAAAATTATATTTGATTAAAAATCATTTACGCATGTCATCAAATCTCAACCATTATGGAATCGTTTAATTTTTATAGTTTTGGTTTATGAGGATGAGGGAGGCAATGGATGTACGGAAAAAAGTCACAGGAGGGTTGTGTCCAAGACACGACCGCATAGTTGACGTAGGATTCCGTTAGGCTATCTGCTGCATGCTGACTTTGGATATGTTTGAAGAATTACATTGTTAAACTCTTCGATAATGATCTGGTTGTTAGGTTTTGTTTGTTCACTCCAACAGTGTCCATAACCGAGTGATAATGATAGAAGGATGGTGTTTAGTCATTAGATGGTGCGTATCACGTACCAAAGCCGCCCTCTGTGGTCCTGGACGAGGTGGCTCCTGTGTTATGTGTGTTATGTGTCATCAATGTAAAATAAGATAATTATCATTATCGAACACAAGTTTTCTCACCAGAAAAAAGTGTTACTTTAGTATACAGAAACTATATTTGAAATGGAAAAGGTAATTTTATTTATAATTTTTTATATTCAGAGTGTTCATTCGACCCATTTCCTTTTCGCTTTAAACCCTACGGAAAACGATGCTACATGCTACAATGCGAATTTCAATTGGGCTAACAGCACCCAATATGATATGTAGAGCATAGGTGAAATCACCTTTTCGAATATTCCTTCATTTTTCCAATTTTGCTCGTCGCATGAACTTTCCTTGGGAGAAAAAAAAACATTCATATTTCAAGTCATTTTAACACAATAGCTACCATGTACAATTTTACACTTACAGTTGTGCTAAAAGTTTTACAATACATGATCGGTCATTGATATGAAATTTCACGAAGCAACCA
The DNA here is from genome assembly GCF_029784135.1 of Toxorhynchites rutilus septentrionalis. Classification (NCBI taxonomy): domain Eukaryota; kingdom Metazoa; phylum Arthropoda; class Insecta; order Diptera; family Culicidae; genus Toxorhynchites; species Toxorhynchites rutilus. The sequence goes on from NC_073746.1 coordinate 266,666,814, forward strand.
ACATAAAAGTTCCAAATTTAAATTTTATTTATATTCTATCAAGCATAAGTTCTATTCAGTTCATTGAAACATCATACTTCAATCAACCCATCGAAAGATTCTTATTGACGTAGGACTACGTCTTTCATTTCTATACCGGGGTGTAAAATCAAAGTTTCGAAAACCAAAGCGTTACGCCGGAGACCGAGATTTTGAGCGTTAATAGCTCCTAAACAACTGAACGAAACGGTATGATAAACACTTCATTCGAAAGATAAAATGTCTACGCATTCTATACTTGTTACTTTCTGATCCAAAACCTTGTTTCAACAGGCTATTGAAATCACCAATCGGCATATAAGCGAGCGCCGCTCGGAAATCCACTCAGTTCAAATTGAACAGCGATTGGAGCATGTTGTCGCTGTTGTGGTGAAGCTCTTCGTTTATCATGAAAGCGCGGATGAACGGTGTCACCAAGAGCCTGTTTGTGCACCTTAGGCCAAAAGGGAATCCATCAGGAGGAGAGTGATGCCACAAATGGTTCCCAGGGAAGATCTCGAAGCAGCCGCTACACACACACACACACATACACGCGCGGAATTCTTTCCGTTTGGATGCCATTCAGCATCGAGAAAGATCCAGAAAATAATCTGCCAGTTCCTCTGGGAATTTAAAAATTCATTCATGTGAAAGAGTTTATTTGAATGTATTCTATCCATGTAACACTGTGACCGAATATGATTCAATCAAGTGCTATTAACAGATGGTTATCGAGTTAGCATTAACCACTGGTGGGCTTCCAGTATCGAGGAAAATGTGGAAATATCTAATCGTTACTGAAAATAATCTGCCAGTTCCTCTGGGAATTTAAAATTACATTCATGTGAAAAAGCTTATTCTAATGTTTTCTATCCATGTAACACTGTGACCAAATACATTTGGTTTTGTGATTTTTCAATCAATCGCAATCAACAGGATAGCTTCTGAAGATTATTCTTCCCTATCAGTAGGGTATTTCCGTATCCAATATTGGATTCATAAAACCTTGTGCCACCAACATAACGCTCTCGATTTCGAAGTCCCCCAAATATTCATTCATTCAGAATGAATTCAGATTCAACTTCAAACAAATGATCTCTAAATCAACGATAGTCCTACGTCACCCTTGCGGTTATACCATAGATATAACCCACTTCCTGTTTTGGAACGAAAAAACACTCGTTCATCGCTCCCAACTTATTCGCCAGCACGTATACAATCAGCAATGCCCACGCTAGTTACAATGAGCACTATCCATTTGTGCGCGTCGTTAGTTAAACTATCGACCACAAGGGTACTTACATGCTGATTTCCCCTAGACACCTTGGATTTGAAATCTCTGTTAGGGAATACATGTCGGTGGGGAAAAAATCTCCACCTACTTTCATGTATCTGCAATGCCAATTTCCCCCAGGCAGCTTGGTTTTGATGTCTCTGTTAGAGAACACATTTCGATGGAACAAAAGCTCCCCCTACTTTCATGTGTTTGTAATGCCGATTTCCCCCAAGCAGCTTGGTTCTGATGTCTCTGTTAGGGACCCGCCGCATGTGTCTTCAGTTTCGACCAATCAGAAATGGGTATTTCAGTTAGGATAAGGGTTGAGATTTTTCATTTGTTTGATAGTTAGTTTCATGACGTATATTATTTTATTCAATGTAAAAAATTGTTATGGAGTGCCGAAATTTATTGACGCAAAAATCTCATCAATCCATCATGAAATGACTGAGCAATAAGCATTTGAAATTGGACAATTTTCACGGTGCGCTCGATTTTCGATTTTCAATTTGTACCCCAATATGTTCCCGAAAGACGTAATCCTACGTCAAAAAATCATCATCGAATTTCAAAAACCGACCATGTACAATTTGTTTAGTGGCCCAAAATAAGGACCTGTGCAAAGTTTCAGCACAATCGGACATGATTTAGGGGTGCCTCAAAGCGCTTTTTGATGCCAAATGACTTAAAAATGCATGAAACGTTGAGATCTGGTGTTATCTCGAAAAAAAAAGTTAAAATAAGATTTTCGAGGATCAAAAAATTTAAACTTTGGGCGCTTTGAGGCACCCCTAAATTATGTCCGATTAGCTGAAATTTTGCACAGGTCATTTTTTGGGTTGATAAACAGAATGTAGATGGTCGGTTCTTTAAATTCGACATTATTTTTTTTTTATACATTCATTTCCTCTCAAGTCCCAAAAGGTTGATTTTTTTCGAGATAACACCAGATCTCGACGTTTAATGCATTTTTAAGTCATTTGACATAGAAAATTTTTTTTCGATTTTCCAATCTTTACTCCCCCCTTGGAAGATTTTCGAGGATCAAAAAACCACCTGCCACCCGAATGAGGATCTATGCTTACCCCGTAACTATAAAAGTTTGATCATAAGAAATAGTTTGGTCATTCACGTCAGATACTTTTATATTACAGATTTCACTGAAGAGGATCAATGATATGAGAAAAAATATATGAACGTTTGACTGGGCAACCCTCTCAGGCGGCTCAATCCGTTTATTGATAAATACAGAGAAATTCTTGAATGTGTGTTTTTTAATTTAATTTTGAATGTATAGGTGGTTGTATTCAAAAAAAATCTTCCTGTCCACGTGGGCTCAGTTTATACCCCCTCCCTCCTCTCCGTGGATAATCATGGCCTTTTTCTTACCCCCTACCCCCCCAAAAGTTGTCGACGTAATATGTGGACAGCCCCTAATCGAGTCAAAAAAAAATTTTTTTTCATCATTTTTCATGCATATAGAAAAAAGATTAAAAAAATTTTTTTTGACTGGATTATATACAGGATTTAATTATATACAGTGAAAATAAATAAGAGACTGTGGGCCTGATCACGAACGTCACTTCACGGTGAAAGATGTATTCACCGCCCTGTAGCCCTGTATATAATCGAGTCCGCGCTGTATACACAAAAATATGCTTCTGTAAAGTTTAACAGCTGGATTTCATCAGAATAATTTATGGTATGAATCAAACGGCCCTTTATTACATTAACGAATAACAGAAATCTGACATATAACATATGCAGTAGAACCCGTTTATTATGACTCCGTTTATAGTGATCAATTGCTTATTATGACGTAATTACCCACCGATGTTGGCTTTATTTAAAATTCTAAAAAATCGGATATAATGACATTCTTTACAGTGGCATGTCGCCTATTATTTTCAATTTTTAGTAAATTATGTACGGTCATAATGACCGACATTTTTTCACAAAACGCTTTGTATGATTTCCACTTATTATGACGCGTTTGTCTCCGATGTCGTTAAAAACGGATTCCACTTCAATTTAATTCACGATACATCGATACAATCGATTCATTTCTTCAGTATTCGGTACTTCTGAAATCTATTCGCAGGAATTCCCTTGATCGCAGGACCACAGCCAGTCCCGTTTTTAATTAGCCTACGCAACAATGCACATTGGTCCAGTAGATGTATTTAAGTAGAAATTAGCATTTAGAGCTCTACAGTTATTCTATAGACAAAAACTGTCTTCGACAAAGTTATTACATACGATTGAGCGCTCATTTTTATGTTATCAAAAATAGGGTGACCAAAATTGTCGACGAAATAAAAAATCTAACTTTCTTATCTTTATAGATAGAGGTAAAGATGGTTCGACAAAGTTCAAGTCCTAGTTATATGAGACATCTTTGTAGAACAAAGTTTTTTTTCTATCTCTAGAAATAACCGATATAGCTTTTTCTATGTTACGTTAGGGTCACCATGAAAAAAACAGTTTTTTGCTCTAAGTTTTATATTTCAAATTCTACATACAAACTGTCTTCGGAAGACTTTTAGAGCTTACTAATAAAAATATTTTGCGATGCAGAACTTGTCAATATCTCAACTTCACTCAAAGTTATTTATATATCCTCCCATAAAATACGCTCTCTATAATTGTTTGTCATATTTTCTGGGGTGAACATAAACAAAGTTTATTGACGGCATTTGAAAGAGCATATTTCAATCTACATGATGTGTGATTTTCAACACTATGTTATTTTTTGTGTTTGAGTAAATTGAAATTGAAATCATGAGTTTTTGGGTAAAAAAAACATCAATAACTTTAAGTAGGATTAAGATATTGACAATCGCTGCATCGCAAAATGTTGGAATTGATAAGCTCTGAAAGTCGTACGTAAGAGTTTTGATGTAGAATTTAAAATATAAAAGTTAAAACAGAAAAACCCTACCGTACAAAGATGTCTGAAATAACTAGGACTACAACATAGTCGAACTGTGTTTACCCCTATCTATAAAGATAAGAAATTTAGATTTTTTATTTCATCGAAAATTTTGGTCACCCTATTTTTGATAACATAAAAATGAGCGCTCTATCGTATGTAACAACTTTGTCGAAGACAGTTTTGACGTAGGACTACGTCTTTCATTTCTATACCGGGGTGTAAAATCAAAGTTTCGAAAACGAAAGCGTTACGCCGGAGACCGAGATTTTGAGCGTTAATAGCTCCTAAACAACTGAACGAAATGGTATGATAAACACTTCATTCGAAAGATAAAATGTTACTTTTTGATCCAAAAACTTGTTTCAATAGCCTCAAAATTGCTATCAAATCAGGCTATTGAAACCACACCAATCGGCATAAAAGCGAGTGTCGCTCGGAAATCCACTCAGTTATGATTGCGCAATGATCGAGATACCATCGGTGGAATGAATGGATGTTTCCCTAACACGGATTTCAAAACCATGGAGCCAGGGGAAATCGGCATTGCAAAATAGATACAAGCACCGGGTACTTTTGTACTCGTTTGCATTTCTGCAAATCGGAATGTTTCCATATCACAGACCTCAAAACCATGGAGCCTGGGGAAACTGGAATTGCAAATGAGATGCAATCAACGGGTACTTTTGTACTCGTTTGCGCTTTTGCAAATCGGAATGTTTCCCTTACACAGACTTCAAAACCATGGCGCCTGGGGAAATCGGCCTTGCAAAATAGATACAAGAAGCGGGTAGTAGTTTTAGTGCTCCCGTGGCCGAGTGGTTAGCGTCATAACTAACATGCCGGGTGTTCGGGTTCGATTCCCGTTCTGGTCGGGGGAATTTTTCGTCAAAGAAATTTCCTCCGACTTGCACTGTGATCACGCGTATTCTATAGAGCTTGCCACTCAGAATGCATTGCAAGGCGTGATATTTGGCATAGAAATCTCAACTAAGTACTAATAAAAATGACGCAAGTAATACTACGTTGAGACGGCGAAGTTCCTCTAGGAACGTTAGTGCCATTGAAGAAGAAGGAGAAGCGGGTAGTTTTGTACTCGTTTGCATTTCTGCAAATCGGAATTTTTCTCTACACAGACTTCGAAACCATGGAGCCTGGGGAAACTGGCATTGCAAATGAGATGCAATCAACGGGTAATGTTGGACTCGTTTGCGTTTCTTCAAATCGGAATGTATCCCTAACACGGATTTCAAAACCATGAAGCGTGGGTAAATTGGCATTGCAAATGAGATGCAAGCTGCGAGTACTTTTGTACTCTACTATACTTTGTTTGCAAACCGGAATATGTTTTCCCAACATAGATTCCGAAACCAATAAGTTGGGAAAATCGGCATTGCAGATCTTGGCAGTACTTTTATACTCCCATGTATTTTTACACTTCGGAAATGGTTTTGCTAACACGGTCTACAAAAGCGGGTACAAATGCAACGCTTTGGCTCGGTTATTCAAGACTGCATATCCCTTAATGTCACTGGCTCACTGAACCTTCGAGCATACCGTTTGATGATTAGGCAAAATGTTGATAACTATTTGCTGCGATAACCAGTACCATTTTACATGAATTGACCTAAATTAGAATTTGTTTGCAATTAAATTCGTAAATTGTTTCATTCATTCACTAGTTTAATCAATACATGCGAAAGATAGCTCTGCGCAGCGGCGATATCGTACCCAATGAGGAACATCCGAGGTGCGATTATTGCTAATTGAAAAAACACAAATGATTACTAAGCCAACGGCAGTCCTACGTCAACCTTGCAGTTATATCATAGGTATAACCCATCCATAGTTTTTGTCTAGAGAATAACTGTCGAGCTCTAAATGCTAATTCCCACTTAAATACATCTCCTGGAACATCGTGCAATGAAAAAATCCGAGGAATCTCCTAGCAATAATTTTGCGACAGATAATGCTCTGATTGAGCTACTCCTTTTGCTGCAGACTGTATAATCCAAGCAGACGAGATAATGTACATGGTCGGTTCTCTAAATTCGATTATAATTTTTTTTTCATACATTCATTGCCACTTAGACCAGTCGATTTTCGGCCAAAATATTTTTAGATATGACACCAGATCTCGACGTTTTTAAGCCATTTGGCAACGATTTTTTTTTCGGTTTTCCAAATTTCATTTCTTATAGGGGATATTTTGCTGTTCACTTTATGGTAGAGTTGATTGTCGGTTTAGGGCCATCCTTTACAACATTTCTCAAAAAGGGAACATTTCTTCTGATTAGGCCTCTGTTATTCCCTTTTACTACGCTCATGAGCCAGAATTTAAGTAATAGATTATTATTCACTAAAATGAACAAATATTAATATAATGGCCTTTGTAATCTCGGGAGGTGGCAAGAAATATTAATAAAAATAAAAATTATATAACTGTAAAAAAGAAATAAAAATTTGTTATTTTGTCTCACTCTGAAAACGGACAGAACCTTCCGACAGACCTGATAGTTGTTAGTGATTTGTATATGATACAACCCTTTCATGTTAATTATTAACAATTATATCCATTTTATGCTCTCTAGCATTTCTCTCTGCGATATCTCTCAGAGAAGATTTTGGCAGAGAATGAGTTCATTCTCTTGATGACTGTTTCGCACTGTGATGATTGCTGGGTACATGTGTACTTATACCGAGAGAATCCATACAAGTAGCAGTAGCATAGAACGGATAAAGTGCAAAACGTGCATTGTGCTCCAACATATGCTTTCGAAAGTGCGCATGCATGCACTTAGAAAAATCCTCGGTCGAAAACTACCAAATACATTTGGTAATGCAAAATTAGTAGAATGTACAATTTTTTTGCCCATATTGTCAACAAACCCGCATCCCTACCAGAGATTAGTATATTTTACTCGATAACATTAGTAAGCTTGGATATTGTCATATCTGAAAACTGGTGAGAAAAGCGCGTATTAACCATTTTCATTGTTCCCATAAGGGAGGTATAATAAGGATATAATTCGTGCATTTTCGGCGAGAAAATGTAGCCGATATTGGGCTTCCGAATTATGGTTCTGCTTGACATATGTGTTTATTAGTACGGTCGAAAATGACTATAGATTGGTAGTATTTACCAAAAATTCGTTATATTTACTAATTATTTCTCTCAGTGTGGCGTTCATTCAGAGCAACACTCTAGGTCATACAGGTTTGAGCATTCTTCTAATCATATTAAAATGAATTTATGATAATACGATAGGGTACGATAGCCTTTGGAATATTCTACTATACTGCTAGATAAAAAAATCGGATTTCAAGAACACAACCTAACAAATATTATGTGTCAGAATAAAAACAAAGAATCATTCGTAACTTTATTTCAACAAGTTCCCTCGGTAAATTTTCTTGAGAATAGATTCGACTGTTATGAATTGTTCATTGTAACTGCTGTGGTGGTTCCAAAGAGGTTAGATGAATATTATGAATATTATTAGCTGATGAGATCTAGATTTGTGTTTCAGTTATTTTATCTGATCAGCAAATGCTGGGGGTACAAAATTTTCTTTAAATTTAAACAAAAGTATCATTGATGCCCATCAAATGCTTATCTACTGATAAATCGTTGCAGGAAATGATTTCTATAATTCGATCGGGACAGTGGAAAAAAAATCGAAGATAATCTAGAGGAATTATTAAAAGGAGATAAGTAACCAACGCTAAATGAGCTCTGCAAAATAATTGGGAGGGACTCAATAACCCGTGACTGTACGAATGGAATATTATAATATAGAATAGTTCAAGAATAGGGAAAATTGGTACCTCATGAACTGAAGCCGAGATATGATTCTACGATTCGAGCAATTGGAATAGCAGCGAAAAGTGGAAAATCTACAAGATAAAACTACGCAGTTCCAAACATTCATGGCTCAAATATATATATACACTGCGTTTCACAACTATAGAAATTTTTGTGAGTTTCCAGAGATATGTAAGAAGTCGGTTGAATTAAAGTATATAGTGTAGGATATATCAACTATCTTCATTTAAAAGACGCCATTTGAACTTTATTGTTGTGTTCAGGCGCGGAACATTAAAAATAACAAAAAATTCCAGTGTTTCATAACTATAGAACCAGATGGAAAAACTCTCACTTCTTTACAAAATCAACGTCAATTTCGCATGAATTGCGATAAGTTTCTAATTCATAGGTCATCTTTATTTCTCAATCAGTTCAAGTAACCCATTCGAGGTGGTTTTGACCAAGCTGCGCCATATTGTAGTGTGCATCTCGTTCTACGCAGAGGATACTGCTCGTGAAAGCTCTTCAAATAACTCATACTATTTGTAAGCTGCATCTACCATTCGTACGATCACTCCTCATAAGTTCTTGATAGGGTTTTGATCTGATAAACAAGCTGACCAGTCCAGAATCTGAAGCCCCTATTCAATTAAACATGCCTCGACTTTCCGGATGTTATGAATTGATGCCAAATTACCCAATTATTACGGTGTTTTTGATGCTTTTGATGCCGTGGATACTTTGCTGTCTGGGCAAAGTTTTCGAAACAGTCGTCCATCGTTTTCTGAATAATGCTGCCAAGCCTTTAATCAGCGAGTTTCAGCATGGTTTCGTCGAGCGTCGTTCAACGACGACTAATCTGATGGAATATAGTAACACATTATTTCCTGCAGTAGAATCCCGTTGCCAAGTAGATTCGATCTACGTGGACTTCTCAAAGGCTTTCGACGTGGTTCCACACATCCTCATTGTCGACAAACTTTCAGATTTAGGCTTCCCAAATTGGATAGTTGATTGGCTGAAGTCATATCTTACCGGGCGGATAGCTTTCGTACAAGTTGATCACGAAGTCTCGGCATCGTTTAATATTACATCTGGAGTTCCTCAAGGAAGCGTACTAGGGCTTCTTATTTTTGTTCTATACATAAACGATCTCGCCCATCGTTTGTCATCGAAAAAAATATTCTTTGCTGACGACCTGAAAATCTTCCGGGTGATTGCATCTGTCCTGGATTGTGAAGCTTTGCAAGCTGATATAGTTCAACTTTTGTTGTGGTGCGATGCAAATGGTATGACTGTAAATATCAAAAAATGCAAAGTTATCTCTTTTACCCGCTGTAAAACTGCTGTTAAATTCAGTTACCATATTGATTCGACCGCTCTCGAGCGTGACAATTCCATACGTGACCTAGGTGTGATCGTGGACAGTAAGCTGAGATTCAGTGAGCATGTTGTGTCAACTGCAGCCAAGGCATTCTCTGCACTGGGATTCATCCGTCGCCACACAGCATTCATCACTGATGCATATGCTCTTAAACCACTATACTGCTCCGTAGTACGCAGTGTTATGGAATATGCAGCGCCAGTTTGGGCACCTTATCACGTCTCACATGGTCTGAAACTTGAACGAGCACAGAAGCATTTCATCCGATTCGCTCTTCGTCAGCTTCCCTGGGCTAACCCTGCCGAATTGCCACCGTACACATCACGCTGCCTGCTGATTGGTTTGGAGACATTATCAGCCAGACGCCTGAAGCTGCAGCGAGTGTTTATCTTCGACATTCTCACAAATCGTATGGGCTGCCCGGCATTACTTCAGAGTATCTACATAAACGTCCCGTCTCGCACTCTTCGACATCACAATGCTTCTCGACTACCAGTTAACAGGACAAACTACGGGTTCAACAATCCTTTTAGTGCATGTATTCGTACTTTTAACGCTGTTTATGACAATTTTGATTTCTGTATCAGCAAGGATGTGTTCGTTAGCAGAATTAGAAATTTAGTTAAGTCACAGTCTGTACGATTTAACACCGAAGATTGTTAAAAATTAATTGTTAAAAAAATAAATAAATAAATAAATAAATAAATAAGTAAATAAATAAATATCATAAAAATTAGGAAAAATTCAACAAGGCTTCCACTGCTGAAATGCTTTCCACATTTGTTGAGTAAAGATTCATTCCAAAGCATGGATGATGAATTCAGTGAAAATTTCTCTGCAATTGACTGTAGTGATGCTGTAGGTTTTTCGGAAAAAATATAAACGATCAAAAAGTCAGGTAAAACACTAGCATTTCCGCTTATGCGAGGATTTTTACCATGCTTATTAATTCTTTTACATATCCGGTCTTCGCCAGAAGGAAGATATACTCTGTTTGTGGTGGGATTTGGAATGGATTCTGTATTCTGAGCTACTACCAAGCAATATGTTTCTCACATGTATGGCTCGCAGCAGTTTTCGACGAGGAAACAAACATGTTCTGGGAGGGTAGAATATTTAAGCTGTGTGAAAGATTGTGAAACAGAACTATGGATATATCAAATTATGTTATAATAATGTGATGTTTTCGTTTTCCCAAAAATCGAGATTAACTTTTCGGACAACTCAATATGAGCTATCCTGATTTATCCTGATTTTTATTTTCATTCTCCCTGATTTTTAAAAATTATAGTTGGCAACCCTGCGTACGCGGACATGATAAATTTATTCTTATACTTATTAAATGCACGGCATACATTTGGACTTGAATTTTCGGCTTGGTCATCAACATAGAAAAAGGAATGAAATTATGGAATTTCCTTCAGGATGTCAATATGTTATCGAACAAAACGGTGCATATTTGACCTGCATCACTATGCTTACGGGGGCGCATGCCCAGGGATGTCATCTGGTCGGAGTTGAAAATCAGGACACCTGTCACAGTGACGATTATGACCAAACCATTGTGATTCTTTGGGCTTGATCACGAACGTCACTTCACGGTGAAAACGGAATGAATTGTATGCAATTTGTATGCACTTCATATCGTTTTCACCGTGAAGTGACGTTCGTAATCAGGCCCTTTGAGATATAAATAAATACAAACACGTGAAATTCATTCATTTAACATATTTCTTGGGCGATCCATGAAAATACTCCGGAAATGCTGTTTATGTTTTTATACGAGAACAGGAGATTTTTTGTCGGTTTAAGAGCCATCAAACATCAAATGCCTCAGTACCGAAGTACGGCTAGAGCTCCTTCTGCAATCCAAATTTTCTGAGCGGATCGATTTCTGCATCACAAAGTTCAGCATGGATTTGGAAGTGGATGCTAATCGAATATTCTGGCAATGCAATCTGTTTCAACAATGTGGCAAAATGTAAATACCGCTATGAGCCAAATACCGCTATGAATCACATATGCAGCGTTGGCCTCACAATCCTTAAGTTCTTTTGTGGAAAAGTAGTACTTCTGGCACAATTAGACATTTGAAAAAAATTAACTTGGAATATCGAGACAAAACACAAAAACATCACCGTGAAACAATATCTCTAAATGAAAATAGTTGAAAGATCTCGTGGAAGATCCAACTGCTACTTTTTATATGCTCATAAAACCTTGGTCTTCAATAAAGATGGTTTTGCTCAAAAATATAATACACTGAAAATAATTTTGATTCTGCAACACAATTGAATTTCTCATTTAACATGCCGGGTGTTCGGGTTCGATTCCCGTTCTGGTCGGGGGAATTTTTCGTCAAAGAAATTTCCTCCGACTTGCACTGTGATCACGCGTATTCTAGAGCTTGCCACTCAGAATGCATTGCAAGGCGTGTTATTTGGCATAGAAATCTCAACTAAGTACTAATAAAAATGACGCAAGTAATACTACGTTGAGACGGCGAAGTTCCTCTAGGAACGTTAGTGCCATTGAAGAAGAAGAAGAAGATTCCGCTTCGGCGTTTGTACGTTATAATACAGACATTATGTTTTAGATGTTGAATAAGGATTTCTTTATTTGGATTCCAGGTCAAAATTTGAGATTCATCAAAAGACAAAGCTATCATTTTCAGTTTCATATTTATATTCCAGACATCAATTAATTGTTGAGATGTAGATAGTAGAGGGGTTGTGCCTACTGGATAAGAGATAGCTGAAGCACTCCCTCTCCGAAGGTTTTCCTCTGTATCAATGAAAAAAAACAAATCAAAATTTAACATATCAATAAATCAATTCTTTTTATATAGCTTCTAATGCGACAACAATCGGAAGGCTGGAGTACATCTACAACATTCTATAATGTAATATCATAGAGCAATTCCCTCATCAGAATAGTAATAGTAATAGTAATAGTAATAGTAATAGTAATAGTAATAGTAATAGTAATAGTAATAGTAATAGTAATAGTAATAGTAATAGTAATAGTAATAGTAATAGTAATAGTAATAGTAATAGTAATAGTAATAGTAATAGTAATAGTAATAGTAATAGTAATAGTAATAGTAATAGTAATAGTAATAGTAATAGTAATAGTAATAGTAATAGTAATAGTAATAGTAATAGTAATAGTAATAGTAATAGTAATAGTAATAGTAATAGTAATAGTAATAGTAATAGTAATAGTAATAGTAATAGTAGTAATAAAGTAATAAATATAGTAATAGTAGTAATAAAGTAATAAATATAGTAATCACAAGCCGTGCCAATAACACTGACTGAGTGTATCCTATGGCTTACCTTTCCTACTAACACATTTCCTAAATTCCCGAGATATTTATGAGAGGTCGCAGAGTTCTCTGCATCTCTCTTAAGTAAATATCGAACTAACATTCCTTCCCATTCCTCAGCAGTTGCAAGGACGTGGCCAGGACAATTCTTAACTGTTGGAGAAAGCATGCCTTCATCTAAGAGATACTACCAATCGTCAGTAACGGATGGAGGCAAGCTTTTGACGTAACTGTTCTGAATTCGTACCACCTACGATATTGTGCAACTTGCTCAATGCTAATGCTAATGCTAATGCTAATGCAACACAATTGAATTTCTCATGAAAATCAGAACAAAGGCTAGATTTTGAAAAATAAATCAGGACGCCCCAAATAGATCTCAAAATCAGGACATGTCCTGCTTATTCAGGACAGATGGTAAACCTACGCATGCCATATGAAGCAACTCATCGTATTCGTGCTGAATAAAGTCTTGAAGTGATATAAAAACGGGTTTGTTTTTCCCCGACATAATATTCTGTGAGAAAAAGAGGTTTCTTCGGTTGAGACAAGTTCACGTTGGTGAGCGTCACGTCTAACGTTCGAGGAGTTCCGGTTAACGAATGATTTATGGCTTTTGAGGTAATTGAACCAGCAAATTTGATTTTCAGAACGATTACTGTATCGAAATTTTTGAATGTAACGGGTCTGTCATTAAGGATTTGTAATTTTTTTTCAATAAAACAGAGGTGTTTTGAGATACTGAGTTCAAATTTGTTCTGGTTCAACTCTTACATTTCAAGAATTAAATTCGATTTCGGCCATATGACCACCACGGGTCCGTTTACAGTGATCGATTTGTTGGACTCAATTTTCAACTACTCGGCCACACTTTCCGGTCGGAATGTTGCGAATTTCACGTTGAATGTTGTCCTTGAGCTCTTCTAAGATTGCTGGCTTGTTGGCATAGACCAGTAACTTAACATAACCTCATAAAAAGAAATCCAATTGCGTCAAATCGCATGAACGAGGCGGCCAAACGACTAAATTTACTTTTCAATGAATGAAATTTACTTTTCAATGAATCCATTGTAACGTGCGCTGTGCGGCAAGTGGCACCGTTTTGTTGCGACCACATATCATTGATGTTAAGTTCCCCCAATTCTGGCCAAAAACAGTCTCCCAACATGTCGCGATAGCGCTCTCCATTGACGGTAACATGACGGTCATTCTCATCGACGAATAAATTCCGGTCTGTAAGACCGAAAAATCAATAATTCGTTCATTTCTCAGAAAATATGAACACTACGACTTTGCTATGCTTTCTAGCTTAGTTGAGTGCACTACACATATAACGATCCGTCAGCGTGAAGTCAACGTAAAGGAATGAAATGTCAAATATTCTCCCATGTAAATCGTATGGTAGCATTCACATACACAATCACCGGCAACTTTGACGGTGGCAAAATAAGTCCAAGAGAATAGTTGACGGGACGGTGACGCTGTATGTGTAGCACACTTTATTCGTCGTTCGTCATCATTTAGCGTATCGCATGTGTTGGTATAAAGGGGACATATGTTACTTTTTTAACACTTTCGGTCTGAGACCCCGACGCGAGTATTGGAGTAACTTTTTTGGACAAGTGACTTTTTCCTATTTTAGAATATTGTTCAATGAAATGTATAAATTAATGTTGGTGGCGTGAAATATTTATTGAAAGCATAATGCATAAGATCATTACAGGGCTATTCTTATTTGATTTTAATCCTTTTTGTCACCGGATTGAACAGATTCATATATTAACTATTCGTGGATATATTCGTCGTTAGATTCATACGTGCAGAAGCAAAATAGAAATGTTTGACTTTCGTATAGTTATTCGCTAAAACAATGGTCACACATATACACACTTGTGAAAGATTTGCACTTGTGGAAGAATTGTAAACAGTAAACTTTAAACTAATCAGTGGCTTATGATTGTTTTTTTCAGTTACAGTTTCGGGGTTATTTTTTTATAATGAACAATATTGACAAGAAAACAAGAAAAAGGAAAGGGAGTTCCTAGAAATCCTTTCATATCATCTTTCATGCTCCATCTAAAAAAAGGCATTAATTCTTAGTTTACCAAGAATAAAGAGAATATTAGAAATATGCAAACTTTATATTCCAGAACCTTTATCATCTGGTAATTATCTAGAAGGTCGTTATACACTTTTCTCTTCGATAAAAGACCCAAAAAACACGATACAACTGTATAAAATGTAAAAAATATGATTGTTTCGAGCACGCAGTTATGGTATGTTCTGATTCCTACACCAATGAAACGACAATCGATTAACACGTTTTTATGTTATTTTATAGCTCTTTATACTTTCATGAATTATATTCAATTGCTTTCTTCCAATCAATAACAGGAAAAAAGTCGAATTTCGTTACTTCTGTTGGAGTTTCAAAAATTAGTTTGTATGGAGGCTGAATTAGATGACTATTAAAACTGAATGCAGATGGATAAAACATATTTTCTAGCGTTTGTTCATTCAATTACCCCTCTTCTTCAAATAAATACCAATGAAGCCTAAAAAATACACAATAGCAATATTACAGAGAAGCTCAACTTTCGGTCTGTGACACCGTGCGCGAGTATACGAGTTATGATTTTGCACGCGAGTCACATGAAGACACAAAGCTGCCAAGTGGCTAATGGATGACCCTTTACATGTTGGCAAAATTGATTCCAATAACCCGATTTCCGTTCAGGCCGATATATTTCTTGTCAATTACACACACGCGTGTTTCTGAACATGCCATTTAGAATACGATTAAAGCGTAACATTCTGCACAAATGTTTTTATTGAGTACTAAAAAATAAGCATGGTCTCTAGGACAGTTTTTTAATTTTTTCAATTCAAGTTCTATAGTAATTTTATGGATCTTCCCAGAATTTCTCAGTGAGTGGTAGGCTCTTGTTCTTTCGTTTTGGTCAAGACTTTCAGATTATCTAATTACTGGTGTGTATAAAGTTGCAGATTAATAGTTTAATGATTTCTTTATTTTTGAAACATAATTTTCACGTTGATCTTTTGTTCGTGTTTGCACTGCATTTTTAGTCTTTTATTCGGTTACGGTTTTGCCACTCTATTTCGCGGTTAATCGAGGTTTTACTGTAGTCGATGTATGATATAATTATTACTAGTGGTTATCAAGTCTAGAGGCGAATGAACTGCAAAGTTTAAAGCCTCTTAAAAACAAAGAAAGAAAAGTAATGGTTATCATGTTTATCAGTTCTAACTTTTATTCAATCATATTACATATACAAGTTTTACACAAATATTTCCATTGGATGTTTAAAAAAAATACTAGGTTAACGCAGTACATGAAATGCCCTCCTCCGAGAGCAGCCACTCGCCAACATAATCCTCTAGTTGAGATTGGTTGCTCCTTCCAGTTCACTCTTTTTATTTTGCGATTCGTGCCAGGCTTTGTTAATCATACGTTTGGTTTCCGCATCGCCACTGTCGTATAACTGCTGCATCATTTTCATCAGCCCTGCAGACGGATCGGTGGCATCGCTTTTCTCTCCCGACATTCGGTCCTCTTTCATGTCTTGCAAACGCTTGGCCGTTACCGTAAGATGGGCCCACTTGGTTGGTTTCACTTTGGCCAGATAGATAGCCACCATATCCGATTTTACTTTACGGTAACTTTTAACTGTATCGATTTCATTCAATAGGTTTTTCACCACAAACACGTAATCTTTATTGTTCAAATTGCCGATCAGTAAATTAAAGGAATTGGACGTGAACTCGACATTTACGTTCTCCTCGGGTAACTGCTGAACATCGTTGATGGTTACAAAAATCTTGATAAATTTGTCGCTTTGATCCCAGGCGTACTCTTTCAATTCTACGCGATACCGCTTACAATCCCCAGGCAACGATGCCGGCGGTTTGGGTGTTTCAGATGAATGTTCTTTTTCTTTCAGCTGATCTTTCTGGAACTGAATATCGGTTTCTATTTTGCGAATATCAATGGAGAGCAACTGCTGGACGTGAGCTCGCTGAGCCATATCCGCCAAACGTTTCAGCTCTTCCAGATCCAAAGAGAGCTGAAACATATATTTCCGAAATTGAGACCCATATAATGGACAACCAATATTTTATTATTTTTACTCACGTTATCAATGTTCTTTTGCGACATTTGTGCTTCTGGCAGATAGTGATCAACAATTAGTATAATTTCGAGTAACGATCGCTAACACCGCTGATAGTATCTAGGTTCCGAAAACGCCTTGTCTGAGAATGATGCTGCCAGGAAGTATGGCGAAACTGACACTAGTTCTGTAAGGGGAAGGTATTGAATTAGAGAGACTTTAAACACTGAGAGTTCATTCGTCTCTTAGTTGTTCTGTAAATACTATTTCGTGTTTATATGTGTGCGTTCGACGAGAATGTTCTCCGCAACAAAAACAATCTTGGAGTGTTGCTGGTTTTTATTTATGGGCACCTTACACCGAGATGGAAAATGAAAGGTGGGAAGATTTTTTAAATCTGTGACGTCACATATTTTGTTTATGTATGTTACTTTTCTTATAATACTCCACTACATAGGAAAAAAATAAAATAGTAAAAATAAGCAAAGGGGATTAGTTTTTTTTTCCTAAATCAATGCTAGCGTTCAAAATCATAAGGGCCCGACATTTTAACAGAAACTGAAATTTCAGTATTGTTAAAGTGTTCTAAACTCAATTCAACGTCGACCAAAAACGTAAACGAACGAAGTCAGAGTCACACAATCTTTTGTTCCTTTGACGGATAAACATTTGACAGTGCATGGTAAAAAAAGGATGCAAGATTTTTCATGTCAAAAGGAACTTGGAAAATGAATTTAATTGACTCCGTATGACTTAGATTGAGAAGAAAACTTTTCCGCTCGCGTCTTAGTTTTAGACGACTGAAGTATTCAACACCCTAATTGTGAAAAAAGTAAATAAAATTGCTGACAAAAGTCAAACTTCCATGAAGTTGCTCTAGAATCTAAACATAGTAGACATTAGAATACTATTTCTGAAATCAAAGAAAAAATTAAACATTTCAGTTCGTGATATGTTCTGTTTTTTTTTCATCATGCGAAAAATATGATTTGGAAATCTGTAATTAGCTTCTGTATATCCTCCTTCAACGTTATTCTTTGACACATTCAATTTTGTACCATTTGAGTAACTCACTGGTATGCCTGGTATGTGAACTGCCTATCTTCCTGGTTACTAACACAACCAAAATTCAACACAACCAAAACCCGTGAATCTTCCCACCTTCTATTTTTCATCTCGACCTTACACGATCAAAATTATTGACAATACGGGTCTTCCAGCCGGGTGACGTCTTTAGAGAATCCCCATTGAACTGACAGGAGCCAACATATTGGGTGTCCCACTGACATTTTCCCTTTGTTTTCATATGAATTGGGTATCCCACTGACAGTTCTGCTTGAGATTTTGCTAACGATCCTAGCATCAATCATAGCACCCGGCTGGGGTCTTCAATATCGTGACAGCTAGGCTTTCGACATCTGGTCTAACCTCAATCAAAACTTTGCCACATTACACACAAGGTGCCTAGAAGTATATCCTAAGGTGGGCCAACTTGCTAAAACCACTCTTCATCCAGCTTGGAAGTCTACTGTGTTTTTTTTGTAAGCAAAACACAATACGCTTGTACCCAAGCTTGCTCGTGATCAGTCTGTCTCTTTCACGCTTCGAGCAAATAATTCCCCTTCTGCTTTCTTCCGTACTGTTTTCATATACCGCTCCCCTACCCAACTTAGTGATGAAACGGCCTCACCTTAGGATATACTTATAGGCGCCTTGATTACACAGTCAGTATCGTCCTCAACCCGAGACTACGAAAATATCCGCGATGACTAGGGTCGACATACGAGTTTGGGATTCAAACTATACTCCATCAGATTAGAAGGCTCAAATGCAATTTTAAATTAGTAAAAATTGAATGAAAATATCTACTTGATATTATTTAATAACTTGAATCACATAGTCCTAACTCTAACTTAACCTATTTCCTCTGAATTTTCCAATATTTCTACTACAACTTAATATTATAATATAACATCAATTTCAGACGTAATTTTTGCACGAGATTTTCTCACCACTTGCAGAGAAAAAAGTGATTTGCATTCCTATAGAATACTAATTTGATTCAGGTTTTTGATTTTAGTTTTTTTCTATTGTGGCTGAGAGTCGCCATACCAACCATACGTACAGTAAAAAAGGTTTGATAGCTGAGTTAATTTTTCTTTACCAAAAATGTTTACTTTCGTGAGATATTTAATTTTGAGCAATTTTTAACAATTTAATATATTACGTGTCATAACGTTTGAACCGCCCGATTTTTTTGAGTTTCCAGAGATGTGTAAGCGCTCGGTTGAAATTATGTATATATAGTAGGGTATAATAACTATCTTCGTTTATAAAATTGGCAATTTTTACTTTATTGTTTTCTTCAAGAGTGATACATTCGAAAAGCGAAAATACTAGTCTTTCATAACTATAGAACTAGATAGAAAATTATCACTTCTTTACGAAATTAACAGCAAATTTCCCACGAATTACAACAAGTTGATAATTCGTAGGCCAACCATAGATCTCAATCAATTCAAACAACTATTCGACCAAGTTAAGGCATGGGAACTTTGAATCTAGGTAGTTTAATCTCCATAAAGCTCCAATACTGCCTGTTAGCTGCATCTATTATTCGTACGATCACTGTACATATGTTATCGATTGGGTTTTGAACTGGTAAATAAGCAGTGTAGTCCAAAATCTGCAGCCCCAGTCCTATAAACTATGTAAATGACTACTGTCTTTTACGAAATGATGCCTTATTCTACTGGAATAACCAAACATCACGGTGGTTTCGATGCGAAAACGAAAGCAAATAATTCAGGAATACTTCTTTGAACTCGTGTGAGTGGAAAAGCTATTTGAAACAGTCCTTTCTGAAAAAGTTCTTCGCAAAATTTATTTTCCTGAATTTCTTTGTTTTTCATTCATAAAGAAACAAAATCTAACATAAAGAAACTTTAAAAGGAATAAGGGTGCAATCGAGGTATTCATTTGGTTATTTTTAGTTAAAAACATCAAAGGGGAGAGGTCTGGTCAATGTCCACGCTTGTCCACGGAAGGGGAGGGGGTCTAAAATTGTGCTTTTTGTGTCCACGTGGTATGTGGACAGCCCCTAATGACCCGTCAGCATACGTTCAACGAAGGCGATGGGCAGGATTTATTCGTTGGGTTTTTGTCTAGGCTTTGTGTCTTGGATTTTGTTTTGATTTTGGTTGTATTTCTCATGCCAACTAGCTGAAAAAAATAGTCTATATATTATTATTGTTGAATAAGTGTGGGGACTACGGGGTTTAATGATTTTCATTTAATTTTTCTAAATTTAGAACTGATTTTAGGCATGCTGATTCGAAAGAGGGAATTGCAATATAAAATTGTTGTAGGTGGTGACACCATGAATAACATTAAATAGATCATCCGTTTGTCATTTGACGTGGAGGTGCTGGTGCAAGCATTGATTGCAGATGTGAATTAGTGGAGACGTTGACGGAACGTAGACGTTCTTTTCCGTAACCATCTATGTGAATTGCACATAATTCCAGTCTAACAAATATCGGAATGTATTCACCGAAAATTTAAATTAAGCCGGGTTTATACGTTGTCAGTTACTCAGTGCGAGTTAAGCGAACCCAAGAAAAGTGAAGTGGAAGATAAAACGAAATGTCAGAATTGCCGTTCGGACGTATCCCGTAAGTTTGAATTTATTTACATAGATGGTATCCAAACAACACTAAACATTGACTACAGTTTCGCCGGCTCGATTGATTGCCGTTATGAACCAGCACAAAAAACAAAGCTGCAAATTATGCGCCAGTGGCGGTACCACGAACAAAGCATTCCCTGAATAAGCTGCTGCTGGCGGAAGCATATGCATAAAGGTTAGTAGGTTACTATTTTCAATGACAACTGTTTATTTATTATACTGCTTCAAATACCTTCGACGAAATCAAATCTAACCATACCAACGTAAGTAATAACATAAACAAATCTAAACCTTTCGTCTTGCCATTCCTCATACGACTTTTCTAAATAGTGTAAATTACGAGCTACCTGTTAACTCCACCATCTTGAGCGAACCGAAGAATGACAAACAAAGATTTGATTCGTATGTATAAGGCTACCCGCAACCGAGCTACTTCAAAGTTTTTTGTTTTTGAGCTAGCGAGCTACATACAAATCAAATGTCAAATTTCGAGGTCGATGTTATTTATTTATTATAACGCTATGTTATTAAAATAGGTGAGATGGGAAAAAGAAAAAGTCACAGGAGGGTTGTGTCCGAGACACGACTGCATAGTTGACGTAGGATTCCGTTAGGCTATCTATTAATTTTGGATATGTTTGAAGAATTACATCGTTAAACTCTTTGATAATAATTTCAGGGCCACCTGAAAAGGACAATTTCGTTTGGTTGTTGGATGTTTTTTGTTCACTCGACCAGTGTTTACCGAGTGATGATGACTGAAGTATGGTAAACAGTCGTTGGGTGGTGCGTATCAGATAGAAGATGCCGAAGTAGAATGAGATATGATGAAAACCGCCCTCTGTGACCCTAGACGAGATGCCTCCTGTGTTATGTATGGATGAAATAAAGAAAAAAAACAGGAAGTGGGTTATATCTATGGTATAACCGCAAGGGTGACGTAGGACTATCGTTGATTTAGAGATCATTTGTTTGAAGTTGAATCTAAATCCATTCTGAATGAATGAATAAATGAATATTTGGGAGACTTCGAAAACGAGAGCGTTACGTTGGAGGCACAAGGTTTTATGCATCCAATATAGGATACGAAAAACCTTGTTCTGAAGAATAATCTTCAGAAGCTAACCTGCTAACTGTACTTGATTGACAAATCACAAACCCAAATGTATTATATGGATATTTTATGGATAGAAAACATTAAAATAAACTCTTTCACATGAATGTAATTTTAAATTCCCAGAGGAACTGGCAGATTATTTTCAGTAACGATTAGATATTTCCACATTTTCCTCGATACTGGAAGCCCACCAGTGGTTAATACTAACTCGATAGCCACCTGTTAATAGTACTTGATTGAAAAATATTTGGTCACAGTGTTACATGAATAGAAAACATTAAAATAAACTCTTTCACATGAATGTATTTTTAAATTCCCAGAGGAACTGGCTGATTATTTCCCAGCAATGATTAGATCTTTCCGGAACTTTCTCGATGCTGAATGGCATCCAAACGA
The DNA here is from genome assembly GCF_029784135.1 of Toxorhynchites rutilus septentrionalis. Taxonomy (NCBI): domain Eukaryota; kingdom Metazoa; phylum Arthropoda; class Insecta; order Diptera; family Culicidae; genus Toxorhynchites; species Toxorhynchites rutilus. Next base: position 266,688,891 of record NC_073746.1, read on the forward strand.
AAAGAATTCTGCGCGTGTATGTGTCGATCCTTCGCCGTCCACCACCTCCAGCACGTTAGGCAACGATGTTGTCTTGTCGATGTCCTCACGAAAAATGAATGTGTCTCACCACCAGAATATCGCTTAAGTATGCTTTTTGTGTGTGATTGAATCGAGAGAAGGTGTGGTTTACGATGGCAATTTGGAAGGCAAACTAGAGGGGAATGAACTCTCTGAGCTCGGAACTTTCGGCGACAGAGCAATAATCGATTGCGGGCGCATACAATATTGGATACGGAAATATCCTACTGATGGGGAAAAATAATCTTCAGAAGCTATCCTGTTAATTGCGATTGATTGAAAAATCACAAAACCAAATGTATTTGGTCACAGTGTTACATGGATAGAAAACATTCAAATAAACTCCTTCACATGAATGTATTTTTAAATTCCCAGAGGAACTGGCAGATTATTTTCAGTAACGATTAGATATTTCCACATTTTCCTCGATACTGGAGGCCCACCAGTGGTTAATACTAATTCGATAACCACCTGTTAATAGCACTTGATTGAAACATATTTGGTCACAGTGTTACATGAATAGAAAACATTAAAATAAACTCTTTCACATGAATGTAATTTTAAATTCCCAGAAGAACTGGCAGATTATTTTCAGTGACGATTAGATATTTCCACATTTTCCTCGATACTGGAAGCCCACCAGTGGTTAATACTAATTCGATAACCACCTGTTAATAGCACTTGATTGAAACATATTTGGTCACAGTGTTACATTGATAGAAAACATTAAAACAAACTCTTTCACATGAATGTATTTTTAAATTCCCAGAGGAACTGGCAGATTATTTTCCGGATCTTTCTCGATGCTGAATGGCATCCAAACGGAAAGAATTCCGTGCGTGTATGTGTGTGTGTGTGTGTGTGTGTAGCGGCTGCTTCGAGATCTTCCCGGGGAACCGTTTGTAGCATCACTCTCCTCCTGATGGATTGATGTCTAGCCTAAGGTGCACAAACAGGCTCTTGGTGACACCGTTCATCAGCGCTTTCATGATAAACGAAGAGCTTCACCACAACAGCGACAACATGCTCCAATCGCTGTTCAATTAGAACTGAGTGGATTTCCGAGCGGCGCTCGCTTATATACCGATTGGTGATTTCAATAGCCTGTTTTGAAAGCAATTTTAAGACTATTGAAACAAGTTTTTGGATCAAAAAGTAAAAAGTATAGAACGCGTAGACATTTTATCTTTCGAATGAAGTGTTTATCATACCATTTCGTTCAGTTGTTTAGGAGCTATTAACGCTCAAAATCTCGGTCTCCGGCGTAACGCTTTCGTTTTCGAAACTTTGATTTTACACCCCGGTATAGAAATGAAAGACGTAGTCCTACGTCAAAACTCACCAATGTAATATAAGATAATTACCAATACCTAACACAATTATAAATTTTTTCTCATCAGTAAAAACATGTTACTTTAATATAGAGAAAACATATTTGAAATGGAAAAGGTAAATTTTTTAAAAATTTTTCACTTTTTCAATTTTTTCTCGCCGCATTAACTTTCCTTGGGTGAAAATGAACACAACAAAACAGACAACTTAAACCGAGCGACCCATTCTCGAGCGGCAACACACCTTGGTTTTTATTCATGAAAATTCAAATAAATCGTTTCATATATCAAGGCATTTTAACACAACTGTTACCACATACAATTTTATAATTACACTTGTGCTAGATTTTTCACAATACACGATCGGTCATTGATATGAAATTTCACGAAGCAACCAACATTAAAACCAAGTAAAAGTCGCGAGTAATCGGTTACATATTACTAACATAGTCTAAGCAAACATTGTCAAAATATTGAACTCCCGGCCCCGTTAGGCTGACGCCATATGAGCCTTAATAAAATATATATTTTGGATAAAAAAAAAACCAACATTAAAGTTCCAAATCTAAATTTTATTTGCTATAATTAATCGTATCACTCACCCTACTTGCAATATAAAAATGCCCCCCACTTGCACATATTTGCAATACCGATTTCCCTCGGGCACCTTGGTTTTGATGTCTCTGTTAGGGAACACATTAGGGTAGGAACAAAAGCTCCCCCTACTTTCATGTATTTGCAATGCATGAAAGTAGGGGAAGCTTTCCCCCAGGCAAAGCTTGGTTTTGATGTCTCTGTTAGGGAACCGCCGCTTGTGTCGTCAATTTCGACCAATTAGAAGTGGATATTTCCGTTAGGATAAGGGTTGAGATTTTTCAATTGTTCGATAGTTAGTTTCATGACATATATTATTTTCTTCAATATAAAACATTGTTCTGGAGTGCCGAAATCGATTAACGCAAAAAATCAATCCATCACGAAATGACTGAGTAATAAGCGTTTGAAATTGGACAATTTTCACGATGTGCTCGATTTTCGATTTCTAATTTGTACCCCAATATGTTCCCGAAAGACGTAATCCTACGTCAAAAATATTGTTAACCTCAAGCCATTCTTGCGACGTTATTTTAAAAAATCTGTAAATTCTGTATGAAACACACAAAAAATTGTAGTCTGTATCTACGGATTCTTGGTTTATAAAAGTCTAAAAAATCTGTAGAAATACCGATTATATGGATATGATAACCTTGTTCCAGGTGTATCTACCGATGTTTGCTTACTGGCTGCTGTTATACTTATTAAAACACGTGCTTTATCATCTTGGCATAGAGAACACACCTCATTTGGTCTCAGAATTGAAGGTAGCTTCTCAAGCATATAGGGCCCGTGAATTTATTTAGGAATAAAAATGGCTGCACATGCTCACTTATGCTCACGTGGAGCAACTGTGCCCATCATGCGATTTCACTATCGCTATCATTCGCAGGCCACTCTGTGACCTATCGTATGCACGAGTCCGTCATGCAGGCTTACGAGACTGTGCTCCGCCTTGCGTTTCCCCATTCGGTGAGAAAAGAGTAAACTGATGCATTGTTGAATGAAGTATAAGATAAGTATAGTTTTTTGCTATGGAGGCTGAGAGTCACCATACGACCAGAAGAGAGCAGACATATGATCACAAAGAGCTAAATCAACTCAATGCACAATACGAACAAACCTGTTTTTGTTTCTCATTCGTGAAATTTTATTATTTGTGCGATTCCAGTTCTGACTTTATAAAATCACTCAAAAAGGGTCGTACAAACGAGAAATCGAACAAAAACTGGTTTGCCTGTTTTTTTTTCGAACCCTGAACAAAACTTCGCAAAACCATGAGCAGAAATTATAGGTGGAGCAGGTTGAAGAGTTTGCGAGCGTAGTGTGCGTGATGATTATTCACTTATCCGTATCAAATTAGTATTCTTTTTAAATGAAAAATATTTTTTTTGCAGGTGGTGAAATAAACTCGAAAATTGTTTTCGAAGACAACTTTATATTATAATGAAAAGTTTTTATAAAAATGTCGGAAATGAATATACAAAAGACTAAATAAGATTCGGGAATACGTTTTTCAAGTAATTAAATAACATGATGTGAATATTTTCATTCAAATTTTTACATTTGAAAACTGTCTTTGGGTTTTCTAATCTGATAGAGAGTACACTATCGAGTTTTTGATTTCCCAAATTATGGTCCTTAATTGAAAGTCATCTTCAGACATCAACCCCGTACCACTGTCATCGCGGATTGCCTACCATATCCATGTAAAAGTGCTATGTTCAATAAGTTTCTCATCAATTAATAACAGATATTTTTTTTGGATTTCCCGCTGAATATGTGCATTGGTTATTTGTGGAGTCAAGTCGAAGAAGATGATTAACAGTAATTCCAACTATTCGTGTCGCACTACTGGTCTGTCCAATTAGCTATATGTTGAATTAGAAGTAACTTACTGTATTATAGAAAAAAATTCAGCACACCTGTAGTACATGTCATACACTTTGAGCCGATAACAACTCTCTTTACTTCGCAACAGAGATGTCAGATGGGAGGATATATTCTTTAAACCAGAGTTGTCAGATGGGAGGATATATCTTAATTTTGGAGAACATACTGTGAAACATGTCATTTTGGAAACATTGAAATTATGTGAAGAGATATTTACATTTTTTCAGAATAGCGTGGTTTCTGAACTAATCATCTTTCCATAATTGGTTTAGTTTTCCTTGCAGAAGACTTTTTTAAATATCAGTTTTATAAAAATAAAATTACTTGGCACCCTTGCTCTTCACCGAACATGCGTGAAATTGAGTGTAAACAAAAATAATTTTCGCATGCCGTCACACAGAGGTTCTCTTTATTGAATACAATACTTCGGTTTGGGGTGAATGATCAAAGCGAGTTTCCCATTTTCTGTGGATTATTGATAGGATTGTATTAGAAATCTGTGAGTCGAATTCATGCTTTTACCGTAGTGGGAAGCATTATTCTATAGTGTAGCATTGGAGGAGTAATTTCATACAGCCGTAAAATTGGAGAATTTGGTGTTCTCGGTGCGATTATTTTCAAAGTTATATTACAGAGGGTGAGACGCAGTCGATCGATTTTTCACCACTTCATATACACTATACTAACGGTGTAAATCGCGACAAAAGGTGAGTTATCGTGTTTGTGAACCAGAGTGCAATACCGATAGTGATTGATCGGAAAATTAGAAGTGGAACGTGTTTTTAGGGATACTAACGTATTAGCCCAAAATACAAACAGGCCGTACATAACGAACATCTTTGTCCTAAACCTTGTGGAAACATCGACGTCTGGTAGCCCTCGTTCATACAATGTTGGCAAAAATAATGAATACTCTTTTCGTCTTTTTTGTGAGAACATTGCGTTGTTTCTTTAAAAAACGATAATAATGC